>NC_091282.1:969036000-969339750 GCF_032444005.1 Ranitomeya imitator
ATCCCTAAAACAGTCGGTTCATTGGTAAAAATGGATGAAAAATGCCTGTTAGTCCTATGCCACTGTTTTAGACAGGTGTGGAAAAAATGCTGCAAGTAAGAATGCTTTAAAAAAGTACCGTATATACTCGAGTATAAGCCGACCCGAGTATAAGCTGACCCCCTAATTTTGCCACAAAAAACTGGGAAAACTTAATGACTCGAGTATAAGCCTAGGGTGGAAAATGCAGCAGCTACCAGTAAATGTCAAAAATAAAAATAGATACCAATAAAAGTAAATTTGATTGAGACATTAGTAGGTTACGTGTTTTTGAATACATATTGAATCAGGAGCCCCATATAATGATCCATACAGTTCATGATGGGCCCCATAAGATGCTTCATATTAAAATATGTCCCATATAATGCTGCACAAATGTTGATTATGGCCCAATAAGATGCTCCATACAGACATTTGCCCCATGTAATGCTGCACAAATGTTGATTATGACCCCATAAGATGCTCCATACAGACATTTGCCCCATACAATGCTGCACAAATGCGGATTA
The DNA here is from genome assembly GCF_032444005.1 of Ranitomeya imitator. Classification (NCBI taxonomy): domain Eukaryota; kingdom Metazoa; phylum Chordata; class Amphibia; order Anura; family Dendrobatidae; genus Ranitomeya; species Ranitomeya imitator. Next base: position 969,036,549 of record NC_091282.1, read on the forward strand.
TGGCCCTATAAGATGCTCCATACAGACATTTGCCCCATGTAATGCTGCACAAATGTTGATTATGACCCCATAAGATGCCCCAGACACATTTACCCAATATAATGCTCTACAAATGCTGATTATGGCCCCATAAGATGCTCCATAGAGACATTTGCCCCATATGCTATTGCTGCGACTAAAAAAAAAAAAATCACATACTCACCTCTCGCCGCTCAGGCCCCCGGTACTTGCTATAGTCCACCGCTGGGCACCGCTCCGTCTTCCTCTGCAGTGACGTTCAGGCAGAGGGCAGCGCGCACACTAATCGCGTCATCGCACCCTCTGACCTGAGCATCAATGCAGAGGAAGACGGAGCGGCACCCAGCGGTGGAACGTGGGACAGGTGAATATCGCGCAATGCCGCCATACTCACCTGCTCCTAGCGCGGTCTCTGCATGTCCCTGGTTCTCCGGGCGCCGGTAGCTTCTTCCTGTAGTGAGCGGCCACATGGTACCACTCATTACAGTAATGAATATGCGACTCCACCACTATGGGAATGGAGTTGGGTCCATATTCATTACTGTAATGAGCGGTACCATGTGACCACTCAATACAGGAAGAAGCTTTCAGCGCCCGGAGAAGCAGGGTCTGCAGGGACCGCGCCAGGAGCAGGTGAGAATGATTAGACAGCTGCGTTCCCCCTCCCCTGTCGACCCCTGGGAATGACTCGAGTATAAGCCGAGAGGGGCAATTTCAGCCTAAAAAAATGGGCTGAAATTCTTGGCTTATACTCGAGTATATATGGTAGATATAAAAAAATATATTTTTTAAATTATTTTACAAAATGCAAAGCGAATGAACAAAAGAAAAATTTAAATCAAATCAATATTTGGTGTGACCACCCTGTGGCTTCAAAACAGCATAAATTCTTCTAGGTAGACTTGCACAAAATCTGAAATTTTGTAGGATTATAGTCAGGAGTATGAGTAACCAATAATTCCAAACAGGTATTAATGATCATGATTTTCATATCTGGGTTGAAAAACAGTCATTAACTGAAACAGAAACAGAAACAGATAGATAGGAGGCTTAAAATGGGTTGAGGAATAGCCAGAATTTACCACAAAGGCAAGGTTGAGGAAGATTGTTTAATTTCAAAGGCCATACAACATGACAAGACTGAGCACAGAAGCAAAGTGGATAGAGGGTAGCAGTGTCAGACTGGGGTGCAAGGGCCCATAAGTAACATTGACTGGGGGGCTACTCTTCACCTGCATACAAATATTATACTACCCTATCTCGATATAATGAATGATGAGATGCTTTTTCTTTCTGTACCTTGTGAATCAAGTGAATTATGCCAAGTAGTGCCCATACAATGGGGTTCGGGGCCCAGATCTGCAGAAGGGCACACCGAGGGAATCCCCTGATACCGTATGGGTCGGTCCAAGCCTGGAGGGAAGTGATACTGCTTCAGCAAAGTATCTCCCAGGAAACAACTTAAAAGCAGAATAGGGTTTCAAGATGTGCTGTTCAAAATCCTTTGCAGAAACACAAATAAATGGGCAATAGTCAGCTAAAGAACTTCAGTGCAGCAGATGAAAGATGCATCATCCTTACTTCCCTCCAAAATCTGAAGATGTCCAGTAGTGATGAGCGTGCTCAGATAACATCTTATCCGAGCATGCTCGGGTGTTATCCGAGCATTTGGGAGTGCTCGTATATTATGTTCGAGTATCTGTGAATGCATGATTTGTGGCTGTTAGACAGCTTGAATACATGTGGGGATTGCATAACAAACAGGCAATTCCCACATGTGTTCAGGCTGTCTAACAGACGCAAATCATGAAGCCACAGAGACTCGAACAGGATATATGAGCACTCCAAAATGCTCGGATAACACCTAAGCATGCTCGGATAAGATGTTATCTGAGCGTCTTCACTTATTACTAATGTCCAGCAGTGGCATAAGCTCAGAACTGGTAGCAAACAGTGGGACCCTAGCTACACCTATCTACTGTTCAGAGAAGTCAGAAATGGTCTAAATTGAAGCATTGTGACCATAAAGTCATACCTTCTACATCGAAACAAGTCCAAGTGAATCAACTATGCGTGAAAACATAGGATCAGGGATATAGCAAAATGGCATTAGGTGCTCTGGACTGATGAGTCAAACTTTTAAATATTTGGCTGTAACAGAAGGCAGTTTTTTAACATAAAGTTTTAGAGGTTCCTCGCAAGTTTGGGACTACATTTAAATAAATTAAATTAAAAAAGGAGAAACATTGGTGGTTTTGGCAAAATTTCTATAACAACCTTTATTGAAACAGACCATCAAACATATATTAACAAACAAAATTTAAAAGATGTGATTAAAAAGGACACCAACACTGGCCGCACTCAGTACTAAATGTAATGCTAAAGGGCTTCAATCAACAAGATATTTTAAGGACCCCATCACCTACAATGTCCATCCACCTGCTCCCAAAGGTTAATGGAGGGAAGACATTAACTAATATAGCCCAGTGGCTGTTGTACAATCTTCTCTGGGGATTCCTCTCCCATACGGGCGCTGGACCTCTCTGACCTTTCCAGCGCCTGCGCACTGCAGTACTTTGCTCTGACCTCAACAAGGCAGACAAAGTACGCCTGCGCCAGAGCTGCGGCGTGGAGACAAGAAGAGGACATCATCGTAAGAAGATAGGAGGCCCCGGACCAGACGGCGACGCCCATCGGACCCAGACCGCAGCGGGACCGCTCCTAGGTGAGTATAATCTAACTTGTTTTTCCCATCTTTCAGGTTACATCGGGGGCTTATCTACAGCATTACAGAATGCTGTAGATAAGCCCCTGATGCCGGTGGCCGCAGCTCATCTTCGATTTTTGGGGTGACAGGTTCCCTTTAAGCATGCTGATCCTCCCAAAACTGGTTTTTAACCACAATTTTGTTCACAATTTTTGAGTTCTTAATGAGGAGTGGAGAGAAGTTAAACAAGGATATTTTTTTTTAGATCTGTAGGGATGTAGAGCCCTAAGTTTTTGTTATCGAACATGGTTTCCATTTATTTGAAAAAAGGTGATTGTAGAGATAGAATTCACTTGCAGGGGCAAGGATACATTTAAGGTCCCAATTTATGTGTAGTTAATGTTCAAGCTACTTTAGTGACCAAATTGTTCAAATTCTTTTATAAGGATAGGGAAGATTATAGTGAGGCTGAATACATGAAAAGATCATCTGCTTTTAAGGTCCTCTTGTGATGAATTCCTCACAAGCAAATCACCCTGATATCTATGTGGGATCTCAGGGCCACTGCCAGGTGATCCATGACCTGTGCATAGAGTAGAAGAGAAAAAGGGAACCCTGTCCTTTATCCTGACTTGGGCCAGTGGCCCTTGGTAAAGGGAGAGGATCACCAACTTAAAGGCCGGGGTCACACTCAGCGTAGGAAAATACAGTCTGTTTTTTTTATGGGCAAATACGCAGAAATGTTCCCTAAACAGTGTTCCGTATGTAATCCGTTGGCAAGGTGTGGCAGTGTATTTTGCGTATGTAATCCTGCGTATGTATTCCATATGGCATCCGTACTGAGTTTTTTTCTCGCAACCTTTCAAAATGGACATTTAACGGTTTTCAGGCCTGAAATTCATTTAAATCATCATCAGCAACCCTATTTAAGGCCTCTACAACAGGTTGCACCCTCCAATCTGGCCATTTTGTTGCGGTGCTTCTGTTGGTGTGTTGGTGGTTCTTCGACAACATGTCTGACCTTCTGCATTTCACCCCAACTGAGCGGGTGTTATATAACTGGGTGTTGTCACGTCGCTTTGGCCAGGCCATACCAAGTGATAATGGATCCGCGCAGGAGGAGAAGAATGTTGGTACATCCGCTTTTGAGGCAACGCCTCACTAAAGGCCATTTTCACAGGCTATATGCATCTCTGCGGACACATCCAGAGAAATTTTACCAGTACTGTTGCATGAGTATAGCCACATTTGATATTTTGTTGGAGACAGTGCGACCTGGAATTACATATCAGAACACCAGGATGCGGAAATGTATATCCGCAGAGGAGCGTCTTCTCCTTACTTTACGGTATGTATTCACCATCCTCACATACTCTATGTTGATGATGTTTTTATAATATACAGTGGGGCAAAAAAGTATTTAGTCAGCAATAGTGCAAGTTCCACCACTTAAAAAGATGAGAGGCGTCTGTAATTTACATCATAGGTAGACCTCAACTATGGGAGACAAACTGAGAAAAAAAAAATCCAGAAAATCACATTGTCTGTTTTTTTAACATTTTATTTGCATATTATGGTGGAAAATAAGTATTTGGTCAGAAACAAAATTTCATCTCAATAATTTGTAATATATCCTTTGTTGGCAATGACAGAGGTCAAACGTTTTCTGTAAGTCTTCACAAGGTTGCCACACACTGTTGTTGGTATGTTGGCCCATTCCTCCATGCAGATCTCCTCTAGAGCAGTGATGTTTTTGGCTTTTCGCTTGGCAACACGGACTTTCAACTCCCTCCAAAGGTTTTCTATAGGGTTGAGATCTGGAGACTGGCTAGGCCACTCCAGGACCTTGAAATGCTTCTTACGAAGCCACTCCTTCGTTGCCCTGGCAGTGTGCTTTGGATCATTGTCATGTTGAAAGACCCAGCCATGTTTCATCTTCAATGCCCTTGCTGATGGAAGGAGGTTTGCACTCAAAATCTCACGATACATGGCCCCATTCATTCTTTCATGTACCCGGATCAGTCGTCCTGGCCCCTTTGCAGAGAAACAGCCCCAAAGCATGATGTTTCCACCACCATGCTTTACAGTAGGTATGGTGTTTGATGGATGCAACTCAGTATTCTTTTTCCTCCAAACACGACAAGTTGTGTTTCTACCAAACAGTTCCAGTTTGGTTTCATCAGACCATATGACATTCTCCCAAAACTCCTCTGGATCATCCAAATGCTCTCTAGCAAACCTCAGATGGGCCCGGACATGTACTGGCTTAAGCAGTGGGACACGTCTGGCACTGCAGGATCTGAGTCCATGGTGGCGTAGTGTGTTACTTATGGTAGGCCTTGTTACATTGGTTCCAGCTCTCTGCAGTTCATTCACTAGGTCCCCCCACGTGGTTCTGGGATTTTTGCTCACCGTTCTTGTGATCATTCTGACCCCACGGGGTGGGATTTTGCGTGGAGCCCCAGATCGAGGGAGATTATCAGTGGTCTTGTATGTCTTCCATTTTCTAATTATTGCTCCCACTGTTGATTTCTTCACTCCAAGCTGGTTGGCTATTGCAGATTCAGTCTTCCCAGCCTGGTGCAGGGCTACAATTTTGTTTCTGGTGTCCTTTGACAGCTCTTTGGTCTTCACCATAGTGGAGTTTGGAGTCAGACTGTTTGAGGGTGTGCACAGGTGTCTTTTTATACTGATAACAAGTTTAAACAGGTGCCATTACTACAGGTAATGAGTGGAGGAAAGAGGAGACTCTTAAAGAAGAAGTTACAGGTCTGTGAGAGCCAGAAATCTTGATTGTTTGTTTCTGACCAAATACTTATTTTCCACCATAATATGCAAAAAAAATGTTAAAAAAAACAGACAATGTGATTTTCTGGATTTTTTTTTCTCAGTTTGTCTCCCATAGTTGAGGTCTACCTATGATGTAAATTACAGACACCTCTCATCTTTTTAAGTGGTGGAACTTGCACTATTGCTGACTGACTAAATACTTTTTTGCCCCACTGTAAATGTGTTGGTTTTTTTTGCCTAGCAGCTGAAGTAAATTGATTAATATTATATGTCAAAATGTAATTAAACGCTAAGTTAAAATATGTAGTTAATGTTAACTTTCTATAGCCAGTGTATATTTTTGAAGGTACTGGTATCCTGCCTTTTTATCTCCACACATTACTTGTGCTGACTATGAATTTTCAAAAGCATTATAACATTGGTAATAGTTTATATTTTTGTCTGCTTTCAGCTTCCTGTCAACTGGAATCTCTTATGCTGGCCTGCATCTTGAATTTTTAATTGGGAGGTCCACTATCTCTGGCATAGTGTGGGCTACGTGTGTGGAAATTTGGTCAAGATGTCATGAACTGGTGATGCCTGTGCCGAAAATGGAGGATTGGGTGAAGATTGTGCAGCGCCCCAGGGTCCTGGTAGTTGCAGTAATGTCATTCTCCTCTAGGGGGGAGTGATGTTACGTTTGAAGGCAATAAAGGAGATCTCTTTACCAGGTATCACAAACACACAACACACTTCATACTCCGGTCCACCAGGGGGAGCTATGCTCCTATTTATTAGGGCACTCTTCACAATTAGGTAAAACTGGTGGTCTGGATAGGAAGTTAGACAGAAGCTGGCTGGGCTTCACCCAGTGAGCTGCTATCTGAGCTCCGCTCAGGTAGTGGGTCCCTGACAGGGGTGGGATCCTGTCAGAGGCCTAGACAGAAGGCCACGGAGCTGCGCCTGCCCCACGTGCGGCAGCATCCTAAATAAGAGATACAAACAGAGAACTGTATTATAGAGGGTGAGAAACGAAGTCATAGCAAAAGGAGAGGAAACCAAAAGGAGTTCTGCCCTGCAAAGGCTGCCTCCTTCTGAGGCACAGGATACAGTAGCCGGAACACCGAGGGAGCACAGTCCTTTATGCCTTGCTCCAGAGACCGGCAGGACAGCTAATTTCAAGTTACTGATCCGCCCTATACCCAGGAGGCACGGTGGCAACTTGTTGGCCCCGGGGCGTGCTAGAGTCCCTGTAAAAAGCCTCAGGCCATCAGTCACATGGGTTTGTTCCTATCCATCTGGAGGACAGAGAGAAAGAGACATAACATCTACAACAGTTGTGATGACCTGATGAGAGGCTCAGCAGTAAGGTACTACACCCAGGCGCTAGAGGAAGGCTACTGATTTCCACCTGGATAAGGGGACTCTGGATTTGCCTTCAAACCGGCTGGATTCTGCCTGCCCTGTGATCTGGTGCTCTGGACTGCGGACGCTGAAGCCTTCAGTAAAAAGGTAAAGAGACCGCAACCTTGAGTCCTCGTTCTTCAGTGCGCCTCACACCATCCACTACCTACACTCTGGGAAGCCCTGGGGACACACTTCACCTGCGAGAAGGTATACCATCTAGCTGCCATACCATCACCCCAGTGGACCCCTAAGCAGCGTCGGTCACCCTGACCGAATAGCATAGGTGGCGTTATGAACATTTCCCCTTTAAAGACCTTTCCCTTTACAATGGACCTCCCGAGGGCCACGGACCAGGTCAGCCACCGTGACATCCCCCTTGAGAACTGAAGGACCCGGTACCGAGTACCCCTAGCCCTTGGGGGTGATCCAATTGCATGTGGCTTTCAGGAGCATTGTGATTTTGCATATTGTAATGGAGCCCTTGATGGAAAACACATCCGTGTGCGTAAGCCGCAGAACTCAGAGTCCCAATTCTACAATTATAAACAGTATTTTTCCATAGTACTGTTAGCTGTAGTTGACAGTCACTACACGTTTATAATTGTAGATATTGGGGCCTATGGGTGAACTGGAGACTTTAGAGTCTTCAATTTTTCCATTATGGGTCGGTGGCTGAGTGATAACCAGTTGGACCTACCACCACCACGTCAACTCCCAGGCTCCAATGTTGAAGCTGTGCCATATGTCCTTGTGGCAAATGAATATAAATTTAAAAAAACTGACCGTCACATCCAAACATAGACTAAGTGTGAACAGGTGCTGAACCTAGAGTCACCAACTCATATGCAGTCAAATAAATAAGGCAGCACACTGCGACGCTAAAACATGCAAACATGAAACATGAAAATTGAACTGCATTACTGCACTAGAAATATGAAAAAATGAAAGCGTTTAGCGCATAAATTGGCCTATTCATGTGTACCTGGTACCCAGAGAGAAATTTAGTCTAAGAAGAGGTTTCACAGGTACCCATTCAGATGAAGACGTTTATTCTCAGCGAGGAAAGGAAAGTCTAGGACCTGGTATACGAGAGATGCCCTAATGTGGCTACCAGGTACACATGAATTGGCGAAGTTATGCGCTAAATGCTTTCATTTTTTCATATTTCTAGTGCAGTAATGCAGTTCAATTTTCATGTTTCATGTTTGCATGTTTTAGCGTCGCAGTGTGCTGCCTTATTTATTTGACTGCTTGTGGCAAATGAGGCCTTCCAGTTGACAAGGCATGTCATGAGGCCATATCCCCATCGAAGCTTGGACCACTGGCGGCGGATATTTAACTTGCGGTTATTACGGGCATGGCGACTGGTGGAGTGCGCCTTTGACATTCTTTGTGCCAAATGGCGGGTCCTCCAGCCTGCAATTCAGCTGAGTGAAGCAAACATCAAAACGTCAATGAAGTTATTAAAGCTTGTATAGTGTTAGATACTGTAACTTCACCAGACTGCATGAGAGCTCCTCAGCTGATGGTGCTGAAGGTGTGTTGAACAATGTGGGTAGGCCTACACCACATGTCATGTCAGTTTGGGATATTTTTACAAATTATTTTCTTTCACCTCAGGGTGCTACTCCCTGGCAAGATAATGCTGTCTTTATGTTGTAATTTGTTTTATTTGTTCAGTAACTGTGTGTGTTGGATTGACTTATTTAAGAAATGGTTAAGAATCTAGTAATTCTGTATGGTGTATTAATGATTGTTACAACAAACTTAAATTGGCTTTTGAATTTTTTTTTATTTTTGCAAAAGCCAAATACTTTTTTTCGAAAACCATATTTCCATCATAAGGCTTTTGTGGCCATTTAAATTTGGCCAAACAGAACTAAGAAAAAACAAACAAAACAAGTGCTATCACAGCAGAATAACAAATCTGTGTATATCCAACAAAATTTGCAACCAAAACAAAGTTTTTTTAAAGATTACAATAAGTTTGCATACGAATCTAACACCGGTGCTGGGAACTCTTAAGGCAAAGGTAGGGGCTTGGTCTAAGTTGCATTTATCTGTTGTAGGCCAAATTAATCTCATTAAGATGATTCTGATGCCTAAGATACTGTATGTTCTCCATAACTCACCTATCTGGATACCACGTGTAAAATTCAAACTGATTAACTCTTTATTTAGAGGCCTGGTGTGGGGGAGGCAACACCCGCAAATTAGATTGGAGACGCTTCAACACCCTAAGGACGCGGGAGGCTTGGCTTTACCTAACCCTGAAATATATTTCTTGGCGGCCCAATGTCAGCATTTAAAGGGCTGGGAACATAAGTTGTCTTCCAATGTAGAAAAAAACAAAAAACACAAATAATTTGGAACCCTAGAGCAATAGAAGACCAAACCAGAAAAAACAAGGATCCCTAAAAAATAACGTTTAATCACACTGGTTAAAAAGACTTTATTTATCACATATAGTAAAAAAGTACAAAATGTACCTAAAGAACCCTATAATGGACTACCATGAATCCTGCCTGTCAGTGGAGGTTGGCACCCTAATTTACCGCGGTAGGCGCCCCCACTCCTCGACGGCTCACCCTTTTCAATCCCTACAAAAACCTGCAATACAGGAAAACTGGTGAGCCCTAAAGTACAATCCTATACTGATGACTACCTGACAGTGGAGGTTGGCACCCTAATTTTCTGCGGTAGGCGCCCCCACTCCTCGGCGGCTGACCCTAGGGTCCCTTACAATCCCTACAGTAAGGATAGACAAAAGATCATGTCCCAAATACACCTCCGATACCCATGAAAAGAAACACAAAAAAATGAAAAAATGAAATACAAAAAATTAATAAAAAGAAAAAAAGAGATTGATTATGAATGCAGCTCTATATAGCAATGTATAGTGCAGCATGGCAATGTATAACACCATAGAAATACCCTTACAGATAACTTGGTATAACGGAGTGCAAAAATACGTTTTGTCCAAATTGGATTATCCTGACCAGCACCAGAGTGCAATAATAAACAGATAATGTATGATGACAAATGTATATTAATCACACTCCTCCCGTCTTGTTATAATGTTCAGTAGGAAGCGAGTGCTCTATGCCAACAAATCACCTTTCAAATGTCACTGGATGAACACTGATGTGCAATACTTATACTCCAGTAAAAATGCAGCATGTCACTCATTGTTACAAGACAAAGATTTAAAAATATATATAGACATGGATCCACCAGGTAATACAGAAATATCCATAGTAGAAAGATAAGTTTGACATAAATACACCTCTTTAGCAATCCCCAAGGTGCTAGAACACAATCGTCCTGACCATATAGACAGTAAACAAAAATGTCACCGCTATACTCATCTATTTGTTGAGGTGTTTCATGACATCTCCAAGTAAACCTAGAAGTCCATGTGGAGGAATGGATGTCATCCTGACCATAGTCTGTCAGTAAGTCCCCAGGTAAATGCCCGACGCGTTTCCCCCCCCATTGGGGATAACAGGGGTTAATCAGGGGTTAGGCAGCTACACAGAAGATGCAGGAGCTGTAGGGGTCTTACCGATGACATCCAGGTGTAGGGTCAGCCGCCACTGTCAGGTAGTCATCAGTATAGGATTGTACTTTAGGGCTCACCAGTTTTCCTGTATTGCAGGTTTTTTTAGGGATTGAAAAGGGTGAGCCGTCGAGGAGTGGGGGCGCCTACCGCGGTAAATTAGGGTGCCAACCTCCACTGACAGGCAGGATTCATGGTAGTCCGTTATAGGGTTCTTTAGGTACATTTTGTACTTTTTTACTATGTGTGATAAATAAAGTCTTTTTAAGCAGTGTGATTAAAAGTTATTTTTTAGGGATCCTTGTTTTTTCTGGTTTGGTCTTCTATTGCTCCAGGGTTCCAAATTATTTGTGTTTTTTGTTTTTTTCTACATTGGAAGACGACTTATGTTCCCAGCCCTTTAGATGCTGACATTGGGCCGCCAAGAAATATATTTCAGGGTTAGGTAAAGCCTAGCCTCCCGCGTCCTTAGGGTGTTGAAGCGTCTCCAATCTAATTTGCGGGTGTTGCCTCCCCCACACCAGGCCTCTAAATAAAGATTTAATCAGTTTGAATTTTACACGTGGTATCCAGATAGGTGAGTTATGGAGAACATACAGTATCTTAGGCATCAGAATGATGTGATAAATAAATTCTTTTTAACTAGTGTGATTAAAAGTTATTTTTTAGGGATCCTTGTTTTTTTCTGGTTTGGTCTTCTATCGTCTTCCAATGTAGCACAACTTTTAATAGAAAGGGTGGTGAAGAGAAGTCCGGCAGTACAGTGTCTGGAAGATGGATCCCTATGGATACTGGGGAAGAAATACCCAACATTATTTCTGATATATAAAGTATAGGGGAGAGTTAACCCTCTGTCACATACAACTGATCTGACAGGCGCTTCTCTTTTACTTTCATTTCTCCTTCCTCACCAGATTGTGAGGAAACCCCCTCCCTCCAGGTAGTCTCCTGTCTCTTGAAGGTCTGTGAAACCTGATATCACAGTTGGATTTCAGAGCTTCAGGGGAGAGGATATAGCTGCACAGATCTCTCAGGCTCATTGTATGTGAATACGTCACATTCAGTAAGGTTGGTATTTTATGTTTTTATTAATCACAATAGTTTATTTAGCTTGTTTTATGAATGTATAGCACAAAATGTGAGGATATTTCATAGAAATAAGGGAGATTTTATAAAAGAAAGTGTGCTGCTCAGGCATATACAGTAGTTCCCTAACATATTCCTTCTCTTGCTTCAGATTATCTGCTGAAATGGAGAGGAAAATGTACAATTTATCCAAACAACTTGATGTTGAGGAAGTAACAAACATGCTGTTAGATGATAGAGACCTCACACTGAATGAGGATTTAGGAGAGGAAAGTGAGATTGATTCTCATGATGAGGAGGAAGAATGTGTCCTGGATTCTGAAACAGAGCAAGATGGTGACAGTGGTGAGGATGAAGAAGTTGGATCATATTATATTGGAAAAGATAAAAATACTAAATGGAACAAGAAGCCATTCCAGAAAAAACGTAGGGAACCTTTAAACATTATTACTCACCTTCCTGCAGTAATAGGAACTGCACGTAATGCAAAAACTGCAGTTGAATGCTGGAACAGTATATTTACAGATGACATTCTGGACTCTATTGTCACATATACCAACCAATATATAGACATTATAAAGGACAAGTACATCTGCAACAGAACCATCAAGCCCACAGATGAAATAGAACTGCGTGCTTTTTTTGGATTACTGTATTTGCAGGAGCTTATAGGGCAAATAGACAAAGTTTGGAGGAACTTTGGGGTAAAGATGGGGATGGAGTTGAAAAATTTAGCCTTGTTATGTCCATAAACAGATTCAAGATTCTAATTCGTTGCCTTCGGTTTGACGACAGAACTACCCGAACCGAACGCAAAACACATGACCGACTTGCTCCAATTCGTGATATATTTCAAAAATTTGTTGTAAACTGTAAACAAAGTTATTACCCTGGAGAGAATCTCACTATTGACGAAATGCTCCCTGGTTTTCGTGGTAGATGTGCCTTTCGTCAATATATTCCATCAAAGCCAAACAAATATGGAATAAAAATTTATGCCCTTGTTGATGCCAGTAAGACCTACACTTACAACCTGGAAGTTTATGCAGGAAAACAACCAGAAGGTCCTTACTGTGTGAGCAACAAACCCATTGATGTTGTAAAAAGACTGGCTGAACCCTTATTTGGATCGGGTCGCAATATTACAGCTGACAATTGGTTTACAAGTTGTGATCTGATTGATTATCTGAAAATTCAGAAGCTGTCATATGTGGGAACTGTAAGAAAAAACAAAAGGGAATTGCCGCCACAGTTTGTAAGTGTGAAAGAGAGGCAACAGTACAGCAGTATGTTTGCATTCCATAATGGAAAGGCTTTAGTTTCCTATGTACCACATGCCAAAAAAATCGTACTTCTTCTATCAACACTTCATGATGATGCTGCCATCGATCCTTGGACTGGGGCAGAAAAAAAACTGGAGATAATTACATTTTACAATGCCACCAAAGGGGGTGTGGATACAGCAGATCAGATGTGCTCCACTTTCAACGTCAGCAGAAACATCAAACGCTGGCCAATGGTCATATTTTTTGCTATGTTGAATTTGGGTGGTATAAATTCACAAGTAATTTATCTTGAAAACAAGCTTGAACCACTCCGTAGACGATTGTATCTGAAAAAATTGGCCCATGAACTAGTACTTGGAGAGCTACGCAGGAGAAGCGTGAAAACAATCGGTATCCCCTCTCGCCTTCAAGTTCAGCTCAAAAGGTTCCGCCCAGAAGATGATGGTGAAAAGTCACCATCTGCACCACCTCACAAAAGAAGGAGATGCACCACCTGCCAAACGGAAAGCGGAACCAGAAGGCTTTCAAATTATGAATGTCTCAAATGTCATAAAGCAATTTGCCTGACACATGCAAAAATGGTGTGTAATTCTTGCTATTTGCTCTGCAAGTGTGACTTTTCTGGGGAAACCTCAGCATCTACTTCTGATTGAATATGTTTTTAATAGTACTTAAGGTACCTTAAAATTAAGTTTGTGTTCAAAAATTTTCTTTGTACACTTTTTTGAGAGAGTCGAACTGGGGACTATTTGGCGGGAGTTTTGAAAAGTTTGTATTTCATAGTTATTAGTTTTATGTTAAGTAAATGTTTTTTTGTTGCAACTGATTATGTGTAGTCTCTTTTATTACATCCCTATGAAGGTCACTGATCACTTTTAGAGCACTGAAATTGCAAACATTAGATATTATAGGTATTTTTCCAGCAGGCGCCTGACAGGCACATTGTATGTGAACTCGTTAGTCCGAATATTGTATGTGACGGAGGGTTAAACAAATTTGCAGGGTTACTTGTCTGACTAGGTTTTCTCCGCTGTGGTTTAATAATAATCTACAGGAGTTTTTGGCGATGGGACCTATACCAGAATGGCAAGCCAGGGAGATCCGGTTTGCCTTTCAGATTATAGAGCGACGGTGGTTGAAATCCTTTTCCCAGCTACAGTCGGAATATGGTCTTAGGACATCTGGGGGGTTCCAATATGCTCAAGTACGGCATGCGTTTGTGGCCCAGAATGAGGGGGATTGTTTCTAAATTCAAAACGACTTAGTATTAGACATCTGTGGAGTGGGGACAACGAGGGGTGCTATTTCGTCTTTATAAAAGGATCTACTTCACACTCACCTATTGGGATATCTGATTGGCGCGAGGGCTAAATGGGAAAGTGGGGAAAATTGAGATGTATGTGTGTTAGGACTGGCGGAACGCACCAAGACAGATGGTATAGATGCGTTCGCAGTCCGGGGTCCACCGTGCAGGTGAAAACCTGCTGCTAGCAATTAGCAGACTATATGGCGGTACACTAGAGTATACACGCGTGGGTTAACCTCACCCAGCGTGAAAGAAGCAATCCTGTTAAGGCACAGGACCGCGGTACCGCACCTAAAGCGCGAGCAAGTAGTCAGCGAACTCAACCCCAACTGGGATTGAAGTCCGATTAGACCCTTGCTGGCGCAACACCGCAACTGGGTGTGAAATGAAACAGAAGAGCATGCAGTGCCGCACTGACGAACACCACTAACCACCCAGGCTTGGGTAAGGAAAGCACAGAGGAAGTGCACGGCGCCGTACTGGCGGTCACAGCAACTGGACGCTATAATGTGTGACTAGTGCTGTAGGATAAGTCGGGCGCTAGGTAGCAGCCATACACCTTCCGCGAACAGTCATACTATAGGGTAGGGGTATCCAAGGACGACTTGCACTCACAACATACACACATTAGCAATTGTTTGACAATACTAGCGCATGGCCGTGCGGTCATGCGCAGTTTATATAGCAGCAGCACAGGAAGTGGCCACAGCACTTTTGCCCTTCTAGGACCTGCCAAGAGGACCAATGGAATGTGCTGCAGAGCCTGAGCACATGACCCTCGATCTCCAATGGGAGACCTTACGCTGGGCATGCTCAGTACGTGCAGACAAGGACTTAGTCCCAGAAAAGTCCACTCGCTGCTGACCAGCACAGACTTTAATAGCAGAGACTGGAGAAGCAGCAGTAACTCTCAGAACAGAGTGAGAATTAGCAAGACGCTGGGACCGACGTCCTTGCTGAGCAGACTCCACTGCGGCTGGACAAGAATGGGAGACCGCAGCGGAGGTGGCTCGAGATTCCCCCTGTGCAGAAGCGGGAACTCGACCCCTAACATTACCCCCCCTCCTAGGGCCCCACCCTCCTTGGGCCTCGCTACGTTCGAAGGCAGCAATGAGCTGCGGAGCCCGAATGTGCTCAGCAGGCTCCCAGGACCTATCCTCAGGGCCGTAACCCTTCCAGTCCACCCAAAAAAAAATTTTGCCACGTACTACCTTGCACCCCAAGATAGCGTTCACCTCGAAATCGTCCGTAGACGAACCCGATGTCCCGGCAGATGACTCAGAAAACCGAGACATATATACGGGCTTAAGGAGGGACACATGAAAGGTGTCGGTGATACCAAGGCGTGGAGGAAGGGCCAGACGGTAGACCACAGGATTAACCTGTTCGAGGACCTTGAAGGGACCCAAGTAGCGAGGAGCAAATTTAGTGGACTCAACTCGCAGCCTGATGTTACGGGCGGAGAGCCACACCAAGTCACCAGGAGCAAAGGACGGGGCGGGGCGCCGATGAGCTCATCGGCGGAGGACCTCATTCTCTCCTTAGAGGCCCGAATGGCATCCTGAGTGCGGTCCCAAATATCCCGTGCCTCCACAGCCCAGTCTGCCACCCTGGAGTCTGCGGAAGACACGGGCATAGGCACAGGTACCCGTGGATGCTGACCATAGTTGAGGAGGAATGGGGTTTGTCCAGTGGAGTCGGCTACGGCGTTGTTCAGCGCAAACTCTGCCCATGATAGCAAGGATGCCCAGTCATCCTGCCTGGCTGAAACAAAATGTCGCAGGTATGTGACCAAGGTCTGGTTGGCCCTCTCTACCAACCCATTCGTCTCGGGATGATAAGCGGAAGAGAGATTCAACTCAATACTGAGAAGACAACACAGCTCTCTCCAGAACCGAGACGCAAACTGGGGACCCCGGTCACTGACAATTTTGTCAGGCATACCATGTAGGCGAAAGATGTGCTTAATGAACAAAGTAGCCAAGGCCCGTGCAGAAGGTAACCGTGGTAGCGGCACCAAATGCACCATTTTCGAGAAATGATCGGTGATGACCCAAATGATGGTACAGCCGCGAGACTTGGGCAAACCCACGACAAAGTCCATCCCGACCATCTCCCAGGGCCTATCTGCCACCGGCAAGGGATAGAGCAACCCAGCTGGCCTTTGACGCGGAGATTTATTTTTGGCGCAGGAGACACACGCCAGAATATAATCCCTGACATCCCGGACCATATGCGGCCACCAGTACGTCCTCGCCAGTAGCTCAGATGTCCTCTTTGTCCCAAAGTGTCCACCCACTCTGGACGAATGAGCCCAAGAGAGAACCTCCAGTCGCAAATTAATGGGCACAAAAGTCTTGCCCGGAGGCACAGACTCAAGCGAAACCGGTGCTACGGTTTTCAGGCTCTCAGAGGGAACAATAAGCCGAGGCTCCTCTTCCTCCTCTTCAGTTGACATAAGGGAGCGAGAGAGAGCATCAGCACGAATATTCTTCTCCCCAGCGAGAAAATGAAGAGAAAAGTGGAACCGGGAAAAGAACAAGGACCATCTGGCTTGGCGAGAATTTAGCCGCTGGGCTGTCTGTAAGTAGACCAAATTTTTGTGGTCATTGAAAACCTGGAAGGGAAACCGCGCACCTTCCAGAAGATGTCTCCACTCTGAAAAGGCCAACTTCATTGCTAGCAGCTCCCTATCCCCGATGGAGTAGTTTCTCTCCGCTGGCGAGAAAGTCTTAGAGAAGAAGAAGCATGGATGCTTCCGACCTTGAGCATCCTTTTGGTAGAGGACTGCTCCAGCACCAACGGACGAGACATCCACCTCCATTAGGAATGGCTTATCCACATCGGGACGATGTAAGATGGGAGCGCTAGCAAAGTGGGACTTAATAGAAGTGAAGGCCTTGGAGACCTCTTCCGACCACAATTTAGGATTCGCTCCCTTCTTAGTGAGGGCTACCAAGGGAGCTACCAGAGTTGAGAAGTGGGGAATGAACTGGCGGTAATAGTTAATGAACCCCATAAAGCGCTGCACCGCTTTAAGAGAATGGGGCTCTTGCCAGTCCATCACAGCCTGTAGTTTGGCAGGATCCATAGCCAATCCCTGGGCGGAGATGATATAGCCCAGGAACGGCAAAGACTCCTGCTCAAACATACACTTCTCCAACTTAGCGTAAAGAGAGTTTGCCCGTAGGAGGTCGAAGACTCTGCCAACATCTCTCCGGTGGGAGTCAATATCTGGAGAAAAGATGAGAATATCATCCAGATAGACTACAACTGAGGTGGAAAGCATATCCCGGAAGATGTCGTTGACAAAGTCTTGAAAAACGGCTGGGGCATTACAGAGCCCGAAGGGCATCACCAGATACTCATAGTGCCCATCTCTGGTGTTAAACGCCGTTTTCCATTCGTCCCCCTCACGGATGCGAATCAGGTTGTAAGCACCCCGCAGATCTAATTTAGTAAATACCCTTGCTCCCCGAAGCCTATCGAAGAGCTCAGATATCAAGGGCAAAGGATACTTGTTCTTAACGGTGATAGCGTTAAGACCCCTGTAGTCTATGCATGGACGTAGCTCCCCATTCTTCTTCTGCACGAAGAAGAACCCTGCTCCAGCAGGTGACACTGACTTTCTGATAAACCCTCTTGCCAGATTCTCTTGAATGTACTGAGACATGGCCTCCGTCTCCGGGAGAGATAATGGATAAACTCGACCCCGGGGAGGCTCCGCACCAGGCAAGAGATCGATAGGACAGTCATAGGGGCGATGGGGCGGAAGGGTCTCCGCCGCCTTCTTGGAGAACACGTCTGCGTAAGACCAATATTGCTTGGGGAGAGAGGATAGATCTGCGGGTACCTCAGTAGTAGCAACCTGAACGCACTCTCGGTGACACCTACCCCCACATGATTCACCCCATCCCAGAATTCTGCCTGAGGACCACTCGATGTGAGGAGAGTGGTACCGTAGCCAAGGTATCCCCAACAGGACCTCATCAATACCCTCAGGAATGACGAGCAGAGAAATAATCTCCTGATGGGATGGCGATAGGGACAGAGTAACAGGGATGGTCTGATGTGTTATCTGTGCGGGGAGTGTCGACCCATTCACCACTCGTACCGTTACTGGTTGAGATAGCATAACTAGGGGTATTGCGTGACGTTGGGCGAAGGCAGAAGACATAAAATTGCCCTCCGCCCCAGAATCCACGCAGAGGTCAACCGAGTGGGAGGATGAGCCAAAGGTAATTGTCCCCTTAAAGGACAATTTGGAGGCAAACGTCGCAGTGTCTAGTGCACCTCCACCTACTACCACTAGACGCTGACGTTTCCTCGACCGCTGATGACATCTGGTGGCAAGATGTCCTGACTGTTGGCAAACATGGCAACCCTGGAGTGCACGAGCGGTCTGGGACTTAGATCCCGCTCGTGACACCACCTTAGGTTCCTGGAACTCAGGAGCATGGACTGGAGATTCCAAAGGTTTGGCGAAGGTGGGAGCCAGCCGAAACCTCTGCCTACACTGGGCTCGCTCTAACCTCCGCTCGTGAAAACGGAGGTCAATGCGAGTAGATACTGCTATTAACTCCTCCAGTGTGGCAGGAATCTCCCTAGTGGCCAGAGCATCCTTAACGTGGTCAGCCAGCCCCCTCCAAAATATAGGGATAAGGGCTTTATCCGACCACTCCAGCTCAGATGCCAGAGTGCGGAAATGGACGGCAAAAAGGCTGACCAAGGACGAGCCCTGAGTCAGTGCCAACAGTTGGAGCACCGTGTCATGGGTGACATGAGGTCCTAGAAAGACCTGTTTCAGAGTGCTCAGGAATAACGGAGCACTCTGCACCACATGATCGCCACGCTCCCACAGCGGCGTAGCCCACTGCAACGTCCTGTCCGACAATAAGGAAATTATAAAGCCCACCTTAGCCCGCTCTGTAGGGAAACGAGAGGCCAGAAGCTCGAGATGTATTGAGCACTGACTCACGAAACCCCTACAGGACTTACTGTCACCAGAAAATTTCTCTGGTAGCGGGAGGCGAGATAGCGTCGGTACAGGAGCGGCAGTGGACAAGGTAGCTGCAGCCACACTTGCAGCCTGAACAGTGACAGCAGTAACATCCACAGCTGAGGTTGAACGCTCAAGAGCCGCAAACCTTCCCTCCAGCTGCTGGATGTACCGCTGGAAACGCTGGTCGTCCGCCATTTTACTAGCCAGACCCTGGCGCTAGTATTCTGTTAGGACTGGCGGAACGCACCAAGACAGATGGTATAGATGCGTTCGCAGTCCGGGGTCCACCGTGCAGGTGAAAACCTGCTGCTAGCAATTAGCAGACTATATGGCGGTACACTAGAGTATACACGCGTGGGTTAACCTCACCCAGCGTGAAAGAAGCAATCCTGTTAAGGCACAGGACCGCGGTACCGCACCTAAAGCGCGAGCAAGTAGTCAGCGAACTCAACCCCAACTGGGATTGAAGTCCGATTAGACCCTTGCTGGCGCAACACCGCAACTGGGTGTGAAATGAAACAGAAGAGCATGCAGTGCCGCACTGACGAACACCACTAACCACCCAGGCTTGGGTAAGGAAAGCACAGAGGAAGTGCATGGCGCCGTACTGGCGGTCACAGCAACTGGACGCTATAATGTGTGACTAGTGCTGTAGGATAAGTCGGGCGCTAGGTAGCAGCCATACACCTTCCGCGAACAGTCATACTATAGGGTAGGGGTATCCAAGGACGACTTGCACTCACAACATACACACATTAGCAATTGTTTGACAATACTAGCGCATGGCCGTGCGGTCATGCGCAGTTTATATAGCAGCAGCACAGGAAGTGGCCACAGCACTTTTGCCCTTCTAGGACCTGCCAAGAGGACCAATGGAATGTGCTGCAGAGCCTGAGCACATGACCCTCGATCTCCAACGGGAGACCTTACGCTGGGCATGCTCAGTACGTGCAGACAAGGACTTAGTCCCAGAGAAGTCCGCTCGCTGCTGACCAGCACAGACTTTAATAGCAGAGACTGGAGAAGCAGCAGTAACTCTCAGAACAGAGTGAGAATGAGCAAGACGCTAGGACCGACGTCCTTGCTGAGCAGATTCCACTGCGGCTGGACAAGAATGGGAGACCGCAGCGGAGGTGGCTCGAGATTCCCCCTGTGCAGAAGCGGGAACTCGACCCCTAACAATGTGTTAATGTGAAATGTTTTATTAGACTCTTAAATTTAATAAAAAATATTTGAGTAAAAAAAAAGATTACGATAATTTGGTGGAGGTGATGGCGGCAGTTCGGGTTGTTGCTCTTCCGGCCTTTGTTGGGCCAATTGTCCTTCACCCTGTGTGGGTAATCTCTGTTGCCCCTGCTCAAAATACTGGGCATGCTCGTATTGGCCAGTTGTGGATTGACTATAAGGGTTTACACTATGGGCCTCATGAGAATGATAATAGTCACGTGACTCATACCCCCCAATATGGCCATGTCATCCAAACCCAGGTTGGGACCAGCCTCCAACATTGGGTCTGGAGAAGTGGTCATATTGAGAAGGTTGCTGGTAGGATGGCATCTGGTAAGGTGTTGGCATTGGTTGGTTTTTGAGGGGAAAGGGTTGAGGTGTAGGCACACGTGGAGGAGGTGCTTCAGATCCCTCTTGAGCATGCACTTGTTGAGTTGTTTGAATACGCATGAGGTTACGTGGTGACAGCTGCCACTTCTCCAAGTATTCAAATTGCTCATAAGGGCTATTTGGGGGGTGCATGCATCAAGAAGGATCTGAAAACACCCTCTCACACATAGCCTCACCTCACGGGGTAGGGGACGGAGGTACCGGGCCAGGCTCTGCAAATATGCCTCCTCACCCTCATCCTGAGCAGCCCTGGCCAGATAATTTAGGACACCAGTGTCCGCATTCCTCCTACTTTCCATAAGCTTTCTCCTGCGGCCACGGCATGAAGTAACAGCAGGCTGTGGGGAGGTCTCCAGTGGGACAGTCGGGCTACTGCTGTTCCCAGGATCCACCTGGCTGATTGGAGCTGGTACAGCTGTGGGTGGTGGTGCAGCATCTGGCCCAGTTGTTGCGGGAGCATGTGGTGCAGCAGAGGATGGACCAGGAGGGATGGACCTGGAAGGATCCGAAGATGGGCCAGCCACTGAGTCGGAGTCATTCTCCCGCTCAGTGAGGTTGGACTGAGTTCTGTTACGAAAGAAAGACAATAATAAACTAAAATTTAATATATGTCTATTCAAAACATATGTGTAATGTGGTGTGAGGTTTTTACTTACGGTCGCAGATCCATACTAGGAAAGAAAGGACAGCCTGTCAAAATAAATATATTTTCTTTTGGAAGGAGCAGATGCCCCACTCCTGGCCCGCTGCTGCCTTTCTCGGCAGTACTGGTCCCGAATGCTGCGCCATCGTCTCATATAATATCTTCCACTGCAATGATAGAGAAGAAAATAATGTATAAGCCCATTGTGCACAGTGGTACAACAAGGTGTCAGGGATTTAACATATTAATGTGGCCTATTAAGCAGCATTTCTAATAACAAAATATCTTCAGTAATCATATTAACATCACAAACAGTACAATAGGATTTAAGGGGATAGAGTGAAAACCTGTTAGTTACTGCAGTTTAGAATATTATTTCAGAAACATGAGTGAATTTACTTATTTGCCTTTGGCCCTCACGTGGCTGCTGCTCAAAATCCGAAAAAAGGAGCCCACAGATGCTCCTCCATGCTGCCTCTTTTCTGGCCCGGTTTGAATAATGGGCATCTCTCTGATCCCAGATTTCTGGCATCTCTTGCACCAGGACTAGCAGCATATCTACATTAATTATGGAAGCCATGATGCAGGTGACTCCGTGGAGGCGTGCGGCGGACTTCCATTATGTCTCTCTGGCTTTTTAAGCTAATTAGCATTTCTAAGCTTCCTGATTGAGGGCTTGGCACATTTTCTGTCACTAGCAAAAGTCTTGCGTATTTCTCTCAAGTCACACGAATGGTCCGTGTACAATCCGTATTTTTCTCGCCCCCATAGACTTTCATTGGTGGATTTTTTGGCGCAATACGCTGACAAACGCAGCATGCTGTGATTTTCTCAGCCCGCAAAATACGGCAGAGAAATATACTGCAGATAGGAGCTGCCATGCAGAAACATTGGTCCATGTGCAATGCGTTGTTTTTGCGCCTCTCATACGTCCGTATTCCTCTCCAGGGTGACCCCGGCCTAAGGTGGCCTCTAAAAGAGTTTCATTGCCTTGTTAAAAATGCTCATTTCACGATTATCTTGCCCTGTGTACAGGCTGACGATCACCCAATGGACGAGGAAAACAATCGTTCATCAGGCGAAATGATCTTTTATGCAGTATAATTTAAGATACCCACATATGATTTTCTGCTAGTGAAGATGTTCCAAAAACTGGTATGGGAGAAAGATGCAGGATCCAAGGCAAATTAAATCAAAGGTCTTGGTTTGTGAAGCCATTGCCATAAAAGCTTAATCCCTTGTCACACAAAGGTCATCTTTCCTTTAAAATGTGTTTATGATCCCTTTGTGCATTGTATGGTGCCACAAAAGCTCCACTGCAGTCTCAAGGATGAAGGGGCAGTTCTATGGCTCTCATGGGGGTTTATTGCCCTCACTGGCATAAGAATAGCCACAAGAGACCAAACTAGTGCCAATGTGACAAAAGATGAACCCCAAGGGCTCACATGAGCTGACTTTCATGTAAGCACATAAATCTTGAAGATTCAGAATAATTAAAAAGGCTTCTCCTGGGGCTTCATGATTTGTTTTTACAATTCCCTTGGCTGTCATTTAGCACACATCTAGTGGTCCAACATGGCTTCACCCAGAGGAGGGAGTAACTGCAGTTGTCTAATATACTTTTTAATTGAAGCACTCCTTAAAGCACTCCACTTGTACACTCAACATTGAAATTGCAACACCCAGAAGGAAAAGTTGTGGAATTATGGAAATTACAAGATCGATAGACATGTTAATGATATGCAAATTGTGAAGAAAAAACATTTTCAAATTATCTCGATATTTAGCATCGAATATGAGCACTACAAGCATAAATACTTGCAATTATATGATTTTACATGCTATTAATGGTTGTCTGAGGAATATTCTGCCAATTAGGCACGCAAGTAATCAAGATCTACTGCTGGCAGCTGCCTTTGCAATTGCCAACCTATGATATCCCAGATGTGCTCAACTGGAGACAAGGGTGGCAGCATGTTTAGGCCAGATAGCTTGCTCACAATAGCGTGAGAACCATGCAGTCTGGCATTGTTGTGTTGAAAAATGGCTCCTGGGACACTTTGAAGAAATGGCGATACCTCTGGTTTTACGACCAAATCAATGCAACGCTGAGCTGTTAGTGCACATGGAATGAATATTAGGGAGGTTCAGCTACCGTACATTATGCCAGTCCACACCATAATCTTGGGAGGACTGGACTGACATTCCCTCGCAAGGGCCTCTTCATGGTGTTTCCCATGTGGTCTCATTAGAATCGAAGAAAGGCACATAGTGATCCATTCTGTGCTGCAAGTGTAATTAGATGTGCCATATCAAGCCTAGAATGTCAAACAGTGACTACCCAAATGATCACAAGGCATTTGTATGATATTGGGCTAAAAGCCAAATGTCCAGCTATATGTATTCCATTGACCACACACCACTGCTCTCAAAGGCTATAATGGTGCAGATTAACTTGGCAATGGAGCCTGGAATGGAGGTCTGTCCTCTTCAGTAATTAGCGCTTATGTTTTGGATGCAATCATAGCCAGAGATTCATCTGGAAAATTCATGGACAAGGTAATGTGAAAGTTTCCCAGAAGACGTTTTTCAACGTGACAATGCCAGCCCACATTTTGTTCATGCTACTGTGAACAGCTTGTATGGCTTAAACGTCCTACATTGGCCAGCAGCATCTCCACACTTGAGCACATCTTGTACGTTATTGGTCAGCAATATTAATAACCAACCATTATTAACCTCATTGATAGCATACTAAGACATGTAAGTGTGTGTGTATTTCTGCTTGTGGAGCTCACACTCCAAACTGAAATAAATTGAGTTGTTTTAAAAATGTTGTTTCTAATTTTTCTGTCATTTGCACTTCATTAACATGTCTGTTGATCCTGTGCTTTTCATAATTTCATGACATTTCATTCTTGGTGTTGCAATTTCAATGTTAAGGATTGGATATCATTTTGTGTTATCAGAAGAGCCATTGTACCAATACCAATGTATTGTAGAATTACAATATGAGTTGTTCAAATCATTCGGAATCAGGGGCAATGGTCTTAAGTTCACTGATGTTCTTGGGTTTGCATTCTTCTACAACATATTTAAAAATTTCAATGGGGGTTCAAGAGAGGCGATACTGACAGACACTCCAGAATCTCCCTGGATTTCTTCTGAATCCAAACCTTGGTGGTCTTTGAGGTGCAGCATGCTTGGGATCATTGTCCTGATTCTCTTCAATGCCTTTGCCGTCTTTTTTGTATCCTTTTCCTTGTTTCTGCAATTCAATGATCTCATCTCTTAACTTTTTACACAACTATCTTGACAAGCCAAGAATATTAGAGCATGTGGTTTCAGTGGCTCTGGACACAGTTCTGGTGTAAATCAGCTCTCCACTATGAAATAGTCATTACAAGTAGAAAAAGGGTCCACCAACACTGTGCAGCTAAAACCCAAATACTAATTAAGTTAGTAGATTTCCTGCCCAGTCATCACAGAAATCTATTTTACAAAAGTAGAAAATGAAGTTGGCTACTTTTGATTGTACCTGTGAAAAATATAAAATTTGCAGGGAAACTACAGTGAGATTTGTGTACTGATTTATTACTTCATGGCTTTTGTAAGCTTGTGAGCAGGGCCCTCATTCCTCTGTTGTCTATTGTCTGTACAAATCCCTTCAATAATGTAAAGTGCTTCAGAATATGTTGGCGCTATATAAATACAATTATTATTATTATTATTGTCCATAGGATCAGTGGAAAGCAAAGGGGTCCATGAAGATTTGTATTCTCCCACTCAAATTAATTCTGGATTTGGACATAACAGATAAATCCACAGTGTAGTATAACTTAAAACATTTCGATAGGTTTCCTAAGAAAGTATTGATTTGAAGGCAACACTGTCTCAGATGTTTTATTACTACCAGCAATGAGCTAATGCTGTTAAAAGCTTACTTAACTTTAATGGATAATCTTTTTTTTTAAATGCCCCCTAATGATAAAATGATCACAAGATGCTCTTCTGCAAGGAACCCCAGAGATTAGCAGACCGCAGGAGTAAAAGACCAAGTCATTTATGCCACAAGCTGCCAGGACACAACCACCACACATCAACATGACACAATATGACGTAAATTACAAGATTTTTGCTCTTTATAATGACTTTAAAGGGAAGATATCACCGGAAATTAACCTATTGTTTAACCTGTTAAATCCAGGGCCATTTTCCATTTTCTTTTATTGCTTTCCTTTTTTCCTAGAGGTATAATTATTTTTATTTTTCAGTCTATATGGGCAAGTGAAGGCTTGTTTTTTGCAAGACAAGTTGTACTTCTGAATGACACCATTGGTTTTAACATATTGGAGCGCCCGCTATGGCCGTGGGGTACTCAACAGTGTCCCGGTCCGTGGCCCTGGGCATCCAATAAAAGAGAGTCAATTAAATTAAAGGGGGTAATAAAGTTTATGGGGAGTTCGTGATGCCACCCGTGGTGTTCGGCAATGGATGGCCAACGCTGCGGTTCCGGTCCAATGGGGCAGTTGGTGATGCAGCAGAGATGGTACAGCTCTCCATGCGTAGAGCTAGGCCCCATGGCAGTAATGGTGTTAAATGTGATGGTGGTGGACGGTGGTGCAGGGCAGGTGATGCAGCAAATAATTCAGAGGAGACAGCAGGGTGCAGTTTCCACACTTTTACTCACAGTTCTTAAATGTAGTCCCAGCCGGTGCTGTGTCCTCCGGGTCTGTGGTCCAGTTAGCTCTCAGGTAATTTGGGGTATGCCGTGTCAGAACCCCTTTCAGATGTTTCTTTCCTGGTGTCTCACTGCGCTGGCTCCCTCCTCTCCTGCCCTGCGCCTTCACACAGTGTCCCAAGCCAGCAGCCTCGGATCCTGTCGGGCAACGTCCTCTTGGTCCCCTTGACCATATGTGGCAGCCTTTTCAGCAAGTGTGTGTGGTTGTGGCTTTGGCACGTACAGATATCACAGCCTCTGGCTGGCTAGCTGAGCCTAGGAGTTTTCCACTAGTCTGGGGGCCGGTTCTCCCACTGCGACCTGGTCCCTCCACCCAACTACAGTTGGCGGGGATACGGGCCCCACTGGTGGATTTATCACTACTCGTGCCCCTAGGACCCCTTCTCTCTCTTCTTTCTGTCAGGAGCTTCTCTCTATCCTCCTTGATCTCTCTCTCTCAGTCCTCTAGTGCTGGGACGAGCTCCTCACTGCTCAAGTCCCCAGCTCCAACTGTCTAACTCTCTAACCAACGCCTCCCTTTTGTTTCCATGACAACTCCACTCTCTCCACCCACACCCTCTACCTAGATCCTCCCTGCGCCTGAGATGCAGTACCTCTGTGGCGACTGAACTCTCAGGGGCACTACAATATCGTGTACTGGAAAATAGGAAAAAAAATCCAAGTGCGGTGAAATTGCAAAAAAAGTGCCATTCCAAAGTTGTTTTTTTTACTGTGTTCGTTAAATTATAAAGCTGGCCTGCCATTATGATTCTCCAGGTCATTACGAGTTCACATATAGTCAAAATTCACCGCACACTCTAATGTTTAGGTGATGCCAGAAAATCATATTTATTATAGTCAGGGAAAATAGGAAACAATAGGCAAGATGCAGGAAAAAAAGTACAGAGCAACTATACTTAATTGTAGACGTTTTTACCTGTCCTAGGTCTTATTCATTATGTTGTATGACGCTGGAGCTAAAGGTAACTGTAGTCTGTAATGGGCCAGTCCCCAGGATGCAAAATTGTGAGTGCAAAGCTGTATAGTCCTCAGTTCATAAGGGAAGTTGTGGTTTGCTGTTGATTGAGATAATGGCGGCGCTCCAGAGCCTTGCCTCGTTGACTGAGCACAGCAACAAGACACAAGATAGTTATACTGCATCAGCAAGGTCTCTCTCAGATAAAGATTTCAAAGCAGACTGGGGTTTCAAGATGTGCTGTTTTGGCTCTTTTGGCCGTAGACACAGTGTCCAGAAAGGAAACAGTGCAGTAGATGAAAAACACATTTTGCGTACTTCTCTTTGAAATCGGAAGGTGTCCAACAGTGGCATCAGATCAGTGGGACCCAGCTGCACCCATCTACTATTCAGAGAAGTCTTGTAAGAAGTGGTCCTCATAGAAGAATTGTGTTCGAAAAGCCATGCCTTCAGCATGAAACAAAACCAATCGAATAAAGTAGGCACATAAACAGGGAGCAAATGGTAGCAGATGCTCTGAACTGGAGTAATGGGTGAAGATGTGAAAAATTCAGCAACTGTCTTCTGTTACAGCCAAAGGGCAAGTTTAGGGATCCATTTCAGCAAATTTAGTTGTGGATTTAGTCAGAATTAATGGTGTCCCCAGCCAGATACTTATCCATCATGCAATACCATCAGGGAGGCCTCTGAATGGCTCCAAATTTATTTTGAAACAGTTAAAGACAAAAATGTACAGCCAATGTTGTTAAGATCCATCTTCAGCATAAAGAAAAACAAGGAACCCTGGAAGTGATGATATGGCCCCCACAGAGCCCTAATCTCAACATCATCGCGCCTATGTGAGATTACATTGAGAGAAAAAGCAGTGCACAAGCCTATAACCAGATCAGTGGTTAGTTTTCCAAGATGTTTGGTACAACCTCCAACTTTTATAACTATGCAAGCGTACCTAGTAGAATAAATGTTTTGAGGCTGTTTTTAAAGGGAATCTGTCACCCATTTTTTGCAATATGATATAAAAATATCATTCAATTTAGTGTCACATAAGCATTATAGTAGTACTTTTGATACCCCCTCACTCCCCATCTTTGATGCATAAACGCGTGTGAATGGAAATGGCCTCTCACGTGTGCGCAGTATTCTTTGCCCGCAGCAACTGCAGGCAAAGCCGAAAAGCATTAGTACACATGCGCCGGAAGTACTATGTCCCGGAAGTCTTTCACTGTGTTCCGGGACATAGTTCACCGGTGCATGCGCACTAATGCTTTTCGGCTTTGCCCGCGGTTGGGCAAAGCATACTGCGCATGCGCAGGAGGTAATTTGAAGGCACGCGCGTGGGACCTGTACGTGAACAATGGTATTCACAGAACGGAATGCGTACAGCATGCCGATTTGGGGCGGAGAGAGCGACATGAACCAACGCCATACAGCGCGGGAGCAATATAAAAGGTTTTTATGAGGGATTCATGGGGAGTCAGGGGTTTTCACAAGTAGTTGGGAAAGTATAGCTCATACTCTATTAGATGATATTTTAGTTGATAGGCCAAAAAACTGGTGACAGATTCCCTTTAATGCTTTTGTTTAGTCAATTTACATTTTGTTAATTGATGAAAATAAACTATTGGCACTTATATTTTTGAAAGCTTCCTTACTTTGCAGCATTTTTTCCACTCCTGCCTAAAACTTTTGCGCAGTAATATACAGTATATGTACAGTGCCTTTCTTCCGGCCCCAGAGCAGATTCCCAGGGACCGCAGTGCTTCGGCTGGCAGCTGCATTTTGTCACCTGACGGCCCTTTAATTTCTTCTTGCTCTGCGAACACACACTTATGAACAAGTGCGATGAAATATTACGCACTCAAGCTGCCAGTGCCAGGACTACCTTGTGGGTGGAGATAGTGTCCGATGTGCTCCTATCCTGCAAAAGAAGATAGCAGCAGTAGCCCTATGTCTCTTGTGATGTATATGTCACAGTCCCATGTGCAGTGGTTTGGGAAAGTACTCACCATTCTTGGCTTTTTCATAATTTTTTAAATTACAATCTGTGTTTAAATATTTTTGTAATCTGATTTGTGTGTGATGCATCAGCACTAAATAGTCTAAGTTGGTGAAGTGAAGTGAGAAAAATATAGGTATGAATTAAATTTATGGGATAAAATAACTAAAAATTGTTATGTGCATATGTATTCACCCCTTTTGTGATGAAGCCCCTAAAAAAATGTGGTGCAAGTAATTACCTTCATAAGTCCCATGCTTATTGAAAAGAAGTTGCACCTGGGTGCAATCTAAGTATCACATGGTCTGTCAGTATATAAACTTTACCTTTTCTTTAAGGTCACAGAGGCTGAATTAAGCAAGAGGAACCACTAACCAAACAACACCCTGAAGAAAACGGAGATCTCCAAACACGTTAGGGGCAATGTTGTTGAGAAGTGTAAGTCAAGGTTGGGTTATAAAAAATATCCCAATCACTGATGATCCCCCAGAACACCATCAAATCCATCATCATCAAATGGAAAAAACATGGTACCACTACAAACCTGCCAAGAGAGGGCCGCCCACCAAAGCTTGCAAGGAGGGCACTAATGAGAGAGGCAGCGCAAAGGCCAAAGGTAACCCTGAAAGAACTACAGAATTCCCAAGCACAAACTGAAGTATCAGTCCATACAACCACAATATGTCGTACACTCCATAGAAGTAGCCTTTATGGAAGAGTGGCAGAAAAAAATCCTTTACTTGCACACAAAAATTGTAAGGCTCATTTTGAGTTTTCCAAAAAACATGTGGGAGACTCCTCAAATGTATGGAGGAAGGTGCTGTGGTCAGATGAGACCAAAATTAAACTTTTTAGCCACCAAGTTAAATGCTATGTCTGGTGCCAAATCAACACACCAAGAACACCATCCCCACAGTGAAACATGATGGTGACAACCATATTCTTGAAAAAAAAAACTGTTTAAGTCAGTCAGTGATTTGAGACTGGGACAGAGGTTCACCTTCCAAGAAGATAATGACCCAAAGCGTAATGTTAAAGCAACACTCAAGTGGTTTAAGTGGAAACATGTAAATGTTCTAGAGTGGCCTATTCAAAGCCCAGACCTCAATCCAATTTAGAATCTGTGGTCAGACTTGAAGATTGCTGTCCACCAGAGGAAATCATCTAACTTGAAGGAGCTGGAGCAGTGTTGCCTGTTATGACCTGGTGGTCAGGACAATAATGGACCTGGTGGTTAAGAGCACACGGAATGACCTGATAGTTACTGATAATAAGGACGAGCTCTGGGACGTGGGAACTCTGCTGACCGCAATCTCTAAACCTATCAAACACACTAGAAATAGCCGTGGATTGCGCCTAACGCTCCCTATGCAACTTGGCACAGCCTAAGGAACTAGCTAGCCCTGAAGAAAGAAAAATAAAGCCTACCTTGCCTCAGAGAAATTCCCCAAAGGAAAAGGCAGACCCCCACATATAATGACTGTGAGTAAAGATGAAAATACAAACACAGAGATGAAATAGATTAAGCAAAGTGAGGCCCGACTTACTGAACAGACCGAGGATAGGAAAGGTTACTATTGCGGTCAGCACAAAAACCTACAAAAAGACCACGCAGAGGGCGCAAAAAGACCCTCCACACCAACTCACGGTGCGGAGGCGCTCCCTCTGCGTCCCAGAGCTTCCAGCAAGCAAGACAACAAATTAAATAGCAAGCTGGACACAAAAATAGAAAACCAAAGAAATACAAGCTGGAACTTAGCTTCTGATGGGAAGACAGGTCACAAGAACGATCCAGGAGTGAACTAGACCAATACTGGAACATTGACAGGTGGCATAGAGCAAAGATCTAAGTGGAGTTAAATAGAGCAGCAGCTAACGAATTAACCTAGTCACCTGTGAAACTCAGAAACACCCACCAGAGGAAGTCCATGGACAGAACCAGCCGAAGTACCATTCATGACCACAGGAGGGAGCCCGACAACAGAATTCACAACAGTTGCCTTGAGGAATGGGCAGACATCCCAGTGGCACGATATGGGAAGTTCATTAAGACTTATCCAAAGTGGCTTGCGGCTGTAATATCCATAAAAGGAGGCTCTACAAAGTACTGACTTTAGGGTTGTGAATAGTTACGCACAATGAAGTTTACAGTTATTTGTCCTAATTGTTGTTTGCTTTCCAATAAAAAGAAAACCAAAGGTTCACAGTTTACTTTAGTGACATATAAGCTGCAACCCCATGTCTCATGCGATTTATACACCACAGCCCCCATATCTCCTATGATATATACAGCTCTGGCAAAAATTAAGAGATCACTGCACAGTTTTTAAAAATCAGCTTCTCTCCATGTCTGACAGCCATTCCATTCCAGTGTAAGTTGAATTCCAACCAGAGTACACCTCATTCTACTTAATGTGTTTCTGATTAGGTGATCACCTGAACTGAATCTTATTTAATGAAGTAAAGTATAAAACACACTGCTGTGGTGTTCACCATCCTCTTGCAATAGAACAAACTGGATGGCAAAACAAGTGCTAGTAATATCCTAAAAGTAATAGGAATGAAAAAATAACTTTTAACCATGCCAAATGAGTTGAAAAGAAAAGTCTTGAGTGAGGAAAAGAAGGGCTCAATTCTGGCTTTACTAGCAGAGGGACACAGTGAGCGTCATGTTGCCTCCATCCTTAAAATTTCTAAGACGGCACTCCATTACAACAAGGTCAAGCAGCAGACACTGGGGACAACAAAGCTAAAGACTGGCAAAAACGACTCTCCACTTACCGGGATGACGTCATCTTATTCGAATGTCACTCAGCAACCGCAAAATGACATCAAGTCACCTACAAAAGGAATGGCAAATGGCAGCTGGGGTGAAGTGCATGGCAACAACAGTTCGTACAACACCAGAGTGACCATAAAATAAATGGTCAACTCAATGAAGCTCACCAATCAAAGAATCCTTCAAAATATAACATTTATTGAAGATTTATATAAAAAAGATCCAAATAGCCACGTATTTAAAACACGAACAATAACCCCATAACAGAGGGGGACATCCACCTATAAGCCAACACACATATATACACTGAGACAATCTATAAATATACTGGCAAGGAAAGCTATCTCATATAATAACCCAAGCTGAAACACATTATATGCATACGTATACCCTGTCCGTCGGAGCTCTGTATATAATGAGTGCAAAGACCGCATCCCAATACTACTAAGCCGACGGAAAACCCTTACAAGTGCCAAGGCGCCGGAGGAGGACATCCACTATATGGGCACTTACCTGGTAAGGTATAGACTGCTTTATTGATTACCCTGGGCCTTTATTATGCTGATCCCTTGGCACTTGTAAGGGTTTTCCGTCGGCTTAGTAGTATTGGGATGCGGTCTTTGCACTCATTATATACAGAGCTCCGACGGACAGGGTATACGTATGCATATAATGTGTTTCAGCTTGGGTTATTATATGAGAAAGCTTTCCTTGCCAGTATATTTATAGATTGTCTCAGTGTATATATGTGTGTTGGCTTATAGGTGGATGTCCCCCTCTGTTATGGGGTTATTGTTCGTGTTTTAAATACGTGGCTATTTGGATCTTTTTTATATAAATCTTCAATAAATGTTATATTTTAAAGGATTCTTTGATTGGTGAGCTTCATTGAGTTGAACATTTATTTTATGGTCACTCTGGTGTTGTATGTGTTGAGAAGTACCAATATTTCTATATTGTGGGACATTTTTGTGATCTAACAACAGGTCGTAGCAGGCTCCCAGAGGCAGGACTCAAGTCATGTAAAGTTAGAAAAAAAGCTTTTCATCAATGAGAAGCAAAGGAGAGCCAGGCTGAAGTTTGCCAAAGACCACAGAGGACTGGAGGAAGGTAATCTTCTCTTATGAGTCTAATTTGCCCAACACCTGGTGGTCTAATACTTAGAGACCTGGAGAGGTGTACAAGCCACAGTGTCTTGCACCCACTGTGAAATTTGGTGGAGGATCGGTGATGAACTGGGGATGCTTCAGCAAGGCTGGCATTGGGCAGGTTGTTCTTTGCGAAGGATGCATGAGTTAAGCCGCATACAAAGTTATTCTGGAAAAAGAGCTGATTCCTTCTGCTCAGGCAAAGTTCACCAACTCTGAGGACTGTTTTTTTCCAGCAGTACAATGCACCACGCCACACAGCTAGGTCAATCAAGGTGTGGATGAAGGACCACCACATCAAATCCCTGTTATGGCCAGCCCAATCTCCAGACCTGAACCCCATTGAAAACCTCTGGAATGTAACCAAGAGAAAGATGGATAGTCACAAGCCATCAAACAAAGAACTGCTTAATTTTTTTGTACCAGGAGAGGCATAAAGTCACCCAAAAGCAGTGTGAAAGACTGGTGGAAAGCATGCCAAGACGCATGAAAGCTGTGATTAAAAATCATGGTTATTCCACAAAATACTGATTTCTGAACTCTTCCTGAATTAAACCATTAGTATTGTTGTTTCTAAATGACTATGAACTTGTTTTTTGCATTATTTGAGATCTGCAAGCAATGCATTTTTTTTTGTTATTTTGACCATTTCTCATTTTCAGAAAAAAAAAATATTGCTTGGAACTTCAGAGACATGTTGTCAGTAGTTATTAGAATAAAAGAACAATTTACATTTTACTCAAAAAATATACATATAAAGACAAAAATCAGACAAAATGAAAGTTTTGCAGAGGTCTCTTAATTTTTGCCAGAGCAGTATACTCCAGCCCCAGTGTCTCTTATGTGATGTATATACACTGCTCAAAAAAATAAAGGGAACACTTAAACATCAGAATATAACTCCAAGTAAATCAAACTTCTGTGAAATCAAACTGTCCACTTAGAAAGCGGCATAATA
The DNA here is from genome assembly GCF_032444005.1 of Ranitomeya imitator. Classification (NCBI taxonomy): domain Eukaryota; kingdom Metazoa; phylum Chordata; class Amphibia; order Anura; family Dendrobatidae; genus Ranitomeya; species Ranitomeya imitator. The sequence continues at coordinate 969,070,526 of NC_091282.1, forward strand.
CAAAGAATAGCAGGTTTACCCAGTATCCTTTGCAGTAGGCGGAGCTATGCAAATCATCTCTTTCTACCCCTGTCTAATCCACAGCGCTTGGAACTGCCAAGCGTGCAATGCTGCGGATTAGTTTCTAAATTTACACAGCCAACCAATTCCTACCTGTGGACACGTGTTTCGGGCTTTAGGCCCTCATCAGCACAGGGCTGGAATTGGTTGGCTGTATGGAGTAGGGCTCGGTGAGCAAGCGATACATATATGCTAGCCACCTTAGGGAGAGACCCAAGTTGGGCTAAATGTAGCGGGACGAAAGAGACCGAAAAGCCCTCTACTTAAAGGAAATACATAGTGGATGCTTTCCTGAAACGGAAAGTACTTGCAAGCAGCATAATACAAAGAATAGCAGGTTTACCCAGTATCCTTTGCAGTAGGCGGAGCTATGCAAATCATCTCTTTCCACCCCTGTCTAATCCACAGCGCTTGGAACTGCCAAGCGTGCAATGCTGCGGATTAGTTTCTAAATTTACACAGCCAACCAATTCCTACCTGTGGACACGTGTTTTGGGCTTTAGGCCCTCATCAGCACAGGGCTGGAATTGGTTGGCTGTATGGAGTGGGGCTCGGTGAGCAAGCGATACATATATGCTAGCCACCTTAGGGAGAGACCCAAGTTGGGCTAAATGTAGCGGGACAAAAGCATCCACTATGTATTTCCTTTAAGTAGAGGGCTTTTCGGTCTCTTTCGTCCCGCTACATTTAGCCCAACTTGGGTCTCTCCCTAAGGTGGCTAGCATATATGTATCGCTGGAGACGCCGTGGAGAGCGATCTGCTGCCTGCAACATCCTTCAGCAAGACCAGTTTGGCAGTGGGTTAGTAATGGTGTGGGGTGGCATTTCTTTGGAGGATTGCTCACCCCTCCATGTGCTCGCCAGAGGAAGCCTGACTGCCATTAGGTGCCGAGATGAGATCCTCAGACCCCTTGTGAGACCATACGCTGGTGCGGTTGGCCCTGGGTTCCTCCTAATGCAGGACAATGCCAGACCTCATGTGGCTGGAGTGTGTCAGCAGTTCCTGCAAGATGAAGGCATTGAAGCTATGGACTGGGCCGCCCATTCCCCAGACCTGAATCCAATTGAACATATCTGGAACATCATGTCTCGCACCATCCACCAATGTCACATTGCACCACAGACTGTCCAGGAGTTGGCGGATGCTTTAGTCCAGGTCTGCGAGGAGATGCCTCAGGAGGAGACTATCCGCCGCCTCATTAGGAGCATGTCCAGGCATTGCAGGGAGGTCATACAGGCACGTGGAGGCCACACACACTACTGAGCATCATTTACTTGTCTTGAGGCATTTACACTGAAATTGGATCAGCCTGTAACTTCATTTTCTACTTTGATTTTGAGCATCATTCCAGCTCCAGACCTCCGTGGGATATTAGTTGTGATTTACGTTGATAATTTTAGGTTTTATTGTTCTCAACACATTCCACTATGCAATGAACAAAGATTTACAACTGTAATATTTCATTCAGTGATATCTAGGATGTGGGATTTTAGTGTTCCCTTTATTTTTTTGAGCAGTGTACAACAGTTTTGGTGTCTCCTGTTTCATATATACAGCAGTCTTGGTGTCTCCTGTGTCTTATATACAGCAGTCTTGGTGTCTCCTATGTGATGCATATACAGCAGTCTCGTTGTCTCCTATGTGAGTTATGCACAGCAGTCTCGGTGTCGCCTATGTGATGTATATACAACAATCTTGTTTTCTCCTCTGCGATGTATAGACTGCAGTCTCAATGCACCCTATGTGATATAATGCAGATCTCTCACTATTTGAGTTCTATAAATGTAACATGAAATGTGATGAATTTCTCAAGGTGAGGAGAGCTACAGTGTAATATACCTCTGTGTGCGGTATGATGAACTGCTACAAGTTCTTTACAAATCTTTTCATAGCAAAGAGTTGCCTGCGCTCCAGACTGACATCTGGAAAAGCAGTTACAACATAATCAAGACAGCCTAACATCACAGCAGCACCAAAGAGAAGCAGTTGGGGTGAGTTAATTAAATGTTTGACCAAATATAGCAGCATGATTTTTAAGTTGATAATTTTGTACGGCCCCTGAAGGATGGTACAAATATTCAAATGGTCCATGGCAGAAAAAAGGTTCCCCACCCATTTAGCATGCCCAAGATACTCGGATAACACCAGAGCACGCTTGAATAACACGTTATTGGGGCACATTCGCTCATCACTATTTCTTATGCCATGGTACTGTGAGGCCATTTTCTTTTCACTGAGTGATAGTGGCTTAATAGCCTTGTGATTTGCCTTACCTGAAATCTTAAGGTACCTTCACACATAACGATATCATTAACGATATCGTTGCTTTTTGTGATGTAGCAACGATATCGTTAAGGAAATCGTTATGTGTGACAGCGACCAACGATCAGGCCCCTGCTGGGAGATCGTTGGTCGCTGAACAAAGTCCAGAACTTTATTTCGTCGCTGGATCTCCTGTGGACATTGCTGGATCGGCGTGTGTGACGCCGATCCAGCGATGTCTTCACTGGTAACCAGGGTAAACATCGGGTAACTAAGTGCAGGGCCGCGCTTAGTAACCCGATGTTTACCCTGGTTACCAGCGTAAAAGTAAAAAAAACAAACACTACATACTTACCTACCGCTGTCTGTCCCCGGTGCTGTGCTCTGCACTCCTCCTGTACTGGCTGTGAGCGTCGGTCAGCCGGAAAGCAGAGCGGTGACGTCACCGCTCTGCTTTCCGGCCGCTGTGCTCACAGCCAGTACAGGAGGAGTGCAGAGAAGCAGAGCGCCGGGGACAGACAGCGGTAGGTAAGTATGTAGTGTTTTTTTTTTTACTTTTACGCTGGTAACCAGGGTAAACATCGGGTTACTAAGCGCGGCCCTGCGCTTAGTAACCCGATGTTTACCCTGGTTACCCGGGGACTTCGGGATCGTTGGTCGCTGGAGAGCTGTCTGTGTGACAGCTCTCCAGCGACCAAACGGCGACGCTGCAGCGATCCGGATCGTTGTCGGTATCGCTGCAGCGTCGCTTAATGTGAAGGGGCCTTAATTCTACTTCCTGCTGTCAATGCATGCAAAAAAATAATTATAGATTTAATCTTAATGAGTAGCACAGCACATTTGGGAAACATTGACAGGTTTGTCTACTATGTAGATTTGTTTGAGAAGTATATTAGATTTGGGGCATTTTTGCATACAATGCTTCTTTTTTTTCTTTCTTCTTCTTTTTTTCAGTTTTTTTCTTTCTCTTGTTCTTTCCTTTTCTTTTCCTATACAGTGAATGCTTGTACATATAATTTTAGGGTGATTTTAACATTGCAGTTTACTTGATGTATTAGATTGCTGCCATGACATCCATGATGGGCTCTCAGGAGGAATTAAGAGGTGGAGCCCATTACTCAGGAGACATGGCTTGAGAAAGGCCAGCTATAGCCGAAAAGTTGCTTAGTCCTCCTATTATTGTGATGTTTTAATATTACGAAATAAAGATCTAACTTTTTAGGATTATCCTTTTGTGCCTCGGGATTCTTGGATTTTCTATTATAAAACTGCATAAAGAGAAGTCCTGTATGAGCAATGGTTTATTAACTTTTAAATTATGGTCTGTTTATATCTGTGTCAGTGTAAAGTAAGTCAATGGGGTATGTCAGACTTGATATGACTTGTTTTAAGGCAATGACAGGTGTGAACAGACTTGTACTGTTAAATGCATCAAATAAAGAAGAAAGGAAGTTATATGCCATAAAAACTCAAAAATGTATTGAAGTATGTTAAAAATAACATAACAGTATATTTAACCCCTTCAAGACGCAGCCCTTTTTTGTTTTTGCGTTTTCGTTTTTCACTACCTTCCTTCCCAGAGCCATAACTTTTTTATTTTTCCGTCAATATGGCCATGTGGGGGCTTATTTTTTGCGGGACGAGTTGTACTTTTGAACAACACCATTGGTTTTACCATGTCTTGAACTAGAAAATGGGAAAAAAATTCCAAGTGTGGTGAAATTGCAAAAGAAGTGCAATTCCACACTTATTTTTTGTTTGGCTTTTTTGCTAGGTTCACTAAATGCTAAAACTGACCTACCATTATGATTTTCCAGGTCATTACGAATTCATAGACACCAAACATGTCTAGGTTTTTTTTTACCTAAGTGGTGAAAAAAAAAATCAAAACTTTGCTAAAAAAAATAAAAATTGAGCAATTATCTGATACCCGTAGCGTTTCCATTTTTTGGGATCTTGAGTCGGTTGAGGGCTTATTTTTTGTGTGCCGAGCTGATGTTTTTAATGATACCACTTTTGTGCAGATACGTTCTTTTGATCACCAATTATTGCATTTTAATGCAATGGCGCAGTGACAAAAACAACGTAATTCTGGCGTTTTTAATTTTTTGCTCGCTACGTCATTTAGCGATCAGGTTAACCCATTTTTTAATTGATAGATCGGGCAATTCTGAACACGGCGATACCAAATACTGTATGTGTATGTTTGATTTTTTTATTGTTTTATTTTGAATGGGACAAAGGGGGGTGATTTAAACTTTTATATTTTTTTCATTTTTTTTTACTTTTGCCATGCTTCGATAGCCTCCATAGGAGGCTAGAAGCTGACATAGCCTGATCGGCTCAACTACATAGAAGCGATGCTCAGATCGCTCCTATGTAGCTGAATTCCTGCATTGCTATGAGCGCCGACCACAGGGTGGCGCTCACAGTAATCCGGCATCAACAACCATAGAGGTCTCAAGGAGCCCTCTGGTTGTTATGCCGACGCATCGCTGACCCCAAATCACATGACGGGGGTCAGCGATGCGAGTATTTCTGGCCTGATGGCCAGAAGCAGTAGTTAAATGCTGCTGTCAGTGTTTGACAGTGGCATTTAACTAGTTAATAATATAACATGTGTGTTCATTAATTATGAGGAGCCAAATGCTTCCAAGTAGCCACGCTCTACAAACCCTGGCAAAAATTATGGAATCACTGGCCTTGGAGGATGTTCATTCAGTTGTTTAATTTTGTAGAAAAAAAGCAGATCACAGACATGGCACAAAACTAAAGTAATTTCAAATGGCAACTTTCTGGCTTTAAGAAACAGTAAAAGAAATCAAGAACAAAAATGCGGTAGTCAGTAATGGTTACTTTTTTTTGCAATCTTGCAAAAGATGTTGGTTGTTTACAGTCAGCTGTGTCTAAAATCTGGACCAAATACAAACATGGGAAGGTTGTTAAAGGCAAACATACCGGTAGACAAAGGAAGACATCAAAGCGGACCGGAAACTTAAAGCAATATGTCTGCAAAACAGGAAATGCACATTTACAAAATAAATGAGGAACGAATGGGTGGAAACTGGAGTCAACGTCTGTGACCGAACTGTAAGAAACAGCCTAAAGGAAATGGGATTTACATGCAGAAAAGCTAAACGAAAGCCATCAATAACACCTAAACAGAAAAAAACAAGGTTACAATGGACTGAGGAAAAGCAATCGTGGTCTGTGGATGACTGGATGAAAATCATATTCAGTGATACATCGTGAATCTGCATTAGACAAGGTGATGATGCTGGAACTTTCGTTTGGTGCCGTTCCAATGAGATTTATAAAGATGACTGCCTGAAGAGAACATGCAAATTTCCACAGTCATTGATGATATGGGGCTGCATGTCAGGTAAAGGCAGTGGGGAGATGGCTGTCTTTACATCTTCAATAAATGCACAGGTTTATGTTGATATTTTGGAAACTTTTTATCCCATCAATTGAAAGGATGTTTGGCGATGATGAAATCGTTTTTCAAGATGATAATGAGCAAAAACTGTGCAAACATTCCTTGAAAAAAGACACATAAGGTCAATGTCATGGCCTGCAAATAGTCCGGATCTCAATCCAATTGAAAATCTTTGGTGGAAGTTGAAGAAAATGGTCCATGACAAGGCTCCGACCTGCAAAGCTGATCTGGCAACAGCAATCAGAGGAAGTTGGAGCCAGATTGATGAAGAGTATGGTTTGACACTCATTAAGTCCATGCCTCAGAGACTGCAGCTGTTATAAAAGCCAGAGGTGGTGCAGCAAAATACTAGTGATGTGTTGGAGTGTTTTTTTGTTTGTTTTTCATGATTTCATAATTCTTTCCTCAGAATTGAGTGATTCCATAATTTTTTCCCTATCCTTGGTTAAAAAAGTAACCATTACTGAATACCACATTTTTTGTTCTTGATTTCTTTTAGTGTTTCTTAAAGCCAGAAAGTGAAAGTTTCTGACTATTCCCCTACCTTATACTATGTAATTGCTTTTGCTGATATTTCACATATTTTTCGACTGCTATAGGTCTGCCGCAAGTTTTTGTATTTTACTGCAATTATCATAGGTTATTCATTATTGTTCATCAGGTGGAGATTTTAAGGTCATAATTATATCAGAATACTCTCCTAGTTCAGATGCTATGCAGTGGCTTCATTTTTCATTTTTTGCCGTTGCTGCTTGTTTTTAATTGAGTTTCCCATTGTATTGATTTAATCCGTTGGTTAATCAAATTATATGTAAAAAAAAAAAAAAATTCTAATAAAATATTGGACTTTTTATTATTTTATGAATGCCTCGGTTTTTCTCTTTCCCATATTTGTGGAATTTATGTTGCTATTGAGGTTAACATACATCATTGTTGGATATTGGTAATTTAAAATATTCGCCCAGCATAATTCTCTCTCCTGACTTCCACTTACACATGAGCGTTCAGGTGTTTCCAATGGAAAACGAGGAAGAGGAAAAAGCCGCTGTCAGACACTTCTGCCAGTGACTTATTTCCCCTAAAAATATCTTCAACCCTGACCCTGGTTTTTCCTCTCAATGCAAAGCCTGTAGCAAGGTGAACCACTACCATGTGCCATTCATAATCCTGGTGCCTTTAAGTTCCAGGGTGAAGCTGCTACATTTGCTCCCCCTATAGCTACATTCCTGGAGACGCTTGGCTAGCCCCAAATTTACTTACTGTAGCGCCTGCTTGGGATAACAGTGGACTAAGCAGCTAATTTTGTTAGTGGTCCCAGTAATGTGATTAAAATGGGTTCCAAGCCCATGTTCCTGGAGCATGTTCCATTCCTGTTCAATGTCTGTGGTACTGATTGAAATACCCGAGTACTATAATGATTTTCATGGTCAATGAGGGCATTGACACATTGAGATTTGTTTCTCTATTGGGCACCTGAATTAGTGAACTGAGGTGAGATCAAATCTGCTTGTTCTCTACCACATCATTCAGATTTTGACTATACAACAATTGTTCTTTACTCTCTGGCATCACTTGTATATTTCAGAAAAGAAGTGTATATAGACATCACACATTTGATAGCACTCACTGAGCAGTTTTCTAATCACTTTTAGGATCTCAATCACTTGGTTAGTCTTTCCTTGTCTTATGACAAAGGCAAAGGAATGGCCCAGTGCCTATGGCTTAATAACTTTCGTGAGTTAAAAAAATTAATTACTGCTTGAAGCAAACTGGCATAGAAGTCTAGGGCAGTCTTTTATTTGCAGACCCCTTCATTAATTTCCATCACCGGATTTGCTGTTAATGGTGGCTTGGTCCCAGTGTGCTAAAAAGCAGCATCTGTGCCATTGAGTAGGGAAGCTGAAGCCAAAGGGAGGGGTGATGACGGGGGATGGGGGAGACTGTTTACAAATCACCCCCTATTAACATGATGGCTTAGTCTATGGGGACCATGCAGTTTACATTTAATCATTGCTATAAATGGTGGCTCTGACTTACCTGGCGTGCTCCTGACCTTAATTAAAATTTCATAGAAATAATACATGTTATTTGCATTGCAAATTACCCAAAAGGGACATATAGAGACTATGGGAAAATGTTTCATTTTATTTTTTTGCATTTCATTATTTTCTAGCATATCTTATTTGCAGTAGAAAAAATGTCTAAGCTTGTTATTAATGTAGTGATAGTATTTGAAGCACATTTAATTTGTATTCATAATAAAGGGCATATTGCATGTCGTATATCATCTTATATCATGTGGGGAACATAGTATGAGCTTCAAATTATAGTTTCCTTCTAATACTTAAGGTCCTTAATTAAATACTAGATGGTAGCCCGATTCTAACGCATCGGGTATTCTAGAATATGTATGTAGTTTATTTATGAAGATTTTCGAATAATACATTGAATACACAGGATTCGGCCGGCTGGGCGCGACCAATTAGCGAAGCGTGGTTCAAATCCTGCGCCAATTCGCGGCCGGACTGCTCCTGTCGCTGATTGTTCATGGCCGCCCACGTAGTATATAGCACAGCCACGTAGTATATAACAGCCCATGTAGTAAATAGCACAGCCATGTAGTACATAGCACAGCCACGTAGTATATTGCACAGCCACGTAGTATATAGCACAGCCCACGGAGTGTATAACAGCCCACATAGCATATAACACAGCCACATAGTTTATAACAGCCCACGTAGCATATAACACAGCCCAAGTAGTGTATAACACACCCCACATAGTATTTAGCACAGCCACGTAGTATTTTGCACAACCACATAGTATATAGCACAGCCCACGTAGTATATAGCACAGCCACGTAGTGTATTGCACAGCCACATAGTGTATTGCACAGCCCATGTAGTATATTGCACAGCCCACGTAGTATATTGCACAGCCCACGTAGTATATTGCACAGCTCACATAGTATATTGCACAGCCCACGTAGTTTGTTGCACAGCCACGTAGTGTATTGCACAGCCCATGTAGTATATAACACAGCCACGCAGTATATTGCACAGCCCACATAGTATATTGCACAGCCCACGTAGTATATAGCACAGCCACGCAGTATATAGCACCGCCACATAGTATATTGCACAGCTCACGTAGTATATAGCACAGCCACGCAGTATATTGCACAGCCGACGTAGTATATAGCACAGCCCCCGTAGTATATAGCAATGTGGGCATCATATCCCTGTTAAAAAAAATAATTAAAATAAAAAATAGTTACTCACCCTCCGTCGTCTCCCCGGATCCAGCCGAGGCATTTGCCGATGCTCCTCATGATGCTCCGGTCCCAAGAGACCGCACGTCATCATCTCGCGAGATTGCAATGCATGGAGCAGTCACCGGAGTGACGCGAGGAGCGGGAAAGGCCTGTTCTGGATCTGGAGGTCCGACGGACTTGTATACTGACAAGACTGGTCAGTAATGTGCACTGATAGACGTGACCCCGGCTGCAGGATCCCACAGATGAGGTTATATGTTTATTTCCTATATATAAAAAGGAGACGTGTGTGTGTGTGTGTGTGTATATATATAGGAAAGAGACCTATATACTCATCTGTGGGGTCCTGCAGCTGGGGTCACATTGATCAGTGCACATTACTGACCAGTCTTGTCTATCTGAGGAACCATTAGATTTATATCAGCTGCTCTGACGTTTTTTACAGATCTGGTGATGCTTGGGCGATTTGCACTCAAAGTGACCATAAATCTACAGTGTCTCAGAGAGTGCAGATACAGCATGTGGAAGGGTCTTATCTGGAGAGAAGCAGCGTCCTGTCACTTCCTCCCTGCACAGTGCAGACACCTCCGGCTGTACAGGCAGAAGTGTGAGCTATTACTTACAGCACTGTGTCCCCTGTCCTGCTCCTCTCTGGAGCGAAGACCCAGCGCCATGGTCCTGACTTCTCTGCAGCAGTCAGACACGTTCACTGAGCGTGCAATGTGGGCGTGTCTGCTGGACACAGGTACAGTGTCAGCACTGGGGGGAGGGGCATAGCTTCACTGCCTTTCTCCAGCCCCTGCCCGAGGTAGAGCTAATTAAGTGTAGTGTAGCTCCGGGTGGGACCCTGTGAGCTGTGGGCCCGGGGTGGCCGCACCCTCTGCCCCCCTGGTAGCTACGCTACTGGATAGGGGTTTAGATTAAAAGCTGACAACTGATCTCCCGCTTACAGTATAGAATAGATATATACACATAGAATAGGTGTGTATATAAATATATATATCTTTATATTTCATAGAGCGATAGATAGCAGAATGGCCGATAATTCAGTTGTCGGCTTCTGTGAAATAATTACAGAAGCCGACAGGATAGGAGACATGGTTTACATACAGTAAACTATTGCAGAACAGTTAGATTTATAGATGTCAGTGTCTAATACTGTTAGTACTATGTATTTGTAAAATTTGGGACCTGTATGTATTTAATAAAAGAATGTATTTGTCACGATAATGTATAAAATGGAGCAGGATTTTTCATATTCCCTGTTAGCACACCACTGTGGGCTCCGACCCCCCCCCCCTTCTCTCTATGCTTCTGCGGTGTGTGAAGCTATTCCTCTATGCTCTGCCCTTCCTCCAAGCCAGGAATTTTTATGGCGCTTGTAGCTGCACAAATCTCTCTCCAGCTGAAACTGGTCTGATATCCTCTCAAGACATGAGGTTCTTTGTTCTATTATAGTAAGATATTGGGCCACCGATTTGGGCTAGAAAAATAATAAGTATATATTGCTAACTTCCATCGGTAGAGCTGTCCAACACTGTAAGCACGAGCAGCTAAACACAACAAGTACAAAGTGCGGATTTATCCGGAACCGTGTCGAACAACTAGGATGAATTTGGTACCAATAGAAAGCTAATTTTAATACAAGATGGATGAGGTGTGTGTTATGACTCTGCCAGATTCTTGGGAAAAGATATGAGAGTTATAAGAATTGTTGGAAAAAACTGTACAGCTGAAGAGAGGGGAGGGCGATTGTAACTCAACTCCTTTAGTGATGTCACAAGGCTGCAGTTATAAGTTTCTGCACTTCACCCAGCATTCAGTCTTGCCTGAGGAGCTGTTCCTATCCAGACCTCCTGATGCACTGGGATATTTGGCTCCGCCTACCAGAATGGTTTTTCCTGCAATGATCTGAGCACATGTGAGTTTTATCTTTCTTCTTTAATCCATGTTATTTTATAATTGCTTTATACATACATACTTTGTCTCATATTGTAACATCTTTATATACTTTTTTTTATAAACACTGCTTGATCTTTATGGAGTAAAATATTTAAAATACTAGCTTCGTTCTCCTGCTCTAAAACGTACGCTAAGTCTTCTGAAGGGAATTACGCTACTGTTTTGGGTTAGCTTCGGACCCGTTAATCGAAGCTGGTGGCAGCATACCTTGTCCTGCGCTTTTGGGAGTCATTATAGTGACGGCGGCATTGATAATTATTGTTCCTGCCTGAGTGGGAGTAGTTATATCGCCCTCGCTGCAGCGTGCCCAACAGCCAGTACATAGCAGGCAGCCTTTCTGGCGACTAATTACCCTATGTGCAGTACCTAATCTGACCTGAGGGTAGGGGGGCATCAGAGAGCTGCAAGTTTTCAAGTGGCACATACATAAATCCCTGTAGTTTGAGTCATATTGCAGAGCAGTGGGATACCTAAAATAAGCCCCTGCGGTAAATTGAGAGGTCAATAGACTTGTTTGTGTTTTCATCACATTGGAGCAGTGGAGGGATAACTAAGATAAGCCCCCTGTACATGTGATAGCCGTGGGCAGGCCAAAGGTCACCCCGATCGTGACGTACTGTTGACAGTCACGGTGTGAATCGTGACAGTATTCACGGAAAAAACTGGCATGGGCTCCCTTGCAATTTTCTGGGTGAGAGAGGGAAAGCCAGTGACTGAGGACAGATATTAATAGCCTAGAGAGGGACCATGGCTATTGCACCCCACCTGGCTAACAACATCTGCCCCTAGCCACCCTAGAAAAGGCGCATCTGTAAGATGCACTAATTCTGGTACTTAGCCTCTATTTTCCCACTGCCCTGTAGTGGTGGCATATGTGGTAATAAGGGGTTAATGTCACCTTTGTATTGTTAGGTGACATTAAGCCCATTAGTAATGGAGAGATGTCAATAAGACTTCTATCCATTACTAATCCTAACGTTTGTAAAGGGTTAAATAAACACACACATGCAGAATAAAGTATTTTATTTTTGAAAGACCACACAGTTTTGCCATTTTTATTCTTCTGCCAATCCAAATGATGCCCCCGATCTCCTGTAATAAATGAAAAAATAATAAACCAACAATATACCCATACCTGTCCGGCATACATTCAGTCCCATGTCGTAATCCATATCTGGGGTATATACAGTTTACAACCGGGAACGGTGCTGTTGCTACCGGCCCAGCTGTAAACTACTGGGGAATGAATGAAATGCTGGGAGCGGAGCTTCAGTGACTAGCGGTGATGTCACTGAAGCTGCGCTCCCTCACAGCATGAACTCAGATGAACTCTTGAGCGTGGGAAAATCAGCTGGCATTATCCTCTTAATATATTGCAATCATCATACTATATAGTACTGTGCAAGCCCGAATTTAGGGGGGCCTAAGGGGTCCAGGCCCTGGGCCCCCCACCAAGTGGGGGCCTCCCACCAATATAGGGATAAATATCTCAAAACATGTTAAATACACTCTTTGCTGTGAACCGTTTCTAATGATAAGGAATATTTAACAAAAGAGAAACTATTGAAAGTGTAGGGACCTGGCTACGGTCCTACATCTCAGTGGCTGGCGCAGAGCAGCAGAGTCATGGCACCTGACCTGCGTCAGCATCCACTGACCTGGCTAGCCTAGCCAGACTTCCTTAGTACCCTCCCTGTACCTAATGCTCGGCTCTCTGATCTCAACAGAAGCTTCTAGGTGCTACCTATTCAGCTATATGATCTCTCGCTCAGATTAGATCATATGAGAGTTTGTTCAGCTACCTTCGAGGAAGGTAGATTAAGGACATAAATGAAGCAGGAACGACTTGTAAATTTGGCTATCATGAGCATCAAGTATTCAAGAATAACCCGGCACTCAAAAATTGTAAAAAGTAACAATTACAGTTTATTATTATCCAGACATAGAACCAGTTTGTTTGTCGAACGTTTTCGGTCCCAGGTGGACCTTCTTCAAAACAGTTCAATTTATCTGGAATGGAAGGATAATGCGTATGGCCAGTAGGGGGATCCCTCTGACAATGTAATGGCTATCACCAAACTAAATGCAATGTGTACATCTGGGGTGTGCAGTGCACAGCAGTGCTACAGAGATCCGGAGGTCAGCACGTGGTGAAGCTGCAGCGCTGGTGGCGTACTAGGTCGCCAAGGGGAAGTGGCAGTGAATATTAATTTCTTTGTAGTAGCGCGCACAGTGTCAGCCATAGCCACCAGCTTCCTGCAGTGGCTACTTAAGAGAAATGAATATTCATGTGACATTAGTCACTTCTCATGGGCAAGCCATTAGTCAGAGGGGTCAAGGAATCCAAGGTCAGAAGCCAGGAGGGTACATCATAAACAGAAGGAAGAGACAAAAGCGCATTCAGGTAATGTTCCGAGGTCAGAGTATCGGGAGGATAGCGAATCAGAGCTGAAGGACTTAAACAGGTGGATGGTCAGAACGAAGTCTAAGGCCAGGCAACAGATCAAGCATACAGAACTCAAGGCACAGGAGAACAAACCTCACAGGCTGAATGTACGCCTGGCAGTGGTCTGGGAGAAGCTGCTCAGTTAAGTAGGCATGGCAATCACCCGGAATAGTGAACACTTGGAGATAGCCAACGCCTCCCAGTAACAGATTGGATAGTCAAGCTGTCAATCAACACACTGACAGCTCAGCATGCCCCTGTACCAGATTGGATGGCCATGCTGTCCATCAAAGTACTGCCAGCTTCAGCACGCTTCTAACGGATTGGACAGCCGAGCTGTCAGTAACTGCATCCCAGACACCCTGATGGGTGGAACCGTGACAGATCATATCTCTCTACTCCCATAGGTGTGGAGGTGAATATTCATTCCCTTAAGTAGTTGGACACGTGACCGCAGGGTGGCTGTGGCTGACACTGTGCGTGCTAATTAATAGTAATGGATACTCACTGCCCTCCATGAACATAGTCCTGGAGTGGAGTGCAGTGAGTATTCCACCAGCTGTGCTCTGCTTGTAAGCAGCGTAAGACGTCCCTGCCATGCGCTGCTTACAAACATAAATCAGATGCTTGAACAAGATGCTGCGAGGGAAGCAGGAAGAGTAAGTAGGATTTTTTATGCTTTTGTGATGGGAGCCATGCATACACGGATAGGGATGAGAGTGCCATGCATGCCAGGATGGGGATGTGGAGGCCATGCATACAAGGATAGGGATGAGGGGGCCATGCATACCAGGATAGGGATGAGGGTGCCATGCATACAATGATATTTATGAGGGTGCAATGCATACAAGCATAGGGATGAGGGTGCCATGCATACAAGGATAGGGATGAAGAGACCTTGCATACCAGGATATGTATGAAGGGATCATGCATATCAGGATAGGGATGACGAGCCATGCAAACCAGGAAAGGGATGAGGAGCCATTCAAACCAGGATGGGGATGAGGAACATGTGCATACCAAGTATGGTGATGAGGAAGCTGTGCAAACCAGGATGGGGATGAGGAGGCTGTGCACACCAGGATGGGGATGAGGAGGCCATGCATACAAGGATAGGGATGAGGAACCATGCATACCAGGATAGGGATGAGGAACCATGCATACCAGGGTAGGGATGAGGAACCATGCATACCAGGGTAGGGATGAGGAACCATGCATACCAGGATGGGTATGAGGAGGCCGTGCACACCAGGATGGGGATGAGGATACCATGCATTCAATAGGGATGAAGAACCATGCATACCAGTATAGAGATGAGGAACCATGCATATCAGGATGGGGTTGAGGAGGCCATGCATAGCAGGATGGGGATGAGAGGGCCATGCATAGCAGGATAGGGATGAGGAACCATGTATACCAGGATCGGGATGAGGAGGCCATGTATACCAGGATAGGGATGAGGGGCCATACATACCAGAATAGGGATGAGGAACCATGCATATCAGGATAGAGATGAGGACTCATGCATACCAGGATGGGGATGAGGAGGCCATGCATACCAGGATAGGGATGAGGAACCATGCATGCCAGGATAGGGATGAGGAACCATGCATACCAGGATAGAGATGAGGAACTATGCATACCAGGATAGGGATGAGGAGGCCGTGCACAACAGGATAGGGATAATGCATTTCCGGCTATACTCCAGTCAATAAGTTTTCCTAGGTTTTCCTGGCAAAATTAGGTGCCTCGGCTTATACTCGAGTATATATGACACGCAGTGCTATATAATATATATATGATTGCAATATATTAAGAAAATTAAAACTTTGATGGGAGTGCTTCTGTGAATAAAATGAGCCTTTTCTTTAATTATTAATTTAAAACATTAAAGAAAGTCTGTTATTAGTATATACAAAAATATACTAGGAGAGATGTACTAGTGAGCCATTTGCAGCAAGAGCCTGCTTTATTCTGCTAGTGGACTGCTTGAATAATAATCTTATTTATATAGAGCCGGCGGTAGTATACATGCCTGTGAAATAATGTAGATATATTATGTTAAAATATTATAAGGCTTTGAATGTTGCTTGATAAACTCATCCACAATTTATCTAGCTCTTGTAAAGGATACTAAAACTATTAGGCCTGGTTGTTAGGACACATCAGCATTGAATGCTAAGACATATAAAGCGTCAATGTATCTAAAAACAAAATTTGCCTTGATTTATATAGCTTTTTTATGTGGCCTTTCATGGAACAATAATAAAGGGTTTTGCCTAGGATTTCATCTTAAAATGATCAATTAGCTGTTTGGCCCACGCTAGATATTTTGACATTCCAGACAATCCATTACTTGAATTAACCTATATTACAATATATGCCCTTTAAATGTATGTCACACACTATTATTCATACAGAATAGGATGTATTCTAAGCTTCTGACTTGTAATGATGGCAATGTTATCTTTTTAGGCCATAAAACCACAGGGTTGATGTATAGGACAATCTAGAGTGGTTCAATAAGGTTTTTTATTTGACATTAGATGGTCTGTAAATGGAAAGCCTCATACTGTGTTATGTATATGACTTGTCTATGACCCCTTCATTAGGTTTTGGGACAGGCAATCAAATTGGCATGTGATACAAGTAGATTTATAACCTCGTCCCCACCATATTTCTATTACTCACATTCACATGAATAATTCAAATAGCTCATCTTATGGAAAGACATGAAAACATTAGTGACCCGAATACCAGTACTGATAACTCAAATTTGTGAAATCTCGCAAAATCTTTCTTTTCTCTTTCTGATGTAGTATTACAGTGGCTTGCGAAAGTATTCACTCTCCCTTCCACCCCCCTCGGCAGTTTTTTGTGTTGTGCTACCTCACAACCTGGAATTTCATAGTTTTTTTGGAGGATTTGCATCAGCTCATGATGTGAACATGCCTACAACTGGGAACATTTGGTTTTCTTTTTATTGTGAAGCAAACAACAATAGTCATTATGTTATAGAGCCTCCTTTTGCATTCAATTACAGCTGCAAGTCACTTTGGATAAGTCTCTAGCAGCGTCCCACATCTTGCCATTGGGATTTTTGCCCATTTCTCAAGGCAAAACTGCTCCATCTCCTTCAAATTTGTTGTTCACCAGAGTAAACCATCTAATTTCAAGTCTGACCACAGATTCTCAATTAAATTAAGGCCTGGGCTGTGACTAGACCACTCAAAAACATTTACACGCTTCCCCTTAAACCACTTGAGTGTTGCTTTGGCAGTATGCTTTGGGTCATTGTCTTATTGAGAGGTGAACCTCTGTCCAAGTCTTAAATAACTGTGGCAATTGTGTTCTTGGGTGATAAGCTTTGTTGGTTTGGCACCAGACATAGCGTTTACCTTGGTGGCTAAAAAGTTAAATTTTGGTCTCATCTGACCACGGCACCTTCCTGCATACATTTGGGGAGTCTCCCACATGTCATTTGACAAACTCAAAACAATCCTTACAATTTTTGTGTGTAAGTAAAGGCTTTTTCCTTTGCCTACTCTTCCATAAAGGCCACCTCTATGGAGTGTATGGCTTATTGTGCTCATATGGACACATTCTCCAATCTCTGTTTGGGAACTTTGCAGCTCCTTCAGGGTTACCTTCTGTCTATGTGCTGCCTCTCTGATCAATGTCCTCCTTACCCGGACTGAGAATTTTGGTGGGCGGCCCTCTCTTGTCAGGTTGGCTGTGGTACCATGTTCTTAGCAATCTACTATATAATTGTCTAAGGGAAACTTCCGTCTGTCTGTCTGTCTTTCTGTCTGTCCCGGAAATCTCGCGTTGCCGATTGGTCACGGCCGCCGGGCACAGTCCGGCCGAGAATTAGTCCCTCCCTACTTCCGTCCAGTCAGTGCTCGGCGCCCTCTCCATACTTCTCTCCAGTCAGTGCTCACACAGGGTTAATGGCAGCTTTAACGGACCGCGTTATGCCGCGGGTGACGAACTCCGTTAACGCTGCTATTAACCCTGTGTGATCAACTTTTTTACTATTGATGCTGCCTAATTTTAAAAATAGTAAAAAAAACCCCCAAAACCTGCTATTCTCTCCTTCCGTCGTCCGCTGATGCGCGCGGCTGCCGCCAGCTTCCGTTCCCAGAGATGCATTGCGAAATTACCCAGAAGACTTAGCAGTCTCGCGAGACCGCTAAGTCATCTGGGAAATTTCGCAATGCATCTCTGGGAACGGAAGCTGGCGGCAGCAGCGCGCGCATAGGGACAGCATTGCTGGACAGCGGCGGGTGAGTATATAACAATTTTTTATTTTAATTATTTTTTTAACAGGGATTTTGTGCCCACACTCCTATATACTACGTGGGCTGTGTTATATACTGCGTAGCCAGTGTTATATACTGCGTGGGCTGTGTTATATACTATGTGGCCTGTGTTATATACTGCGTGGGCTGTGCTATATATTACATGGGCTGTGTTATATACTGCGTGGCTGCTATATACTACGCGGGCAGTGTTATATATTACGTGGGCAGTGTTATATACTGCGTGGGCTGTGTTATATACTGCCTGGCTGCTATATACTACGTGGGCAGTGTTATATACTACGTGGGCTGTGTTATATACTGCATGGGCTGGGTTATATACTATGTGGCCTGTGTTATATACTGCCTGGGCTGTACTATAAATTACTTGGGCTGTTATATATTACTTGGGCTGTGTTACATACTGCGTGGCTGCTATATACTACATGGGCAGTGTTATATACTTCGTGAGCTGTGTTATATA
Organism: Ranitomeya imitator; assembly: GCF_032444005.1. Lineage (NCBI taxonomy): Eukaryota > Metazoa > Chordata > Amphibia > Anura > Dendrobatidae > Ranitomeya > Ranitomeya imitator. The sequence continues at coordinate 969,088,755 of NC_091282.1, forward strand.
CTGCGTGGGCTGTTATATACTGCGTGGGCTGTGTTATATACTATGTGGCTGTGTGATAGACTGCGTGTCTGCTATATACTACATGGCTCCTATATACTACGTGGCCTGTGCTATATACTATGTGGCTGCTACACATACATATGGTAGAATACCCGATGCGTTAGAATCTGGCCACCATCTAGTTGATGATAATTGACTTGATGGTGCTCCGGAGATCATCAGAGATTGGGATATATTTGTATAATGCAACCCTGACTTGTACAACAACTTTGTCCCTGACTTGTTCGGAGATCTCCTTGGTCTTCTTGGTGTTGTTTGGTTAGTGGTGCCTCTTGCTTAATGGTATTGCAGCCTCTGTGGCACTTCAGAAAAGGTGTGCATATACTGACAGACCATGTGACACTTAGACTTTCAATAAGCATGTGACTTATAAAAGTAATAACTTTCAATTTTTAGTTATTTGATCGCATAAATTAAATTTATGCCTATATTTTTCTTACTACACTTCGCCAACTTAGGCATAAATGTCTCAGATAAAACAGCAAAGTGACACAATGAAAGGCCATACATGCATGCAGTAATACATTAAGGTATGCAATGTATTTTATGGTGCGCCAGGACCATACGTCTATCATTTTTACCTGTATATGATGTAAGTAATTCTATTTTAATTACTATAGGCTATTATTTTCACTATTGCATACACTATAGACTCTAGTAAGCATGTCTAATAGAATATTTATATGCACTTGGCACTTTACAGTTTTTTGAAAAATACACTGTATATCTTATTGTATTACTGCATGCATATATGGTCCTCCATTGCATTTCTCTGCGTTTTTAAACACATTTTTTGCATAAATTTGGATTTATTAATAAAGAAATTGTTCTATTTGAGACATTTATGCACGATTTAGTTTTTTGGTGGTGTTATCTATGTTAAGTGGGTCTCTAACATTTAGTGTTATACCAACAAGATGCTGAGTATAACTTCACCAACTTAGACTATTTAGTGCACCACACGCACACCATATTCCAAAATACTTAAATACAGGCTATTATGTAACAAAATAGGTAAAAAGCCAATGGGACGAATACTTTCGCAAGAAACTGTATACTCGTATAAAAGCACCTTCCCCTGGTTTACGTAATGCATAGAACACATGGCTAAAATCGTGCATACACAAATAATAAAAACAGTATAAAGTGGTCTGGAAATAAGAATGAACGTCTAGTATTGCCCAGAGTCTTACTGTAGCGTCCCTAGAACCTATTTACACTTCTGGAGGGTCCACACATACTGGACTTGCTGTGGAGTTTACCTGCCAATTTGCACAGGTAAAATCCACATTGGAATATAGAAACAGGCAAGTGGATACGTGTTAGGAGTCGAGTTTCCTCTGCTGCACAGGGGGAATCTCGATCCGTGTCTGCTGCGGTCTCCCATTCGGTATCGGCCGCAGTGGGCTCTGCTCAGCGGAGACGTCGCTCCCAGCGTCTCGCTGAGGCTGATTCGGTGCATAGGGTCACTACTGCCTTTTCTGGCTTTCCTATGGTACCCTGCACTGATCTGCGGCGAGCGAGCCTCTCTGGGACTAAGTCCTTGTTTACTCACACTGAGCATGCCCAGGGCAGGGTCTCCCATTGGAGGTCGAGGGCCACATGTTCGCTCACATGCTCAGGTGCTGCAGTACATTCCATTGGTCCTCCTGGAAGGTCCTGAAAGGGCAAAACATGCTCAGGTACTGCAGCACTTTCCATTGGTCCTTCTGGAAGGTCCTGAAAGGGCAAAAACTTCAGTAGCAGCTTCCTGTGCTGCAACTATATAAACTGCGCATGACCGCACGGCCATGCGCTAGTATTGTCTTGAAAATATGTGTGTGTGTAGATGGATGTATGTCGAAGGATGAAAGCTCCTAAATATCCCTCCCTAGTGTTGTTGACTGTTTGCGGATGATGGTAGCTATCTAGCGCCCGACTAGCCATCAGCACAAAACACACATAACAGCGTCTAGTTGCTGTGACCGCCTGTACGGCGCCGTGCGCTTTCCTTACCCAAGCCTGGGTGGTTAGCGGCGTTCGTTTGTGCGGCACCGCACGCACTCTCGTGCCTTTATTTACTATTTCGATAGTTTCCTTACACACCCAGTTGCGGTGTTGTGCCAGCAGTGGTCTAATCGGACTTCAATCCTAGTTGGGGTTGTGTTCGCTGACTTATTGCTCGCGCTCTATGTGCGGTACCGCGGTCCTGTGATGCAACAGGATTGCTTCCTTCACACAGGGTGAAGTTAACCCTTGTATGTATACTTATAGTACCGCCATATAGTCCGTCTTACTTAGCAGCAGGTATTTTCCTGCACGGTGGATCCCGGGTTGCGAACGCACAAATTCCATCTAATAAACTATATATTTGGTGCGTTCCGCCAACCCTAACAGTATACTAGCGCCAGGATCTGGCTAAGTAATGGCGGATGAACAGCGATTGCAGGGGTACATCCAGCTGCTGGAGGGCCGGTTGGCGTCTCTTGAGCGTGCAACCTCGGCGGTGGATGTTACCGCAATAGCTGTTCAGGCTGCTAGCGTGGCTGCAGCAGCTTTACCCACTGCCACCTCTGTTCCGACCCTATCTCACCTTCCTTTGCCTGAGAGATACTCTGGGGACAGTAAGTCCTGTAGGGGTTTCGTGAGCCAATGTGGTATACACCTCGAGCTCCTGGCTGCACGTTTCCCTACTGAGCGGGCAAAGGTGGGATTCATAATCTCCCTCTTGTCGGACAGAGCGTTGGAGTGGGCTACGCCGCTGTGGGAGCGCAACGATCATGTGGTGCGGAGTGTTCCTCGGTTTCTGGACTCTCTGAAACAGGTCTTTTTAGGACCTCAAGTCACCCATGATACAGCGCTCCAGCTGCTGGCTTTGACTCAGGGTTCAACCATGGTCAGCCATTTTGCTGTTCTCTTCCGGACATTAGCGTCTGAGTTGGAATGGTCAGATAAAACCCTCATTCCCGTATTTTGGAGGGGGCTGGCTGACCATGTGAAAGACGCTTTGGCCACTAGGGAGATTCCCGCCTCACTGGAGGAGCTCATAGCCATATCTACTCGCATAGACCTTCGTTTTCACGAGCGAAGGTTGGAGCGAGCCCAGTGTAGGCAGAGGTTTCGGCTGGCTCCCACCTTCTCCAAACCTTTGGAATCTCCAGTCCAGGCGTCCGAGTCACATGAGGCCTTAGAGGTGACACGAGCGGGATCCAAGTCTCAGTCCGCCCGTGCACATAAGGTCCGTCATGTTTACCGGCAGTCAGGACATCTTGCCTCCATGGGTCCTCAGCGGTCGGGGAAACGTCAGTGTTTAGTGGCAGTTGGAGGAGGTACACTAGACACGGCGACGTTTGCCTCAAAGTTGTCCTTCAAGGGGACAATTACCATAGGCCCATCCACTCTTATGGTCGAGCTATGCGTGGATTCTGGGGCAGAGGGTAATTTTATGTCTTGCTCTTTTGCCCAGCGTCACGCAATACCCTTGGTGATGCTCGCCAAGCCTGTGACCGTTCGAGTGGTAAATGGGTCAACACTACCCTCACAGATTACCCACCAAACCATTCCTTTCACGCTTTCTGTGTCTCCATCACATCAGGAGATAATCTCCCTATTAGTCATTCCTGAGGGAATTGATGAGGTCCTGTTGGGGATACCATGGCTTCGCTACCATTCTCCTCATATTGAGTGGTCCTCTGGGAGAATTTTGGGATGGAGTAAATCCTGCAAGGATAGATGTCAGAGGGAGTGCATTTAGGTTGCTACTACACAGGTACCCGCAGATCTTTCCTCTCTCCCCAAGCACTATTGGCCCTATGCAGACGTGTTCTCCAAAAGAGCTGCGGAGACCCTTCCGCCTCACCGCCCCTATGACTGTCCTATTGACCTCTTGCTTGGTGCTGAGCCTCCCCGGGGTCGAGTCTATCCGTTATCTCTCCCGAAGACGGAGGCAATGTCTCAGTACATCCAAGAGAATCTGGCAAGAGGATTTATTAGGAAGTCAGTGTCACCGGCAGGGGCTGGGTTCTTCTTCGTACAGAAGAAGACTTGAGACTTACGTCCATGCATAGACTACAGGGGTCTTAACGCCATCACCGTTAAGAACAAGTGCCCATTACCCCTGATATCTGAGCTGTTTGATAGGCTACGGGGAGCGAGGGTATTTGCGAAGTTAGATCTGCGGGGTGCCTACAACCTGATTCGCATCCGTGAGGGGGATGAATGGAAGACGGCTTTTAACACCAGGGATGGGCACTATGAATATCTGGTGATGCCCTTTGGGCTCTGTAATGCCCCAGCCGTTTTCCAAGACTTTGTGAATGACATCTTCCGGGATATGCTCACCACCTCGGTCGTAGTCTATCTGGATGATATTCTCATCTTTTCTCCAGATATTGACTCCCACCGGAGAGATGTTGGCAGAGTCTTCGACCTCCTACGGGCAAACTCCCTCTACGCCAAGTTGGAGAAGTGTGTGTTTGAGCAGGAGTCCTTGCCTTTCCTTGGTTATATCATCTCTGCCCAGGGTTTGGCTATGGATCCTGCCAAGCTACAGGCTGTAATGGACTGGCAAGAACCCCATTCTCTTAAAGCGGTGCAGCGCTTTATGGGGTTCATTAATTATTATCACCAGTTCATCCCACACTTCTCAACTTTGGTAGCTCCCTTGGTTGCCCTCACCAAGAAGGGAGCAAATCCCAAGTTGTGGTCAGAGGAGGTCTCCAAAGCCTTTCTCTCGATCAAGTCACACTTCGCTAGCGCTCCCATCCTACATCGCCCCGATGTTGATAAGCCATTTATCTTGGAGGTGGATGCCTCATCCGTTGGTGCTGGAGCAGTCCTTTTCCAAAAGGATGCTCAAGGTCGGAAGCATCCTTGCTTCTTCTTCTCCAAGACCTTCACACCAGCGGAGAGGAATTATTCCATTGGGGACAGGGAGTTGCTGGCCATGAAGTTGGCTTTTTCTGAGTGGAGACATCTCTTGGAGGGAGCTCGCTTTCCCTTCCAAGTCTTCACTGACCACAAGAACTTGGTGTATCTGCAAACGGGCCAGCGGCTGAATTCTCGCCAGGCTAGATGGTCCCTGTTCTTCTCTCGGTTCAATTTTACTCTCCATTTCCTCTCCGGGGAGAAGAACGTTCGTGCTGACGCTCTCTCCCGCTCCGTGGTGTCATCGGAGGAGGAGGAGCCTCGGCTTATTGTCCCTTCTGAGAGCCTGAGAACTGTAGCTCCGGTTTCGCTTGAGTCTGTGCCCCCGGGCAAGACTTTCGTACCAGCTAACTTGCGACCGGAGGTTCTCTCTTGGGCTCACTCCTCCAGTGGGTGGGCATTTTGGGACCAAGAGGACATCTGAGCTTCTGGCGAGAACATACTGGTGGCCGCATATGGCCCGTGATGTCAAGGACTATATTCAGGCGTGCGTTTCTTGCGCCCAGAATCGGTCTCCTCGGCAACGGCCTGCTGGGTTGCTTTACCCTCTACCGGTGGCAGACAGGCCCTGGGAGATGGTCAGGATGGACTTTGTGGTGGGTCTACCCAAGTCGCGTGGCTGCTCCATTATTTGGGTTGTCACCGACCATTTCTCCAAGATGGTGCATTTGGTGCCGCTTCCTCGGTTACCCTCAGCACGGGCCTTGGCGGTGTTGTTCATTAAACACGTTTTCCGATTGCATGGTATGCCTGATAAGATTGTCAGCGATCGGGGTCCCCAGTTCGCATCTCGGTTTTGGAGAGAGCTCTGCCGTTTACTCAGCATAGAGTTAAACCTCTCCTCTGCATACCATCCCGAGACGAATGGGTTGGTGGAGAGAACCAACCAGACTCTGGTGACATATTTGCGACATTTCGTCTCTGCTAGGCAGGATGACTGGGCATCTTTGCTACCTTGGGCGGAATTTGCCTTGAACAACGCCGTAGCCGATTCCACTGGTCAAACTCCTTTTCTCCTTAATTACGGCCAGCATCCGCGTGTCCCTGTGCCCATGCCCGTGTCATCCACCGATTCTAGGGTGGCAGACTGGGCGGTGGAGGCACGTGACATCTGGGACCGCACACAGGATGCCATCCGGGCCTCCAAGGAGAGAATGAGGGTTTCGGCTGATACACACCAGCGCCCCGCTCCGGTCTTTGCTCCTGGCAACTTAGTGTGACTCTCCGCCCGTAACATCAGGCTTCGAGTTGAGTCCACTAAGTTTTCTCCTCGCTACATTGGCTCATTTAAGGTTCTGGAACAGGTCAACCCTGTGGTCTACCGTTTGGCTATTCCTCCACGCCTTGGTATCACCGATACTTTCCACGTTTCCCTCTTAAAGCCCGTTCATTTGTCCCGGTTTTCTGAGTCATCTGCTGGGACATCGGGTTCATCCACGGATGAGTTTGAGGTGAATGCTATTGTGGGGTGCAAGGTGGTACGTGGCAAGAAATTTTATCTGGTGGACTGGAAGGGTCACGGCCCAGAGGATAGAACCTGGGAGCCTGTGGAGCACATTCGGGCTCCGCTGCTTATCGCAGCTTTTGAGCATAGTGAGGCTCAAGGAGGGGGGGGGGGGCCTAAGGGGGGGGTAATGTTAGAAGTCGAGTTTCCTCTGCTGCACAGGGGAAATCTCGATCCGTGTCTGCTGCGGTCTCCCATTCGGTATCGGCCGCAGTGGGCTCTGCTCAGCGGAGACGTCGCTCCCAGCATCTCGCTGAGGCTGATTCGGTGCATAGGGTCACTACTGCCTTTTCTGGCTTTCCTATGGTACCCTGCACTGATCTGCGGCGAGCGAGCCTCTCTGGGACTAAGTCCTTGTTTACTCACACTGAGCATGCCCAGGGCAGGGTCTCCCACTGGAGGTCGAGGGCCACATGTTCGCTCACATGCTCAGGTGCTGCAGTACATTCCATTGGTCCTCCTGAAAGGGCAAAACATGCTCAGGTACTGCAGCACTTTCCATTGGTCCTTCTGGAAGGTCCTGAAAGGGCAAAAACTTCAGTAGCAGCTTCCTGTGCTGCAACTATATAAACTGCGCATGACCGCACGGCCATGCGCTAGTATTGTCTTGAAAATATGTGTGTGTGTAGATGGATGTATGTCGAAGGATGAAAGCTCCTAAATATCCCTCCCTAGTGTTATTGACTGTTTGCGGATGATGGTAGCTATCTAGCGCCCGACTAGCCATCAGCACAAAACACACATAACAGCGTCTAGTTGCTGTGACCGCCTGTACGGCGCCGTGCGCTTTCCTTACCCAAGCCTGGGTGGTTAGCGGCGTCCGTTCGTGCGGCACCGCACGCACTCTCGTGCCTTTATTTACTATTTTGATAGTTTCCTTACACACCCAGTTGCGGTGTTGTGCCAGCAGTGGTCTAATCGGACTTCAATCCTAGTTGGGGTTGTGTTCGGTGACTTATTGCTCGCGCTCTATGTGCGGTACCGCGGTCCTGTGACGCAACAGGATCGCTTCCTTCACGCAGGGTGAAGTTAACCCTTGTATGTATACTTATAGTACCGCCATATAGTCCGTCTTACTTAGCAGCAGGTATTTTCCTGCACGGTGGATCCCGGGTTGCGAACGCACCAATTCCATCTAATAAACTATATATTTGGTGCGTTCCACCAACCCTAACAATACGATTCCACAAATTGACATTCTATAGAAAAATGTTTTTTGCTAAAACTTGATCAGCAGTGCAGATTCATCAATTAGCAATAATAAATCCACAATAACTCTGAAATAAAATGTTTTTTTTTTTATTTGGCTTTTGCGGCAGATTAACCCACAAAGCTGTTTTTTTTAGGGACCACATCACGTTTGAAGTGACTTTGAGGTGTCAATATGACAGAATATATCCAAAAGTGACACCATTCTAAAAACTGCACCCCTCAAGGGGCTCAAAACCACATTCAAAAAGTTTATTAACCCTTTAGGTGCTTCACGAAAACTAAAATAATGTGGAAGGAAAAACTTAACATTTAGCTTTTTTCACAAAAAATTTTACTTTACACCCAACTCTCCATTCTAAATTTTTTTCTACTTTACACCTAAACTTTTTTATTCTCACAAGAATAATAGGAGAAAATGGACCACAAAAAGTTGTGCAATTTCTCCTGAGTACACCAATACCCTATATGTGGGGGAAATCCACTGTGTGGGCGCATGGCAGGGCTCAGAATGTTGGGAGCACTTTTTGAACATAAAATTGTCTGGAATCGATGGCGGGCACCATGTCATGTTTAGAGACCCCCTGATGTGCCTAAACCAAAGGTGGGGAACCTTTTTCCAGCTGGGGGCCATTTGGAAATTTCTACCATCATCTGGGGGCCACATAAAAATGATCACCTTGAAAATTACCCCGGTATATTTAGTCAAACAATTAATTACGGTAACTCACTCTTAATGTGACGACTGGAGCTGCTTCTCTTTGGTGCAGCTGTGATGTTAGGTGATGCTGATCATGTTTCTCACTGCTGCTGGGGGGCACAGAGATCACAGAGGGGCACATAGCTGGAGGGGACAGAGATCGCAGGGGGCACAGATCATATGGGAGCACAAATATCACAGGGGACAGGATGCACATAGCTGGGAGGCACAGAGATCACAGGGGGGGCACAAAGATCAAAGGAGGGCACGTAGCTCACACAAAGCTGGGAGGGCACATAGCTGGGGGGCACAGAGATCACAGAGGGGCACATAGCTGGAGGGGACAGAGATCACAGGGGGCACAGATCACATGGGAGCACAAATATCATGGGGGTACATAGCAGGGGGCACAGGGATCACAGGGGGACACATAGATCACTGGGGGCACAAAGCTGGGAGCCACAGAGATCATAGGGATGCACATAGCTGGGGGCACAGAGATCACAGGGGGCATATAGCTGGAGGGCACAGAAATCACAGGGGGGCATATAGCTGGAGGGCACAGAAATCACGGGGGGCATATAGCTGAGAGGGGCAGAGAGATCACAGGGAACAGAGATCACAGGGGGCACATAACTGGGGGGCACATAGATCACAGGGGGCACATAGCTGGGGAGCACAGAGAGATCACAGGGGGCATATAGCTGGAGGGCACAGAAATCACAGGGAGGCATATACAGTTATATGAAAAATTTTGGGCACCCCTATTAATCTTAAGCTTAATGTTTTATAAAAATTGTTTTTTTTTGCAACAGCTATTTTAGTTTCATATATCTAATAACTGTTGGACACAATGAGGTTGATTGTACTAACAGAAAATGTGTAATCTGCATTCAAACAATATTTGATAGGTGCATAAGTAACTTTGTCACTGATTCATGAACATTATTGTCAAGAATCTGCTGATACTGAGAGGAATCCATGCGTCCCTCAACTTTAACAAGATTCCCGATGCAGGCATTGGCCACACAGCCCCAAAGCATGATGGAACCTCCACCAAATTCTACTGTGGGTAGCAAGTGTTTTTCTTGGAATGCTGTGTTTTTTGGCCGCCATGCATAACGCCTTTTTGTATGACCAAACAACTCAATCTTGGTTTCATCAGTCCACAGGACCTTCTTCCAAAAAGAAAATGGCTTCTCCAAATGTGCTTTGCATACCTCAGCTGACTCTGTTTGTGGCGTGCTTGCAGAAACGGCTTCTTTCGCATCACTCTCCCATACAGCTTTCCTTGTGCAAAGTGCGTTGTATAGTTGACCGATGCACAGTGACACCATCTGCAGCAAGGTGATGCTGCAGCTCTCTGGAGGTGGTCTGAGGATTGTCCTTGACTGATCTCATCATTCTTCTTCTCTGCCTTTCTGATGTTTTTCTTGGCCTGCCACTTCTGGCCTTAACAAGAACTGTACCCGTGTTCTTCCATTTCCTTACTATGTTCCTCACAGTGGAAATTGACAGGTTAAATCTGAGACAGCTTTTTGTATCCTTCCCCTGAACAACTATGTTGAATAATCTTTGTTTTCAGATCATTAGACGGTTGTTTTGAGGAGCCCATGATGCCACTCTTCAGAGGAGATTCAAACAGGAGAACAACTTGCAAGTGGCCACTTTAAGTAGCTTTTCTCATGATTGCATACACCTGGCTTTGAAGTTCAAAGCTCAATGAGGTTAGAAAACCAAAAAAAGTGCTTTAGTAAGTCAGTAAAAAGTAGGTAGGAGTATTTAAAACAAGAAAATGATAATGGTGCCCATACTTATGCACCTGTCAAATTTTGTTTGAATGCAGATTGTACATTTTGTGTTAGTACAATAAACCTCATTTCAAGGCAGAAACATTACTGTGTCCAACAGTTATTAGATACATGAAACTGAAATAGCTGTTGCAAAAAAAACAATTTTTATAAAACATTAAGCTTAAGATTACTAGGGGTGCCCAAACTTTTTCATATAACTGTAGCTGCGGGGGTGCAGAGTGATCACAGGGGGAACAGAGATCACTGGGGGGCACAGAAATCACAGGGGGCATATAGCTGGTGGAGCACAGGGATCACATGAGGGCACAGAGATGACATGGGGGCACATAGCTGGGAGGCACAGAGATCACTGGGGGCACATAGCTGAGGGGCACAGATCACCCGCAGACAGGCACTGTGCTGCCGGCAGAGAGATTGCTCTGGACACTCTGGCAGTAGGTCCTCTTCCGGGACAGGAGAGCATTCGGTACTAACCCCGCCCACCCGATGCTAACCCCGCCCACTCCAGTGCTAACCCTGCCCACCCCGATTACATCATTCATGTGCAGGGCATCTCTCTGTTAGTAGTTCATCTTCCCTGAAACCAAAAGAATTGTCCATTGAATTCCAACAGATGAATAATGAATGGAGGGAGAGTCCTGAGGTCCTCCATACACATCAGACGGTTGTCTTGTTCTGAAGTTGAAGGAATCTTAACAATATGACATTCAATTTTCTAAACTGAGTGGCTAAAATGATAAGGATATTATGATTTCCAACAAAATGAAAAAAAGCATTACCAAGACCTATAGTAAATAGCAATAGCAACAGTCTGTGAAAGGCAGCTATTGTAAGTAGATTCTTGCTTTTCTGTTATGGGCAGGATATACTGTATGTGAACATCACAAAAACGCCATAGACTATTGTAATTTAGAAAGCATCAACATGCTTCACCTTTTCTGAAGGTTCTCTATCCTCAAATAAAAACAAGCCAGCAGTGTACATGAATGATCTGACGGACTCCACGAGGAGCACGTGCTGATCTACTCTTAGATTGTCTTTGGAGATTTAACAAATCAAAGTCATCCGAGCTATAGTTGGTAAATCCATCAGCAACATAGACATCTTAGACTCAGCAGAAGCCAGTGATAACTTCAGGCAAAGCCTTTGGCTGTAACCACTGAGCCGCAGGAACCCTGAGGCATCCATTACATATTCTGCTAGTAAATGAAGACATTCTTACTTGTTTTCCACACTTGCTGTCACCAATATGTGCCTCTCTTCTCCTGCTAATATGTCACTTTGCCAGGTAAATTTATGCTAGCAACAACAGGAATACACTTTGGGAAATAACTATTGTAAACTAATTATTAGAAATCACTATTGGAATATTATGTTTAATGTAGAGATATAAAATATTTGCTTCAGTGAATTCTAGATTATTTGTTGTATACCTGCATACAACATATTATATATACAGTACAGACCAAAAGTTTGGACACACCTTCTCATTTAAAGATTTTTCTGTATTTTCATGACTATGAAAATTGTACATTCACACTGAAGGCATAAAAACTATGAATTAACACATGTGGAATTATATACTTAACAAAAAGTGTGAAACAACTGAAATTATGTCTTATATTCTAGGTTCTTCAAAGTAGACACCTTTTGCTTTGATGACTGCTTCGCACATTCTTGGCATTCTCTTGATGAGCTTTAAGAGGTCATCACCGTTAATGGTCTTCCAACAATCTTGAAGGAGTTCCCAGAGATGCTTAGCACTTGCTGGCCCTTTTGCCTTCACTCTGCAGTCCAGCTCACCTCAAACCATCTCGATTGGGTTCAGGTCTGGTGACTGTGGAGGCCAGGTCATCTGGCGTAGCTCCCCATCACTCTCCTTCTTGGTCAAATAGCCCTTACACAGCCTGGAGGTGTGATTGAGGTAATTGTCCTTTTGAAAAATAAATGATGGTCCAACTAAATGCAAACTGCATGCCGCTGCAAGATGCTGTGGTAGCCATGCTGGTTCAGTATGCCTTCAATTTTGAATAAATCCCCAACAGTGTCACCAGCAAAGCACCCCCACACCATCACACCTCCTCCTCCATGCTTCACGGTGGGAACCAGGCATGTAGAGTCCATCCGTTTACCTTTTCTGCGTCGCACAAAGACATGGTGGTTGGAACCAAAGATCTCAAATTTGGACTCATCAGACCAAAGCACAGATTTCCACTGGTCTAATGTCCATTTCTTGTGTTCTTTAGCCCAAACAAGTCTCTTCTGCTTGTTGCCTGTCCATAGCAGTGGTTTCCTAGCAGCTATTTTGCCATGAAGGTCTGCTGCACAAAGTCTCCTCTTAACAGTTGTTGTAGAGATGTCATATATAATAAACCTGGCCTATTTGATTGACTCCCGGGAGTCAATCTCATGCCTGGGGGGAATAGGATGTTGTCCCATAGTGGAGCGAGGGGCAAAAAGGGTGAAATTAGCTTTGAAGAATATTTATGCGAGTCCCAGATTGCAAGAGAGTGTTTTATAATGGGGTTCGAGATATGTTTGCGTTGAGTTGGGAGAATCCATAAAATTGTATCTATGGTGTCGGGTTGTAGCTCGGAGGCCTCTAAGGATAGCCATAATGGAGGTTCAGTGTAGGCGTGATATAGGGTCAGTTGGCCCAACTGGGCGGTGCGGTAATACTTAGGAAGGTTAGGAACACCCAAGCCCCCTTTCAGGCGGTGGCGGTAGAGGGTGGCTTTATTTACTCTGGGGAGACCTCTCCAAACGAAAGTATCTATTGATCTTTAGGCCATTTTAAGGAAGTGCGAAGGGATAGGGATTGGCAGGACGCGGAATAGATAAAGTAGCTTGGGGAGAATTGACATCTTCAAGGCACGCACTCGGCCTAGCCATGAGAGGTGCAGCTTCTCCCAAGATTGGAGTAGAAGGCGAAGTTTACAGAGCATAGGTGGATAATTGGCTACGTAGGGGGAGTCTAAGTTAGCCGTCAGTTTTACTCCTAAATAATCCAAATGTTTAGTGACCCACTGAAACGGAAAATCTTTTTGGAGTTGTGTTATAGTTGATTGCGGGAGGGATACATTCATTGCGTAAGATTTGGCAGTGTTTATTTGCAGACCAGATATAGATTCAAAATCTTGTAAGGTTTGGAGAAGGGCCGGTAAGGATGTATGAGGGGACGATAGAAGGAGTAGAATGTCATCTGCAAACATAAATAGCTTGTGTGGGACTGTTGCCACCTCTACGCCCTGTATTTTGGAGTTGAGACGCAGCTGGATAGCCAGTGGTTCGAACGCTAGGAGGAACAATAGGGGCGAGAGGGGACAACCCTGGCGGGTACCTCTGCTTATTGGGAAGAGTGTAGAGGAGAAGCCGCTGTAGCGCACGTAGGCGGAAGGGGAACTATAGAGAGCGTGGATCCAGGAGAGGAAGTGGTCCGGAAACTTCCATCTCTGCAGCACCGCAAACAAGTAAGGCCACGACACAGAGTCAAAGGCTTTTTTGATGTCTAATGACAGTAACATGCTTGATATATTGCGGCGCTTACAGAAATGTAGCAAGTGGGAGACCCTCCGAATGTTGTCTGAAGCCTGTCGGCGCGGGACGAAGCCTACTTGATCTTTGTGTATTAATGCACCTAAGCCTGAATTCAACCTTTGAGATAGGATTTTAGCCAGTATTTTAAGGTCTATGTTAACTAGAGATATTGGTCTATAATTGGACCAAAATAAGTGGTCTGAATTGGGCTTAGGTATCATAGATATTGCAGCCGTTAATGAGGCTGTGCCTTGTTTATTACCATCTCTCAGGGAGTTGAAATAATTAGTGAGGTGTGGGGTCAGTGCCGAGGCATATTTTTTATAGTAAAGGGCCTTAGTAAACCTATCAGGGCCTGGTTTTTTGTTAATTTTCAAATTTTTAATGGCTGTCTCGATTTTGTTAGGGGTTATGACTTGGTCAAGAAGTTCGACCATATCAGGACTAACAGTTGTTTCACACTTTTTTGTTAAGTATATAATTCCACATGTGTTAATTCATAGTTTTGATGCCTTCAGTGTGAATTTACAATTTTCGTAGCCATGAAAATACAGAAAAATCTTTAAATGAGAATATGTGTCCAAACTTTTGGTCTGTACTGTACATCCGAGTGTTGAGAATGAGAAATGCCAGTCTGTACAGTGTCACCAGATTAACAATACTGGCAACATGTGGGTCACATCATCAATCATATAAAGGCAGATGGGCTCCCCCAGGTCCATTATACAGTCATGTGATGTCATAGGATTCCCATACAGAATCGTTAGCTGTCGGTTGAAAAAATGATTCGACTGACAGCTATCTTTCCTGACTACTCCATAGCACGCCTATGTTCTGTATGAGAGCCACTGCCAGACTCCCCATGTAGCCGCTCATATTGTCAATAAAAAGGCATCATCAGTCCGAAATCCCAGACTGCTGGAATCCTGATCTCCTTTAAGTTCTTCTGTTTGGGTAGAATCAGGAAGCCCCTATACACATTAGACTGCCTGATTAAATCACCATTCAAGGTTTATTTTTTTTTTACAATGTTTATAGTCTTATAGGTATGTGGCCTAAACAATGGTATGAAATATAATAAAGAAAAATAATAACCATTTAATATATTTGAATGTGTAATATACAATGTATACATATTTTTTTAAATAAATAGTTTTGATTAAAAGTCCCTGAAAATAAAAAATAAAAACATTAATACAAATACAATATAGTCCATTTAAGGCCGGCTTCACATTCGCGAGTTTTACGGACGTAAGAGAGGTGCAGAAAATACGGATTGCACACGGTACAATGCATCTCTATGGCCAAGCTTCTATCTGCCGTATTTTACGGTTCCGTATTATACGGTCTTCTACGGCCGTAGAAAATCGCAGCATGCTGCGTTTGTCACCGTATTGCGCAAAAAAATCGCCAATGAAAGTCTATGGGGGCGAGAAATATACGGATCACACACGGACCAACAGTGTGACTTGCGTAAAATACGCCAGACATCGCCAGGTGCAAGGAATTGAGCCAAGCCCTCAATCATGAAACTCAGACATGCTAATTAGCTCAAAAAGCCACACAGACATCCCGGAAGTCTGGTGCTCGCCTCCACAGAGTTCCAAGCAGCATGGCAAACATCATCAATGTTGATATGCTCCTCATCCTGGTCCAAGAAAGGCCTGAAATATGGGACCAGAGGGATCCCAACTACTCCAACCGGGCCAGGAAAGAGGCAGCTTGGAGGGCCATCTGTGGGCTACTATTCCCTGATTATGCCCAACGGCCACGTGCGGAGCAGACAAGTCTATGTAAGTACACTCATGTATTCACAAGATTTTACTTTAAAAGATGCTTTCCCTACATGATTACTTGAGCAATCATTTTTATCTTTATATGTCATTTATGGCCTTATTTGTCATTTTCAGAAGCTGAGTAACATGCCAAAGTGTTTCTGGACATAGTTCATGTTCATCTTGCCCTGCTAATTATTTTTCTTGGCCTCATAATCCGTCCAGAGGGTTGTTGTCCCTTGTCTTATTTTTAGATATTTTTGAGCATTATTCTCATTATAGCACAAGTCATTTTCCTTTCCTATCCTAGCATATCTTACCTAATGTATGTTTGCAAGAACAGGGTTCTCTCCCCTCTCTACCAGTCTGATACTGTCAAGTTATTAACTGTGGGCGATATATAGACCTCTGCATGTAACCCCTTTATCATCTGACTCACCATGGAAATTATTGTGCTATAGCCACTTTTTGCTTTAACAATACAAATATGTCTGACAACTGGACTAAGCTATGTTCAGAATGATATAGAACATTATTTGTGCCCTTGTAATTGCAGTGGATGATGTTATGACAAGATGGCGCAGCATCCGGGACCAATACCGGCGGGAAAGACAGCAGCGGGCTAGGAGTGGGTCAGCAGCCCCACTGAAGAAGAGGAAGTATATATATTACGACCGTCTTTCCTTTTTGGATGCCAGTATGGATCTTAGGCAGTAAGTACAAACCACTCTAGACATTTGTAATTAAACTAAATTTTTTTTTTTTTGTGGATTAGGGTTATGACATTGCAAGTTCCATGTAAGGATGTGTCAATATAGTGCCAACAATAATGTAAACAAGCATAAATTCCAAAAGGGTCCTGGAGGAGAGAGGACCCTGGCCGCCAAGCATCCCAAGATTCAACAAGGGATGGGTGAGAATGTAGTATGCGAGTGTTGAGATGTTCAGGCAGTGTTTTGTGGTATGGGTTGTTACTGCATGGTATCTTATTGTTTGAAGAGGTGGTTGTGCCTGGTTTTTGTGTAGCTTGAAATGGTATGCCACATTATGATGTGTCGTGATAGTGTTTGTTATATTTGTGGGGCTCTCCAAGACAAATCTTGCATATTCTTGTGTGAATATGAGATAATAGGGGAGTAGAGAAGGAGATGTTGTGTTTTTTGTTTTTTTTTAATATTGCACACCGATGTCTAATTAAACAATGTCAAAATAAAAATTTTATTTTATTGTTTTCTTTACAGAACACAGTCAAACCTCACAGAGAGGGAAACCGGATCAGAATCAGACCCTATCATTGATCCTGTAAGTGTGGAGGAAGAGGTTGCAGGACCATCTATGGCTGCATCAGGATCCATCATTGAGGACCCATCAGCAGCATCATCACTGCAGGCAGCAGCAAGTGATGAAGATGCTGCACCACCACCCTCAGCAGCACATGTACCAAGGCCTGTGGAACATGGGCACAGCAGCAGCCCTACAGGCCCACTGGTGTCATCCCCACAGGCAGCTGGGCCTTTACGGAGATCACGGCGAAGGAGAGAGCTTGAAGGCAGAAGAAGTGAAGTTGATGCTGGGGTCCTCAACTATTTGGCATGGGCAGCCACAGATGATGGCGAGGAGGCCTTTGCCCGCAGCCTTGCCCGATACCTTAGACCCTTCCCCGTGAGGTGAGGCTACGTGTGAGAGGGTGTATGCAAATCCTGATTGATTTAAGCACCCCTCCAAATAACCCCTATGAGGTTTTTGAATACCTGGAGCGAAGGCAGCTTGGCCAAACAAACCTCTTGCGCCTTCAATTCCCTCAACAGGAGCCAAATCAATCAGGATTTGCTGCACCTACTCCACGTATGCCTCCCCTTCAACCCCTCCCATCCCAAAATCTACAAAGGCCATTAGAGTACCAAATGGCAGGCTTCAACCCCCAATCCCAATATGGCCACTTCTCCAGACACAGTGATGTTGGCTGGTCCCAACCTGGGTTTGGACAACATGGCCATTTTGGGTTGGGGTATGATGCAAGGCAATCTGTACCTCAGCATGATGCCCAGAGCCAAATGGCTTTTGGTCAACACACATCTGGCCAATATGGACAAGGCCAGTATTCTGGGCCGCAAGCCACTGCATCCTCACAGGATGAACTGCCATCGGCCCAACAAAGGCCACCAGACCAGGACCCAGAGCTGCCAACATCTCCCCTACCAACTTACAGGGATCTGTAATTTAGTTTTGTTTTTTGTGTTTTGTTTTGGTAGCTGGCTACCATGTTAATGTTGTGTTTTCAAAACATTTCCACTTTGTTGTGGATCCTTGGTATAAAGCAACCCATAAAAAAGGCTTCTCAAAACCATATGGCAAAAATATGGGGTTAACAACCAAAAAAAAAGGGTTGCAAAGTTAGTAAAAAGTTTACAAAAAAGCCAATTGATGTTTGTAGACTAATCATTTTTGCATCACACACATATTCAGAAAACAGAAACATATGGTAATTAAGGAAAAAAAACACACAGTACGTTTTCAGTGGTTGATAATAATATATTACAAAAACATATCTTTAAAATAACAAAAATCACAACTGAGAAACAGCATAATCTTGCCAGGGAGTAGAACCCTGAGGAGAAACAAAATAATTGGTCAATACATCCCTAACTTTGATACCAGAAAGGGGACGGCGCGGAGGTGGGCCATGTGGTGTTGGACTACTGACACTACGCAACATGTGTTCATCATTACCATCTGAGAAGCAATCATGTATGCGGGTATAGTTGTGCAAAATTACAGATGCTTTGATTACTTCATTGACTGTAGCCTCACTGAGCTGCATGGCAGTCTGTAGGACACGCCATTTGGCCACCAGAATACCAAAGGCGCACTCCACCAGTCTGCGCGCCCTAGAAAGGCGCAAATTAAATATCCTCCGACGATGGTCCAGGTTGCGCCGGGGATAAGGCCTCATGACGTGTCTGGTGAGTTGGAAGGCCTCATCTCCAACAAAAATAAAAGGCAGTGCTTCTGCAGTGGAGCCTGGGAGTTGTTGTGGTGGTGGGAGGTCTAACTGGTTTTCACGTAGCCGCCGACCCATTATAGACGAATTGAAGACCCTAGAGTCTCCAGTTCGTCCATAGGCCCCAATGTCTACAATTATAAACCTGTAGTTACTGTCAACTACAGCTAACAGAACTACAGAGAAAAACTGCTTATAGTTGTAGAATTGGGAGCCAGAGTTCGGCGGCTTACGTACCCTAATATGTTTCCCATCCACCGCTCCAATGCAGTTTGGGAAGTCACAATTGACCTTGAACCCACGGGCTATTTTGAGCCAATCAGCCTGTTTGGGCTCAGGCATCACAAGGTCCTTAAGTCTATCCCATATTTGGCGACAGGTTAACCGCACAATGCCAGAAATGGTGGAGCGGCCAATCAAAAATTCAAGGTGGAGACCCGCAAAGGACAATCCAGTGGACAGAAATCTGTAAGTGAAACAAACACAATAAATTAGGTTTGTTTCAAGAGTGCACACAAAACATGAATAAGCACAATCATATTTGCATTTGTGGCCTACTAAATTAACACTGAAATGGGAAAAATGGCCTTAAGGGGCTGAAATGTAACAGTTACGTCACGTTGTCACATCTGCTTTGGCCTTAATGTACACATATTATGGGTAAAAATTTAAAAAAGAAGAAACATTTATAAAAAAGATCATCAACATACAGTATGTGAGGATGGAGAATACATACCGTAACGTGAGGAGAAGACGCTCCTCAGCAGAGATGGCTTTGCGCAGCCTTGTGTCCTGAAATGTTATTCCTGGGCGTAATATCTCCAACAATCTGTCAAAGGTTTGTATAGACATGCGACAGTACAGATAAAACTTGTCTGGATGTTCCCGCAGAGCTGTATATAGCCGATGAAAATGGCCTTTAGTGAGGCGTTTAGTCAGAAGAGGATGCACCCACATTCTTCTGCTCCTCCTTCGCGGATCCACAATCACAGGGTATGGGTGCCCAAACCGACGAGACAATAGCCAGTTAAACAAATCACGCTGCGTTGGGGTGAACTGCAGGTGGTCAGACATGGTCAAAATGTTACAACAACACTCCAACAGTTGCAAAACCACAAAATGACCATATGGGAGTGAGACACCTGTTGTAGAGGCCTTAAATAGGGTTGATGAGGGTAATTTAAATCAATTTCATTCGCCAAAACCGTTATATGTCCATTTTGTCAGGTTGCGTGAAAAATACGCATTATGGTGGGCATACGGATTACATACGCAACATTACATGCGCAAAATACGCGACCACACCTTGCCTACGGAGTTCTTACGGACCACCGTATTTCTAATTTTGGAGCGTATTACGGCCGTAAAATACGGACCGTATTTTTCAACGCTGAGTGTGAGGCCGGCCTAATAATGTATACAGTTCGTATTGTCAAATCTGGTGACCGATCCACAGTTATACTTAATACAGACAATCAATATTAGATAGTGGGAGGATAAATTTTAGCGTACCCGCTGATCAGCTGTTTGAAGGTACAGCTAATTGGTGGGAGTCAGGCAAACACTTTAATATTGATAAACCCACACAGCAAAAATGACAAAAAGAAAGCTAAAGAAGATGGTTCAGGAACAACATTGTTGGTGTTTTTACTGAAGTGTTTTCGGCTTCAAAAGCTCAGCAGGTACGCCGACATAAGTAGCAGTGTGCACTGTGCACATACCCTAAAGATACGTTCCCACGATGAGCTTTTGGTGTGTTTTTGACACTGCATATTTTTGCTGCATCAAAAATGCAGCGTCTTATAGTTCCAGAAAAGTGGATGGGATTAATAGAAATTTCATTCCCTCTGTATTTATTTTACTCAGCGTAAGTGGATATGCGGTGCCTGCTTCAAATCCGCAAAATGTCATGTTACCTTGCGGGTGCGCTGAGCGTTTTGTGCAGATTTTCCCAACAGACTTGCATTAGGTGCGGAAAATCCACAGGTAGAAAACACAAGTTTTTAGTGCGTTTCGGTGGCAGAAACATATGGAAAACTCATGTGCCCCGCTCTTGACTATACTAGTAAGTTTTTGTCAAAGTCAAATACCAGGAAGTATCAAAAACAAAGCAGATTTATTTAAAGCATGACACACCAACAAGAGCAACGTCAAAAAAGTGATAAAACACATGTTAACCCCCCCACACAAAAACGCAATGAAAACACACAAATAACCAAATTTAAATAATAGGTGCAGAAATTCTACAGCAACGAAAGCTCATCATGGGAACACAGCCTAACACTTCTGGGACACGATTGTTTAATCTTTGTGGTAGAAATCCAAGGCTGTGGCTGGTCATACTTCAAGTTTGTAGACATTGTGTGTCCAACTTCTAAAGATGCATTAGTGGAATAAAAGACTAGCAGCCAAAAATATGGCTATTGCGAGATTATCCATCAACCAGTCCACTAACCAGTGCAAAATAAGAGTCAGAATACTGTGGATATTTTGGGACATTAAATATCTTTTAGCAATGTTTCTGGGGGTGTGGGAGCCACACACATACAAATCTAGTGGGAATTCCTGAGAATAAAGGCATCTTTTATTTCCTTCTAAGAAAACTTCCACTATGACCCAGGTATTCGTATGTGATCTCATCTAGATCTTGCTGGGTTTTTTTTTTTGCAGAACTCATTTCACAATTTTTTGATCTGGAAAATGGGAATGCCCTGAAGGGTCAATGATTTTGTTCACAAAGTAGTATGAGGGGGATTTTAGATCATTGTTTTGTGCAATAATCAACTTCACTTCAGCTTCAGTTGCTTGATTGACTGTAGCACCTTGTCTTCTAGAAGTTCTTAAAGTGAACCTGACAGCTAGTACATGCTGCCCGAAGCATGAATCAGAGTCCAGGTCCGTCCTTTCAGCCAGGTAGGTTTTACTCTGAAACACTATAAGATTTCAAAGAAAACCTGTCATCTCCTATCCTCTGCACTCCCCTGAGTGACAGGTAACAGGAAGACACCTATCACTCAAGCGGCATGGCACTGGTTTTACTAAATTCAGGACTGTGCCTAATTTCTACAGCTTATTCTCCTTTTTTGGCTCATAGGGCAAAACAAGAAATATGTATCTATTTTTCACGTTTTTATTGTTTCTGTATACATTTTTTATCTATTGGACATATTTTTTTGTCACGGGCTGGGACAAGGATCAGTGATTCAGACTAACAGTGTCTCTTTTTTAGTATTGCTTCATTTATTTATTTATTTATTCTGTTTTTATTTATTTTTTCATTTATTTCACACACTCTACCCCCAACTAAGGTCTTAAAAGACTTTAACGTATTCATACTTTTTATTGCTGTCCGCATTGCTAAGTGGACTACCTGAATAGCAGAGTTAGGACCCAGCAGCTCCTGCTCTATCCCTACACCCAGATATCACATGATCGCTGGGATCGGAAGAGGAAGTGCTGACAGCCGTACCTATATAATAAAAAGAGTGTTTGCTCAGTGCTGCGTAGACAGTGATCAGAAAAGCAGAGATGGCAAGAAACCGGTGTGGGGAGTCCACAATCTTGTGCAAACAGCTTGATCTGTAGTGATGTTTTAGAACATTAGTGCATTAGTGTAGAGTAAAGGCCGGAGGATTTAGGCTATGTGCACACGTCAGGATTTCTGGCAGAAATTTTCCTGACAAAAACCTGACATTTCTGCCAGAAATCCGCATGCGTTTTTGTTTGTGTTTTTCATGCGTTTTTGACGTGTTTTGACGCATTTTTAGTGCGTTTTTTTTGCGTTTTTTTCCCAAATGCATAGAATCGCGGGAAAAAACGCAGAAAATCTGCAAAATTAATGAACATGATGCTTTTTTTTTACCGCGATGCGTAATGTGCACAAAAATTGCAGAATGCATTCTAAATGATAGGATGCATATGTCTGCAGTTTCTAATGCGTTTTTATCACGAAAAAAACGCGAAAAAAACTGAACGTGTGCACATACCCTTAAAGTCTATGGGTGTCCTGGAACTGGTTAAACATATGTTTGCTCTGAGATATTGCAGAATTTAAGAGTAAAACACACCTGGCTGAAATTACAGAGCAAGACTTAAAGGGGCTTGACCATGAAGAAAATAAATTTCAATCAATAGAAATTAAAATAATCAGTTCCACAATTGTATATATAAATACAAAATGTTCCTGTGCTGAGATAATCTTATATCTGTGCCCCTGCTGTGTACTGTGTAATGGCCGTGTCTGACGTACAGGGACATGGTCTGATCATATCACAGCTCCTGGGAAGAAGGAAAAGAATATACAGACAGGACAGCATGGGATCACCGCTGATTCTTTTTGCGAGGAAAGCATTTCTCTGCCTTTTTAAAAACAATGTTTTACCTCACAAAAGAATCAGCTGTGATCCCCTGCTGTCCTGTCTGTATTCTCTCTTTTCTCCTCCCCTGCCCAGGAGATGTGGTATGATCACACCATGTCCCTGTACGGTCAGACACAGCCATTACACAGTACACAGCAGGGGCACATTTATAAGATTATCTCAGCACTGGGACATTTTATAACACATCCAATTGTGGAACATATTTTTTCTTAGTTTGTGTAACAAGCCCTTTAAATTTTGTAGAATCCATTCTTCCAAATACTTGCACAATATTTTCAATATGAATAAATATATTATTTATGATGATTTTCATAAAAAATAAAACAATTTTGTTGTCGTTTTTCTGAAGCATCAGTTCCATAATTAAAATGTATATAAATTCAACACATAGCTCAAATGACATAAAACAACCTACAACTTATGCAACAAAAAAAGAAAGTTCCCACACACAATGCAAAAATAATGGCTGAGAATCATAAAAAGAATCCCCACAGTTTTAATGTAAATTAGGCAATCTGAAAAGCAACACTTGTGAATGCACTGTTCAATATCCTTCTTAATTGTCAGGCACAACAGTAGTTGCAGGGAAAGTTTAAAAGGATTTGTCCCACAAACAGAATGCATTTTAATGAATAGATCTTAAAATAAAAATATGCTCCACAATTGGATGCGTTTAAAAAAAAAAGTGCCTGTGCTAAGATAATGTTATATATGTGCCCCTGCTGTGTACTGTGTAATGGCTGTGTCTGACCGTGCAGGGACAGATCATGGTCTGATCATACCACAGCTCCTGGGCAGAGGAAGAAACAAAAGAGAGTATAGAGGCAGGACAGCATGGTATCACAACTGCTCCTTTCTGTAAGATAAAACATTTACCTGCCTGTTTAAAAACGTGTTTTACCTTACAGAAAAAATCAGCTGTGATCCCATGCTGTAATGTCTGTATTCTCTCTTTTCTTCCTCTCCTGCCCAGGAGCTGTGTTATGATCAGACCATGTTCCTGCACGGTCAGACACAGCCATTACACAGTACGGGCACATTTATAAGATTATCTCAGCACAGGGACATTTTTAACACATCAAATTGATAAAATTATAACTTTTCTAAGATCTATTAATTAAAATGTGCTTTGTTAATGGGGAAATCCCTTTAATGCCCACTGTATGTTGTTAGTCACCTGGTCTAAGTAAGGAAGTATCACTCCAAACCAATGCTAACAAAGCAAAAAGTAACATTTATAAACTAAGACCTTTCACCATGTTGAGGTTTCTTACTGTGGTATAACTGTTTAGTTTCCTTTATTTTTCTCTGATTTACTAAAGTCTGCTAACATTTTGTCATCAGGTCTTTTAAGAGAAAGTCTTTTACAAATGTCGTTGCATTCTTTATGTTGATAAGTAAAGAACATGTATATCCCGTACTTTCCAAAATTGATATGTGTGGCTCCCGGTGTATTGTTGGCTGAATGGATCTGTGGGTCTGTTAGGTAGATTATTGCTTCACCTTTCTCACTTCCAGTCACCCATCCTGTAAAATTACAGTAAAAGCCTGTTATTTGTACACATAAAGAGAAAATTCGATATACAAATACACTATAATACAATAAAGTTTAATTTAAGGGGACTATATTCTCAACAAACTTTTTTTTATTCAATAGTACAGGCAAACATAAGAAAATTGTGGCATGTAAAAGTTTGGGCACCCCTTGTCAAAATTACTGTTATTTGTACAGTTAAGCAAGTTGAAGATGAAATGATCTCTAAAAGGCCTAAAGTTGAAGACTACACATTTCCTTTGTATTTTAGGCAACAACAAAAAACTATTTTTTTTACATTTTAAAAATTACAAAAAGAAGATAGGCCAATGCAAAAGTTTAGGCACCTGTGGTGATTTGTATGCTTAGATAACTTTGCCCAAAGTTTCAGACCTTAATTAGCCTGTTAGGGTTATGGCTTGTTCACTATCATCGTTAAGAAAGGCCAGATGATGCAAATTTCCCAGCATTATGAAAAACCAGCCTCTAACCTAGTGCCAAAAAACAGAACCCATAGGTTCTTCTAAGCAGCTGCCTAGAAAATGCAGGAGAAGGCTATAAGAAGTTAGCAAAGTGTTTTCAAATTGATCTTTCTTCAGTTTGAAATGTAATTAAGAAATGGCAGTTAACGGGAACAGTTGAGGTCAGGTCAACAGAAAGTCTAGAAGACCAAGCAAAATTTAACCGAGAGCTGCTCTTAGGATTGCTAGAGAGGCAAATCAGAACTCACGCTTGACAACAAAAGACCTTCAGAAATATTTAGCAGACTCTGGAGTTGTGATTGTTAGGGTAAGTTCACACAGGGCGTTTTTGCTGCATTTTTTTGCTGCTTTTTTATGCTAACTTTCAGCTGCTTTTTTACAGTACCAGCAAAGCCTATGAGATTTCAGAAATCTCAGGCACACACATTGGTTTTTTGTGTGATCAGTATTTTGTGCTTTACTGCGTTTTTTGGACATAGAACATGTCACTTCTTTCAGTGTTTTTGCTGCGTTTTTTTCACCCATTGGCTTGAATGGGTGTTGAAAAAAACGCAGCAAAAACGCAGGTATCATTATTTGCTGTGTTTTTGCTGCTGAAAATCCAAGGACATTAGAAAGGACAAAGGGAAAAATAAACGCACCAAAAAGGCACCTAAACCTGCGTTTTTGACGCAGCTTCTTTCCTGCCAAGAAGATCAGGTTTTGCTGCAGAAAAAAAAGCAGCAAAAACGCCCTGTGTGAACTTACCCTTATACTGTTCAGAGACACCTGCACAAATATGGCCTTCATAGATGAGTTATCAGAAAACCTGCGTTCTCACCATAAAATTCTGCATCAGAAGTATGAAAAGAACAGCTAAACTATGATGCATTTCAGAAACAAGTCTTGTGGAATGATGAGGTTAAGATTGGCCACAATGATCAAAAGTATGTGTGAAGAAAAAAAACATTAAGCATGGGGGTAGGTCAATCATGCTTTGGGTAGAGGGAAGAACAGATTCAATTAAATATCAATGAATTCTTGATGCAAACATAACACCATCTGTAAAACAGCTGAAGTTGAAAAAAGGATGGCTTCTACAAATGGATAATGATCCTAAACACATGTCAAAATCCACAATAGACTACCTCAAAAGGTGCAAGTTGAAGGTTCTACAACGGCCCTCACAGTCCCCTGATCTGAATATCATTGAAAATCTGTGGGTAGACCTCAAAAAAGCTGTGCATGCAAGATGACTCAGGAGACACACAGAACTGGAAGAATTTTCCAAAGAAGAATGGATGAAAAGCTCTCAAGAATTGCAATACTTGTGTGGCTACAAAATGCATTTACAAGCTGTGATATTTTCAAAAGGGGGTGCTACTTGGTACTAACCATTCAAGGTGCCCAAACATTTGCATCCACCTATTTTCCTTTCTGTAATTTTTAAAATATAAATGATGAATATATATATATATGTATATATATATATACTAGCTGAAGAGCCCGGCGTTGCCTGGGCATAGTAAATATATGTGGTTAGTTATAGCACCTCACTTCTCTTATTTTCCCATCACGCCTCTCATTTTCCCAATCACATCTTTCATTTTCCCCCTCACATCTCTCATTTTCTCCCTCACACCTCTCATTTTCTCCCTCACTCCTCTCATTCCCCCCTAACACTTGTCATTTTGACCTCACATCTGTCATTTTCCGATCACTCCACTATTTTCCCTCACTCCTCTCATTTTGCACTCACACCTTTTCATTTTCACCGCACACCTCTCATTTTCACCTCAGTATATACATGTTTGTCATCTCCCTTATATATAGTATACACCTGTATGTCATCTCCTGTATATAGTATATACCTGTATGTCATCTCCCCTGTATATAGTATATACCTGTATGTCATCTCCTCCTATATATAGTATATACCTGTATGTAATCTCCTTCTATATATAGTATATACCTATATGTCATCTCCTCCTGTATATAGTATATACCTGTGTGTCATCTCCCCTGTATATAGTATATATCTGTGTGTCATCTCCTCCTGTATATAGTATATACCTGTATGTTGTCTCCTCCTGTATATAGTATATACCTGTAGGTCATCTGCTCCTGTATATAGTATATACCTGTGTGTCATCTCCGCCTGTATATAGTATATACCTGTATGTCATCTCCTCCTGTATATAGTATGTACCTGTATGTCATCTCCTCCTCTATATAGTATATACCTGTGTGTCATCTCTCCTGTATATAGTATATATCTGTGTGTCATCTCCCCTGTATATAGTATATACCTGTGTGTCATCTCCTCCTGTATTAGACCTCGTTCACACGTTATTTGCTCAGTATTCTTACCTCAGTATTTGTAAGCTAGATTGGCAGCCTGATAAATCCCCAGCCAACAGGAAGCCCTCCCCCTGGCAGTATATATTAGCTCACACATACACATAATAGACAGGTCATGTGACTGACAGCTGCCGTATTTCCTATATGGTACATTTGTTGCTCTTGTAGTTTGTCTGCTTATTAATCAGATTTTTATTTTTGAAGGATAATACCAGACCTGTGTGTGTTTTAGGGCAAGTTTCGTTTGTCAAGTTGTGTGTGTTGAGTTGCGTGTGGCGACATGCATGTAGTGACTTTTGTGAGATGAGTTTTGTGTGGCAACATGCGTGTAGCAACTTTTTGTGTGTCGAGTTGCATGTGACAGGTTAGTGTAGCAAGTTGTGTGCAGCAAGTTTTGCGCATGGTGAGTTTTGCACGTGGCGAGTTTTATGTGTGGTGCCTTTTGAGTATGTGCAAGTTTTGTGTGAGGCAACTTTTGCATGTGTTGCAACTTTTGTGCATGTGGCAATTTTTCCGCGTGTGCAAGTTTTGCGTGTGGCGAGTTTTCCATGAGGTGAGTTTTGCACTTGTGGCGAGTTTTGCGTGAGCCTAGTTTTTGCATATGGCGAGTTTTGCGCGTGGCGAGTTTTGAGCGGCGACTTTTGTCTTTCGACTTTTATGTGGCGAGGTTGGTGTATGTGTGGTGAAATGTGTGCTGAGGGTGGTATATGTGTTCAAGCACGTGGTAGTGTTTGGCGCATTTTGTGTGTGTGTTCATATCCCCGTGTGTGGTGAGTATCTCATGTCAGGGCCCCACCTTAGCAATTGTACGGTATATACTCTTTTGCACCATCGCTCTCATTCTTTAAGTACCCCTTGTTCACATCTGGCAGCTGTCAATTTGCCTCCAACACTTTTCCTTTCACTTTTCCCCATTATGTAGATAGGGGAAATATAGTTTGGTGAATTGGAAAGCGCGGAGTTAAAATTTCACCTCACAACGTAGCCTATGACGCTCTCAGGGTCCAGACGTGTGACTGTGCAAAATTTTGTTTCTGTAGCTGCGATGCCTCCAACACTTTTCCTTTCACTTTTTTCCCCATTATGTAGATAGGGGCAAAATTGTTTGGTGAATTGGAACGCACGGGGTTAAAATTTCACCTCACAACATAGCCTATGACGCTCTCGGGGGCCAGACGTGTGACTGTGCAAAATTTTGTGGCTGTACCTGCGACGGTGCAGATGCCAATCCCGGACATACATACACACATACACACACACACACACACATACACACATTCAGCTTTATATATTAGATATATATATATATTTTTTTCCTGAAATACAAAGGAAATGTGTCATCTTCAACTTGCTTACAGTGGGGCAAAAAAGTATTTAGTCAGTCAGCAATAGTGCAAGTTCCACCACTTAAAAAGATGAGAGGCGTCTGTAATTTACATCATAGGTAGACCTCAACTATGGGAGACAAACTGAGAAAAAAAAATCCAGAAAAATCACATTGTCTGTTTTTTTAACATTTTATTTGCATATTATGGTGGAAAATAAGTATTTGGTCAGAAACAAACAATCAAGATTTCTGGCTCTCACAGACCTGTAACTTCTTCTTTAAGAGTCTCCTCTTTCCTCCACTCATTACCTGTAGTAATGGCACCTGTTTAAACTTGTTATCAGTATAAAAAGACACCTGTGCACACCCTCAAACAGTCTGACTCCAAACTCCACTATGGTGAAGACCAAAGAGCTGTCAAAGGACACCAGAAACAAAATTGTAGCCCAGCACCAGGCTGGGAAGACTGAATCTGCAATAGCCAACCAGCTTGGAGTGAAGAAATCAACAGTGGGAGCAATAATTAGAAAATGGAAGACATACAAGACCACTAATAATCTCCCTCGATCTGGGGCTCCACGCAAAATCCCACCCCGTGGGGTCAGAATGATCACAAGAACGGTGAGCAAAAATCCCAGAACCACGCGGGGGGACCTAGTGAATGACCTGCAGAGAGCTGGGACCAATGTAACAAGGCCTACCATAAGTAACACACTACGCCACCATGGACTCAGATCCTGCAGTGCCAGACGTGTCCCACTGCTTAAGCCAGTACATGTCCGGGCCCGTCTGAAGTTTGCTAGAGAGCATTTGGTTGATCCAGGGGAGTTTTGGGAGAATGTCCTATGGTCTGATGAAACCCAAACTGGAACTGTTTGGTAGAAACACAACTTGTCGTGTTTGGAGGAAAAAGAATACTGAGTTGCATCCATCAAACACCATACCTACTGTAAAGCTTGGTGGTGGAAACATCATGCTTTGGGGCTGTTTCTCTGCAAAGGGGCCAGGACGACTGATCCGGGTACATGAAAGAATGAATGGGGCCATGTATCGTGAGATTTTGAGTGCAAACCTCCTTCCATCAGCAAGGGCATTGAAGATGAAACGTGGCTGGGTCTTTCAACATGACAATGATCCAAAGCACACTGCCAGGGCAACGAAGGAGTGGCTTCGTAAGAAGCATTTCAAGGTCCTGGAGTGGCCTAGCCAGTCTCCAGATCTCAACCCTATAGAAAACCTTTGGAGGGAGTTGAAAGTCCGTGTTGCCAAGCGAAAAGCCAAAAACATCACTGCTCTAGAGGAGATCTGCATGGAGGAATGGGCCAACATACCAACTACAGTGTGTGGCAACCTTGTGAAGACTTACAGAAAACGTTTGACCTCTGTCATTGCCAACAAAGGATATATTACAAAGTATTGAGATGAAATTTTGTTTCTGACCAAATACTTATTTTCCACCATAATATGCAAATAAAATGTTAAAAAAACAGACAATGTGATTTTCTGGATTTTTTTTTCTCAGTTTGTCTCCTATAGTTGAGGTCTACCTATGATGTAAATTACAGACGCCTCTCATCTTTTTAAGTGATGGAACTTGCACTATTGCTGACTGACTAAATACTTTTTTGCCCCACTGTAACTGTTCACAATAACTAATTTTGACCAGGGGTGCCCAAACATTTACATGCCACTGTATGTTACCAAATAAATCTGCTTCCTTCTCACTCACTACTGCTTCCACCTGCCTCCTGAACTCATTGTCCACCCTGAAACACAGCTCAACTCAGTATTGCTCAGACAAGATGGACTGCACTCACTCTGGTGTCATGTTTTACAGCTTTTTTGCTCTTAGGAGACGGGAGAAGGGAGGAGGTATGAAGAGCAGAGTGAGGAACAGGCAGAGAAAGACACAGAAAGACTATGTTGATTTTCTGATCAGTGTTTTACTTAACCCCAGAACTGGAATCTAATCTATACTGCTAAGCACAACTGTAAAATGTCCTCCATACCCGTTCATGCTTCTCTCTACATGTATAAAAAAGAATGATGAGTAGGAATCCATCCGTGTTTAAAGTGCTGGGTTTTGGGAGACCTCATGAAAGTCTCATACCACCAGCCTAGAGTGGATTGCAGATAAGCGATAGAGCTTGCAAAGGCAAAAACTGGTGAAAATGCAGGATATAATGAGGGGCAGAAATAGAGGACAGATTCAACAGATTATTCTGAAAAGTTACTTGAAAGTATGTAGGGGATATGATAGAATGTATCCATGTTTTGAAAAATGTAATTTCTTTACATATAATTGACATATATATACACTATGGTACTGCTCAGTGTATTACCAGTAGTGTATACGAGTATTGCGACACATAAAGTGTATTACTCTGTGTATAGATAAGTCTGATTGTTAAGATGTTTTACACATTCATTGCATGTTAGGGAAAGTTAGTACCATGGGCTGGTCACCAGTTGAAGGTATAGTACTAAGGGGAGTAGTACCTCAAATTGGCCACTAGATGGGGCATTGCAGGGTTAGCCTTATAGCTTTGAGATCGTTAAGATAGGAAATCGTTAATGTAGGAGGAGCACGGTGTGATAAGTTAGGGAGGTCTTCCCGGTTTTAGTTAGTTGGGGCCGGGGCACCCATGTAGCGCACTAGGCTAGACAGCACAGGGCGACTCCGTGCCACGTAACATTGCAAGAAGAGTGGGCCCAGCATCTAGCATCCAGGGGGCCAGAGCTCAGAAGAAAGTACAGCAGCAGAGCTATCCAACGCAGAGTGACTGGGGCTATAGCATTGAGGACGAAGGTTAAGCAGAACGGGAGCAAGTAATCCAACATGTGGCAAATTTTTGTATGGGCCGCTATTCTTAGAACCAGGGCGAAACGGCAGAGAATACCCCCATGAGAAGCAGAAATTCTGGGCATTGAGGACACTGAGGGATCGGAGGATGCGGTCCATCCCAGGGACAGGCTTAGCGGCAGAGAGAAGAGGCAAGGGAAAGCTTTGCCAATTGCTGATTGTTCTCGCAAATGTTTGCATGGGTTTTTCCAGGTTCATACCACACTCCAAAAACATACTGATGAGGAATCTAGATTGTGAGCCCCAATGGGGACAGTGCTCATAATGTCTGTAAAGTGCTGTGGAATTAATGGTGCTATAGCTGAAGCTTGCAACTGTACGGCTATATTCACACGCAGTGTGTTGGGGTTTTTTCTGCAGTTAAAACCTGTTCACTTGGAAGTAAAAATGTTAAGTTCAAAAGGCCCATTTCTCAGCATGTTGAACAAGTTATTTCTCACCGTTTTTGGGTACGGATTACATCTGTGTTTTGTCTACAGTACATGTTGTTAAATTTGTTTTATTCACCAAAAAAGCTACAAAAATATTATTGCGTCTTTTGCAGCATTTTTTCAATAGCTTATTATTTTCTATGGGTGAAAAAAGCTGAAAGAAGGGACATATTGCAGATTTCAAACATGCTGCAGTCTCAAGTTCAGTCAGGAAAAAAAACAAACGTGTGCATGAGATTTCTGAAATTTTCAGAGCTTTTGATGGTACTGTAAAAAGAAGCTTTTAAATTGCATAAAAAACACAGCACATAAGTCATGTCACAAAATGCAGCATGTCACTTGCTTCAGTGTTTTTTTCAGCATTTTCCACACATTGAAAACAATTGGTAATGCAAAAACACTGCAAAGACTAATACAAAAATACAGGTATCAGGTTTTGCTGCATTTTGGTGCCAAAATCTGATGAAGTTGAATTTTTTTCTATGCACTAAATCTTATCAGCATGCACAAGAAACAAACGTACCAAAGCAAAAAACTCTGCAAAAACTAAGCAAAATCTTCTTAAGTGCAGCTTAAACTTGCCATACAAAATAAAAACACAGCAAAAATGCAAAGCGTGAACATGGCCTTAGGCAGTAAAACTTCCCTAATTGTTCATGACTTAATATAAATGATTGGAACTAAATGCTGTATCCAATCACATGTGAAGAAGAATTAGGGCACGTGTTCACGTTCATGTGGCCGGCGGTTTGGACGGAGCGGCAAAATCGCTCCGCCCAAAGCTCCGCCCCCTTCTGGGGACGCAATGATGCCGGATGTGTTCATTGCACACATCCGGTATCATCGCACCCCACACATAGGGCCCTGTGTTATACATTGCGGCGGCGCAGCGTCGCCGCAAGGTAAACGGACATGCTGCGATCTAAAAAGACGCGCCGCATGTCCGGAATCGCAGGGCCGCTGGATGCGTGTTTCCACGCATAGTGGAGACGGGATTTCATTAAATCCCCTCCACTATGCTGTAACATCTGGACGCTGCGTGTTTGATGCTGCGTCTCTATGCATCGTCAAAAACGCAGCGTTTCCTGAACGTGGAAACATACCCTAAGGGTGAAGTAATTGAATCAAAACAAATCACATAGAATATATTATAACTAAACCCCATACTGTACTGCTGTCATTACTATAATTTATTGTACAGCATCAAATATAGAAGTCATTATAAATACCCATAGGAACATATTTACAGAGTAATCAACATTTTTCTTTTTCATAATAAAACAATAGTATGTGTGAAAATAAGAAAATTTGTTACCGTATATATTTTATTTAAAAGAAATCCACTTCTTTCTCCTCCTAGACTAATCATTCATTCTCAATATTCTCCGTTCACTGGTATAATCGGTCTTTACTGCATACAGATTTTCCATTAGATAGGAGATAACAGTTGGTGCTCATAAAGTTCTATGGAGAACTGTAACTGAGGTTTCAGGGGAACCTGCAGAATGTCTGTCTGCTGTTAGCTCCTCCATCTAAAGAACATTAAAAGCACCAACTGTCATCTCCTATCTAATGGGTAAATCTTCATTGAAATCAGATTTTACAGATAACCCTAATAACAGATGTCTAAGTAGAATATATTCTACATAATTAAGCAGAAATTCATGTAAATATCCATATGATGTACCAGTATATATTTTCTTACGCTATGGGTGATGTATGTAAAATCTTACCCTGTAAATCCACCACTATATCAGAGAAATATTCATAGGCAAAATGTCCAAAGGCCAAACCATACTTGGTGGCTTCATACTCGGTTTTCACAATTTTAGTGTTATTCGTAAGTTTTACAAAATCGCCAAGAATATAAGGCTCCACACTCACACATTCTTTTATGCTTCTTCCTTCCATGATCTGAGACAGAGAAATTAAAGATAATCTTTACTAGTACATATGTTCTGAAACTGGTTATAGACTGGGTACGATCACATATACAGCTGGTTATAGACTGGGTGTGTTCACATATACAGCTGTCATGTACAACAACAGTCGCACTCAAAGAAAGGTCTTCAGAATTTTCGTTAAGCTGAATAACGTGGTTTTCTTTATTACAAACACCAAAATAAAGGTATCACCGCAGTGTTTCAAGGTAGGTAACGTTTCGACCCACAGGGTCTTTCTCAAACCTTACTTTGAAATAGTGGGAACAGAGCGGAGGGCACAAATCCCTGGAGGGGTGTAGGAGTCCCGTTTGGGGCTGTAGAAGCGAAAGTAATGGTGTCTGCGGTGGTGGTGTGTGTCAAGTAAAACTAAACTATGCCAAAGTCATCACTAAACTCTTGTGATTCTGGGTCATGAGGAACAATACTGACATGTGTATGGGGCAGCATATTGATTGACCTTTTCAATCTCAGAGTGCTGTCCTGATCATTGGCTTTCTTAAAAACATAAAAAATGCCATGGGTCAGGGTAGTGATATATTACATGTGTTGCTACTAGGGTAGTCTTACCAAAAGAACAGCAGATGGGACGTAAAATATCTGGGTGGGGATGTTTAATCCATACAATCTTTTGTTGAATTCTGTGACGTAGTACTGAGCTGTCATCTGACGCTCAACATCACAGAAATGGTACAGCAGTTCCTTGTGCTTTTTGTATGCTTTTCCAATGTACCTAAAAAAAGGACAAAGAAAAGTAAAATCTCCATGTAAGTATTGGATGGACAAACTTTTTTTTAGTTATATTAGAAAATTCACAGAAACAATAACAAGCAGCATAGATGGCTAAGATGCGGTGGTAAGGAATGCATCCAGACACTGGGTCATAGGGAAAGCTGGAAACAAGCTATGTTAATTTACATACCAAGCACAGTCAACGACCTACCTTCCCAGAGTCTCATCCTGGTGTAGAAAGTGGATCCAGAAAGCTTTCCTTTGCTTGCCTTTCTTTTTAACATCCACATCATCTCCAATATGGACAACTGTTTCTTGGGCTGTCCAAAGCCCAGATTTTTTGGAAAACTTAAGAAGCAAAGCATCTGTATATAATACATAAGGGTGGCACAACTGTCATATTAGGAGTAGCATTTGACAAATATTTATTTACTTGCAGTAGTGTTCAAAATAATAGCAGTCCAACATAACAAGTTTCTCTGACGATGGTGCTGGACCTATATACCACATACCAGGGATCATGGACCAGTTTGCATATATTAAAATACTTGAAGAGGTCAAGTTGCCTTGCGCTGAAGAGGATATGCCCTTGAAATGGGTTTCAACAAGACAAAGACCCTAAACACAGCAGTAAATGGGCAAAATCTTGGTTCCAGTTCAACAAAATTGTGCTTATGGAGTGGCCTGCCCAATCCCCGGACCTCAATCTGATAGAACACTTGTGAGGTGACATCAAAACTTCAGTTTCTGAGACAAAGCCAACAAATGCCAAAAAATTGTGGGATGTTATCGTTCTTCATTGCTCACTGGCATCGCGCTCCTGCGCAGGCGTACTTATCTCCCCTGTTGAGGGCAGAGTAAAGCACTGCAGTGCGCAGGCGCTGGGAAAGGTCAGAGAGGCCCAGCACCTGCGCACTGCAGTACTTTCCTCTGCCCTCAACAGGGCAGAGAAGTACATCCGCACAGGAGCGCCGATGCTGGGGAGCGATGAAGAAGCAGGAGTGCGGCATCGCAAAAAGATGGGAGGCGCGGAACCCGGACTGCACAGGACCACCCCCGGGTGAGTATAATATAATGTATTTTTCTTCACTTGCCGGTCGGACCGGGGGCTTATCTACAGCATTATAGAATGCTATAGATAAGCCCTAAAAGGCAGTGGCCGCTAGAAGTCTTACTCCAGTCACCGACTGGAGAAAGATATGCGGCGAGGCACAATCAGGCGAATACCACTTTTCAGACACACCCAATTCTTAAGAGGCATGTGTCTCTTAATTAATTAGGAGCATCTGACTCCAACACGTCCCCTCATCAAAACCGGCATGAACGACTTTCTTTTTGTAGGACGATCTGTACTTTTGAATGACACCATTCATTTCATAGGTGCTACTTGCTGGTAAGTGCTTTTTACTGATGTTATCACTATTTAATGAATTTCAATAAAGTCTAGAATTTTGAGCTGGATCTCATTTATATTCTTGACAATTCAGAATCTGCCTCCAGAGCTTATTTTACATGAAGGGGAAGTTACCAGTGAGACAAGTGACTAACACAGAACAGGACAAATTAAATTCGTCTTCTTGCAAACACATTTTTTGCAGCTCTCTGGGCTCTGCTGTATTGTACAAATATTATAGCCCTATCTGCATGAGAAATGGAAGCTGGACCTGAGAAGAACCTGCAGATGTGTCAGGTATAATCACACACAGCTCTGCACAGAGATCAGGAGCAGAGAGCGGCCATCACACATCACACTGGTAACTCCCCTTCATGTACAATAAGCTCTGGAGGCAGATTGTCATGCAGATATGTGTCCGGACCATAGTCCTGAACCGTTCATTTAACCCCTTTCCGACATCGGGCTTAATAGTACGCCAATGTCGGACTCCCTCCTTTTGATGTGGGCTCCTGCGCTGAGCCCACATCTTTTTCCGGCACATGTCAGCTGTTTTGAACAGGTGACATGTGCCTCTAACCGCTGCGGGTGAAATCGCGATCCACCCATAGCTGTTAACTAGTTAAATGCTGCTGTGAAACTTTGACAGCGACATTTAACACAGGTTTCCTGCAAGCGCCCGTGTCACATGAAAGCGGGTCGCTGATGGGTTGGCATGACAACCAGAGGCCTTCAGCAAACTTCTATGGTTGTCACTGCCAGATGGCTATGAGCGCCCACCACCGGATTGCTATAAGCACCGCCCGGTGGTCGGCGCTCACAGCCAGTGAGCAGTTCAGCTACATACAGGCGATCTAATCATCGTTTGAATGTAGCAGAGCTGATCGGGTTATGGCAGCTTCTAGTCTCCCATGGAGACTATTGAAGCATGCCAAAATTAAAAAAAAGTTTTCAAAAATATTTAAAAAATAAAAAAATATAAAAATTTGAATCACCCCCCCCCCCCCCTTTTGCCACATTGAAAATTAAACAATAAAAGAAAATCAAACATACAAATATTTAGTATTGCCGGGTTCAGAATCGCCCGATCTATCAATATAAAAAAAAATTAACCCAATCACTAAACGGCGTAACGAGAAAAAAGTCAAAACGCAGAATTATGTTTTTTATTCGCCGCAACATTGCACTAAAATGCAATAATGGACGATAAAAAGAATGTATCTGTTAGGGGTCGAGTTCCTGCCTCTGCACGGGGGGAATCTCGGGCCGTCTCCGCTGCGGTCTCCCATTCTTCTCCTGCCGCAGTGGAGCCTGCTCAGCGGAGACGTCGATCCCAGCGTCTCGCTCAGTCTGACTCTGTGCTAAGAGTTACTGCTGCGTTTCCTGCTTCTCCCATTGAAGTCAGAGCTGGGCAGCGGCGAGCGGACGCTTCTGGGGCTAAGCCCTGCTTTTCACATTCTGAGCATGCCCAGAGTAAGATCTCTCAGTGGAGATCGAGGGTCACATGATCAGATACTGAAGCTAAGGTCCTTGTAGCTGCTAGGACTAAATCCTGTTTTGCACACTGAGCATGCCCAGGGCGAGATCTCTCAGTGGAGATCTAGGGTCACATGCTCAGGTGCTGCAGCACTCCATTGGTCCTTCTTTGAAAGGTCCTAAACATGCTGTAACTATTTAAGGCTCGCATGGCCGCACGGCCATGCGCTAGTATCAATTCATATACAGTATGTGCTTTGCGCCAGTGTGGTTATGTATGAGTGTGTTCAGGGACCCGGCTGAAATAAGCCCCTAGAATACCGGCACCTCCGGTGAGGAGATTGTATGAGAGTGTTCAGGGACCCGGCTGAAATAAGCCCCTAGAATACCGGCTTCTCCGGTGAGGAGATTGCATGTAGCATAACCACTGACTGCTATCAGCTTGGCAGTAAGCTTGTGCTCCTGTGAGGCTAACAGGGCACAGTGCTTCCCTTTCACGGCTACTCTGTGGAGTAACAGAGCTAGCCTATACCGCCTAACAGTGCCGCCATTCGCTAGCAGCAGGTTCCTCCTGCA
The DNA here is from genome assembly GCF_032444005.1 of Ranitomeya imitator. Lineage (NCBI taxonomy): Eukaryota > Metazoa > Chordata > Amphibia > Anura > Dendrobatidae > Ranitomeya > Ranitomeya imitator. The sequence continues at coordinate 969,126,733 of NC_091282.1, forward strand.
CGGTGGACCCCGGGCTGCGAATGCACCATTTATAATAAAACATCTCTATTTTCTCGGTGCGTTCCGCTAGCCCTAACAGTATCTGCACCAAAATGGTATCATTAAAAATGACAGCTCGGCATGCAAACAATAAGCCCTCACCCAACCCCAGATCATGAAAAATGGACACGCTATGGGTATCGGAAAATGGAAGGTCAGTTTTAGCATTTAGTGAGCCTAGTAAAAAAGCAAAACAAAAAATAATTGTGGGATTGCACTTTTTTTTGCAACTTCACAGCACTGTGAATTTTTTTCCCATTTTCCAGTACACGGCATGGTAAAACCAATGGTGTCGTTCAAAAGTACAAGTCGTCCCGCAAAAAACAAGCCCTCACATGGCTATTTTGACAAAAAAATTAAAAAGATATGGCTCTTGGAAGAAGGGGAGAAAAAAATGAAAATGCAAAACCAAAAATACCTCTGGCCATTAAGGGGTTAAATATAAGGAAAAAAAATTGATTTCCTTGGAATAAGACATCAGATTGCAGATATCAAGGTATCATGTTATTCAGTTTCCTATTACCTACATGCCCATATAGAATGTTTAAGAGGGTTCATCCTACTGACAGATTCCCTTCAAGTATAAGTATTAGAATTTGGACAATTCAGTGCTACACTAGCCTGACAAGCACATAGAAAGGCCTGTGGTGCTTGTTAGGCAGCACTAGTTAATTCTACTATGTGTAACAATCTCAGATTAGATTGAAGAAAAAAAAAAATCAATGTATAATATTAAATTTATCCATATACAAAATGCAATAACCAGAAAACCTGCCAAACGTAAGGGAGCAGAGTGTTCTAAGAGAAGAACTACCCCAAACATCTAGGTATGCTTGACTATAATCTTGCAAAATCCATAACAATGTTCAGGCCAATTGATAAAAACTGTAAAGTCATCCATGCATAATAAGTCACATACTGACCCCCAATGGGGACAGTGACGATAATCACTGTAAAGCACTGTAGAATATGGTGGTGCTAAAAAAAGGATTAAAATAAATACGGTAAGTAAATCAAAAGGTATAGGTACTGGACAATCCTCGATAAAGTGTCTCAAATAAATAAAAAATACTTCCCTCTGAAAGAACTATAAAGGCTGCAGTCTATCAATGGCTGCCTATAGCCTGCAGCACACATGCTATATAATAATGCCACGTGACTGCTAGAAGACATAGCGCCAATGCAGGAATGGTACTAGTATTGGAAGTATATGTTTTGCTTTTTACTTTATCTGGGGCACTAAAGCATTTAAAAAGAGGTTGTGATATTGCCAAACACGTATACAGTAATATCACATTACTTTATACTTACTTTGTGTCTTTTGTGAATGATTGAAGCTAAATACACCTGTACGTTCTAGCCTCTCCAGCAGCCAAGAATGATTTACTCCAGAAAGAAGTTCTTCATAAAAAGTTTTATCTAATAAACGATCTTGTTGTATCTGCTCAGTGTTCAGACCTGATAACATACCAAAGGAACTTGCACTTGAACTCAGAAATGAATTGGATTCAGAAAAAGATCCAGAAAACTGACTTATTTTACTCCAAGAGCTAGATCCATGGCTGCTGCTAAAACCTAGACTTGACTTATCATTCCCTTCTTCTGTGCTCTCACATGGATCAATATTATCCACCAAGTGTGCTTGATGACTTCTTGAAGAAGACAATTTTAATCTACTATTTTGGCGAGGTAAAGATGTTCTATCAGTTGAAGTTTCCACAGAATATTGTTGATTAAGGAATTGCAGTTCCAACTTATCTTCAGAACTCGAGTCAGATGTACAATGGCTAATAGTAGACCTACATCTTGAAGGGAATGATATTTCAATGTGGGCGTCATCAGCAGTATCTTTGGTTTCAGTTTCTATGTCAATTCCATGAAACAACCTTTGTTCTTCAATTCCACCTACTAGTGCTATAGAATTTACTGTGTTTTTGGATATTTCAACAGGTATATCCTTTGTATCATCTTTTGTTTCAGTCTCTCCTTCAACTCCAAGAGAAAATGTTTGTCCTACAAAGCCATCAGGGTCTCTGTTATCAGTAGTATCTTCTGCTTCAGCTTTAATATCAGTTCCATGAATTACTATGTGTCCTTTATGACAACTTGATGGATGTAGATGTGTTAAATTATTCTCATGCATTTTAGTCATGGCATCTGTACCATCTTCTGTTTCGGCTTGTAGGTCAACTCCATGCAATAATGTTTGCCCTACATTACCGCTTGGTAGACTCGCATTGATTCCAAAGCACATATCATCTGCAGTATCCACTGTTGCAGTAGTAATGTCAGCCATATTTTGCATCCATTCGTCTGTAACACCACTCTTAGACACAGAATGTGTTCCTGCTACACCACCTGTCTTATTGACATTTGGTAAAAACGATGACTCTGAAATATGCTCAAGAAACTCATAGCCTTCATCAGCTAAAGACTGATCGGTGTCTGCATTATTTGATTCAGCAGCCACCAAATTTTTGGAAACTGTTGCTATGGAAAGATTTCTGTCAATGTTTCCAGTTTTGGGGTCTGGATCAGATAAATCATTTGAAAACGATTCTTCTGGTTCCTTATATGAAAAACAGTCAGACTGCTTAGCAGAGTTATTCATTTCTTGAACCGAGAGCCCTTTAAAATTTACATCAAGGTTTTTGTCATCTCCATGGATGTGCTCAACAAGGTTATCTAACGAACAAACACAGTCCACTTTCTCTGCACTACTACTATCTTCTTTTTCCTTTTGCTCTGGTATAAATTCCCAACTAAAAGATGAATTCGACAAACTTGAGCTATGACTACTATTGAGTGACCCACTTAATTTCCGTCTAATACTATCAGAGTGACGTACTGCATCAGACCGTACCAATTTTCTTCTTCTGGCTGATGTCTCATCTGATCGATCACTTTTTTCATCGGTGTGGCTGGACATGTTGTCTATTGTGCTTACGGTATCACTGGTCTTTAAGGCGGTGACACAAGCACCTGATCTTAATCCCTCTGTGGTGATATGCTGCTTACATGTAACATCAAACACTTCACATACAGAATTGTGATGATGAGAGTACACATCCAACAACTCTGTAAAACTGACTTTTCCAGTAAAGAGATTTTTTGTCACACAATCCTTATAGCTGTCAGGAACATAACAATTGTCTTCTGAGGTTTGGAACGGTTGAACATCTAAGTGTTCTTTAATGGAGCTTACAAGAGACATGATATCAATGGATAAGTCTACTTTATCTCGTTTATTTGGCAATATATTATATTTCACAAGTTTCTCCATGGCTTCTTTACAGAGCTCGTTCACGTCTTCATTTATGGGAGCTTTGCAGTCAAGCCACTTGTGCACATTAACAAGACAAAAGGCTGCCTTAACAAAGCTGTGGAGCTCCTGCTTACTTATCACTTGGTCTCCTCTCTTTTTGCTAAGAAGACCAATTTGGAATGATTCCTTAGCTTCAGACAGATAAAGAGACCTTTTCTCAATTGGACACTCTTTTGACAAACTATATGATAATAAACATGTCCCACGAATGTTCTGCCAAATAAAAAAACAAAAAATAAAATAATGTTAGGTCATTGGGTTTAGATAACTTGAAATATACAGTGCTGTGATGCATATGAATTGAAATTTCTTAAAATATAATCAAGGAAACTATTATGACTACTTTTATGTATTGGATCTTTTAGTGACAGATATCATACTTTGTAAATTATTATGTCTAAAAAAAAAACCCAAAGCTAAAAACATACAAAGTATTTGTAGTAGTTTCATCTTCTTTTCCCCTTCAAGGTAAAAGTACTTTAAAAAAATCACTTGTTAGGCCAAACAAACCAACTTCATCCCAACTTTCCCCAATGGCAAAAAGGAGAAAGAAACATTGGACATGTTGTAGTTGCCATATAGAAAGTATGGTCAGTAGGGCAGCAAACCTCATACTGTTCCTCAACTGAATTTCATTCACCCTTTTAGGAATGGTCTATGTAGGGTCTTTTAAAAGATTTTTTTGTATATATATATATATATATATATATATATATATATATATATATATATATATATATATATATATCAGTGTTGCATTCTAGGAGTCTTAACAGTTTATATTTTTCGGTTAATGAACCAGAAACACATGGGCTACTTACACAATGAACACGTTTGTAGGAACCTGTTCACACACCACCAAGAAACTTGAAGACACAAAAGAGCACAGTGAAGTCAAAAATACTCTGTTGTAAGAAAAATCACAGTAATAAGCAAGTGCTAGTCAAAAGATGGAAAAAACAGGGTATTTAGTTGATACGTTTTTTTTGCAAAATAAATGTATACTAAGCTGCTCTACCAATCGTCAAGGTATACCCATATAGAGCAGTCCTACCTAATGTATATAATCCCTATCTGATGTATTTAAAAACCTGATCATCTGTATAGTACCTGCTCTATATGGGTATACCTTGACGATTGGTGGAGCAGCTTAGTATACATTTTTTTGCAAAAAAACATGTCAACTAAATACCCTGTTTTTTTCCATCTTTTGTCTAGCACTTGCTTATTACTGTGATTTTTTTTTTACAACAGAGTATTTTTGACCTCACTGTGCTCTTTTGTGTCTTCATTTTTCGGTTAATGTAGATGTGTGAGGGCAAAATGCAGCACCATCTGGGGTACTAAAATATTGTGGTTAGCTTTTACAGTGTGGCCTATTAATGTACAGTCATGGCCAAAAGTATTTACACCCCTGCAATTCTGTCAGATAATACTCAGTTTCTTCCTGAAAATGATTGCAAACACAAATTATTTGGTATTATTATCTTCATTTAATTTGTCTTAAATGAAAATACACAAAAGAGAATGAAGCAAAAAGCAAAACATTGATCATTTCACACAAAACTCCAAAAATGGGCCAGACAAAAATATTGGCACCCTCAGCCTAATACTTGGTTGCACAACCTTTAGCCAAAATAACTGCGACCAACCGCTTCCGGTAACCATCAATGAGTTTCTTACAAAGTTCTGCTGGAATTTTAGACCATTCTTCTTTGGCAAACTGCTCCAGGTCCCTGATATGTGAAGGGTGCCTTCTCCAAACTGTGATTTTTAGATCTCTCCACAGGTGTTCTATGGGATTCAGGACTGGATTCATTGCTGGCCACCTTAGAAGTCTCCAGTGCTTTCTCTCAAACCATTTTCTAGTTCTTTTTGAAGTGTGTTTTGTGTCATTGTCCTGCTGGAAGACCCATGACTTCTGAGGGAGACCCAGCTTTCTCACACTGGGCCCTACATTATGCTGCAAAATTTGTTGGTAGTCTTCAGACTTCATAATGCCATGCACACGGTCAAGCAGTCCAGTGCCAGAGGCAGCAAAGCAACCCCAAAGCATCAGGGAACCTCTGCCATGTTTGACTGTAGGGACCATGTTCTTTTCTGTGAATGCCTCTTTTTTTCTCCTGTAAACTCTATGTTGATGCCTTTGCCCAAAAAGCTCTATTTTTGTCTCATCTGACCTGAGAACATTCTTCCAAAATGTTTCAGGCTTTTTCAGGTAAGTTTTGGCAAACTCCAGCCTAGCTTTTTTATGTCTCGGGGTAAGAAGTGGGGGCTTCCTGGGTCTCCTACCATACAGTCCCTTTTCATTCAGACGCCGACTTATAGTACGGGTTGACACTGTTGTACCCTCGGACTGCAGGGCAGCTTGAACTTGTTTGGATGTTAGTCGAGGTTCTTTATCCAACATCCACACAATCTTGCATTGAAATCTCTTGTCAATTTTTCTTTTTCGTCCACATCTAGGGAGGTTAGCCACAGTGCCATGGGCTTTAAACTTCTTGATGATACTGCGCACGGTAGACACAGGAACATTCAGGTCTTTGGAGATGAACTTGTAGCCTTGAGATTGCTCATGCTTCCTCGCAATTTGGTTTCTCAAGTCCTCAGACAGTTCTTTGGTCTTCTTTCTTTTCTCCATGCTCAATGTGGTACACACAAGGACACAGGACAGAGGTTGAGTCAACTTTAATCCATGTAAACTGGCTGCAAGTGTGATTTAGTTATTGCCAACACCTGTTAGGTGCCACAGGTAAGTTACAGGTGCTTTTAATTACACAAATTAGAGAAGCATCACATGATTTTTCGAACAGTGCCAATACTTTTGTCCACACCTTTTTTTATGTTTGGTGTGGAATTATATCCAGTTTGGCTTTAGGACAATACTTTTTGTGTTTTTTCATTTAAGACAAATTAAATGAAGATAATAATACCAAATAATTTGTGTTTGCAATCATTTTCAGGAAGAAAATGAGTATTATCTGACAGAATTGCAGGGGTGTCAATACTTTTGGCCATGACTGTATATACTCGTGTATAAGCTGAGATTTTCAGCACTATTTTTGTGCTGAAAACATCCCCCTCGGCGTATACATGAGTCATTTTCCCAGAAAGACAGCGGGGGAGGGGGAGCGGCGGAGCAGTGGGTCACAGAGGCAAAAGCCGGCGGCTGTGGCTAAAGCCTGGGCCCGCTGCTAAAAGAGAAATGAATATTCACTGCGCTGGCAGTGAATATTCAATTCTCTTATAACTCACAAGGATGGGGAGCCATGTATACAAGGACGGGGATGGGGAGCCATGCATACAAGGATAGGAATAAGGAGCCATGCATACAAGGATAGGAGATAAGGAGCCATGCATACAAGGACAGGAACGGGGAGCCATGCATACAAGGACAGGGACGGGGAGCCATGCATACAAGGACAGGGACAGAGAGCCATGCATACAAGGACAGGGACGGGGAGCCATGCATACAAGGACAGGGATGGGGAGCCATGCATACAAGGACAGGGACAGAGAGCCATGCATACAAGGACAGGGACAGGGAGCCATGCATACAAGGACAGGGACGGGGAGCCATGCATACAAGGACAGAGACGCGGAGTCATGCATATAAGGACAGAGACGGGGAGCCATGCATACAAGGACAGAGAAGGGGAGCCATCCATATAAGGACAGGGATGGGAAGCCATGCATACAAAGACAGAGATGAGGGGACAATGCATACCCGGTTTATACTATTGTTGCTGTGGTTTTCTGCTGGTGGGGTGGCACGGTCTGGAGTTATGGGGAATCAGTCTTGCAGCATGGGTGCTGTGGGGCACCGGGCCATCTGCCTTGCTGGTGCATTACCACTGTGACGGTGGTCGGCGCACGGCTCCGCTCCGTTAGGGCGGTAGGACCCACTACGAGGTTTGCCGTGATGTGGCAGTGGGCTTCATACAGTCTGATCAGAATGTTAAACTAAGAACCTCATGTTCAGTATATAAATTTTTGCCTAGCAGCTTTGGATCAACGTATGATTTTTGGAGGTGCGGTTCATGCTCTTTTTTTTGTGCAAATATTTCTTTAAGTTACGGACAAACAACAACCAAACATTTTTTATTTAAACTAGTGATCACTTACCAGGTTAGTAAGGACAAACAGTGGTGTGTATAGACTAAAGGTTGCTGCCAGTTTACATGCTTCTGCTGCAGACAGTAATCTATGTCCATACTCTTCTAATAAAGTCTGTCAATAAAAATATACACGTTCTGTTAGGTCTGTGTAACCCCCAAATGTTAAACAAGAGTTAGAGGGGTCAGGCCTTAGGCTACAAGTCTGCATTCACTCTATGTGACTGTAGAATTGTAAATCCTCACATCGCACGCCCTGCGAGCAGCAAGTATTCTTGAATGTCGGCATCGGAAGCAGCAAGTGCATGACGGTGAGTATACTAGTTGCATACATGCGATTATGTGCTAACTAGACTTCCGTGGCCTCGTTCAATGCAAGTGTACTGAACAAACTGGACACGTCTAGTTGGAATGTGGCCAGAAGTTTGCAAATTGCACACTTGTGTTCACATGACTGCTCACTTCCAGTACTCACACCAGAGAGTCCTCACAGCGCACAGTGCACATGATGTGAGCATTCACAAGTCTGCAGTGAAAAGCCTACGGCCAGTCAACCCTTATAACATTTAAATATACAATTAGAAATTAATAGTTTGATATTACAGGTACTGCAGATAAAAATCGAAAATTGCCAAGCAACGTTGCAACACAGTAAAACATCTCAGATTATAAGAAGTCAAATGTATAATATAACACTTACCAGTCCCACATGGGTACTATTTTTGAACCTCTGGTAGTCTTCCTCACTCATCGATATAAATATGTCAGCTAAGATACCAAGAGATGTTGCAATTCCCTTAAAATAAAGGATATAACTTAACAGTGAGACCAACTAAAGAACAAAAATTAATTAACTGATTAATTTGTCAGTGTCAAATCAATAAAAAATATATAGTACAATCTAAAATTTTTAGACAAGTGTGGAAAAAATGTTGCACAGTAAGAATTCATTATAAAATGGAAGCTTTAATAGTTTTTTTTAACAATTAAGAAAATGCAAAGTGAATGAACAAAGTAAAAATCTAAATCAAATGAATATTTAATGTGACCATATAAATAATGTATAGCTAGCACATAAAAAAGTAAGAACAAGTGGTCACTGAGTACATTATTGTCTTCAGATTCAAGCAGGGATGGGTTTTATACTGTCACTGCAAAGGGAAGGATTATTTCCTTGTGCTTTCCTTCTGCTTCATCTTTTTGAGACTATAATAATTGATCAATTACTTAAAACAGTAATTAGACAGATTACTTAGCAAGCTAAAACTTCCTCCTTGCATCTCATTATCAGAGATAGAGCAAACAACCGTATGATTGCACCTGAGACTGGCCTGTCATTAAACATTTGCCTTTGTGCCCCACTTGAAAGCTATAACTTTAACTTTTAAATAATAGGAAAGGATTATAGACGTGTACAGAACGCACCAAGCTGCTCCCCCCTTCCAGATGTTGTAGCATGATAGAAAGTCTGTTTACAAGAGCATCAATCACAGGACCCCTAGCCTGAACATCTAAATTTAATGAAGCAAGAACTACCTTTTTGTCAGGTATGGGGAGTTCAAAAAAGCCAACAATGGAGGTCCAGATCAGCTCCGCTGCTTCATACCACATGCCTGCAATCCACAAGAAGCATATTATAATTACTCCCATACAAATAATACAAATACATACATAGGTCCATACATTTCAATATTGGAAAGTATGTATAAATCAAGCACTTATATAGTGCCAATTACACGGCTTGTAAAATGAAAACAAGTCATCACTTATCCAGTGGATAGGTTGTAACTTGTGGATCGATGGGGGTCCAACCACTTGGTCCCGCAGCGATCGGCAGAATGGAGAACATTTATCCCCCTGTTAAAATGGAGCAGCAATGGGCATGCTTCACCTCCGCCCCACTCATTCCCTATAGGGCTGATGAACGCAGCGCCAGGATTTGTCCAGTAGTGTCATAGGGAACGAATAAAGTGGTGGTTGGGTGTCCAACCTGTCATGCCATTTTGAAATGGGGATAAAAGTTCCTGTCTAGGATACAAATTTCCTGATTCGATCAGTGCAAATAGGTGATAACTTGTTTAATCTGGACAACCGTTTAAGAGCTAAAACAATGGGTTCATACTTCTAGCTATTATAAAATGAGCCAATAATATGGTATGTTATCAATCGATTATTTAATAAATTTGTATACATTTTACGAATTTTTGGACTGAATACTCCTTTTTTTCTTTGGGAATTATTGCATTCAGGAGTGTCCTCTCGAAAGAGACTGCCTTAGACATAGGGTTAATGTGATGTATGTCTCGGGCATCCTAATATCAAAATTGTTCCATTTGGGTTGGATTTATAAAATGAGCCAAGCAGATTAGTAAATGGATCCTATTAACCCCTTTCTGACATAAGATGCACTATCCCGTCGAGGTGGGTTGGGCTCGTATGACCGCGCTCAAGGGGGTAGCGCGGCCGAGTGTCATCTGACTATGGCAGCTGACATCCGGCACTATGTGCCAGGAGCGGTCATAGACCGCCCCGGGCATATTAACCGACAGAACACTGCGATCAAACATGATCGCAGCGTTCCGGCGGCACAGGGAAGCATCGCGGAGGGGGCTCCCTGCGTGCTTCCATGAGACCCTCGGTACAAGGCGATGTGCTCACCTTATACCGAGCATCTCCTCCCTGCAGGCCCCCGATCCAAAATGGCCGCGGGGCTACATCCGGGTCCTGCAGGGAGGTGGCTTACCAGCGCCTGCTCAGAGCAAGCGCTGGTAAGCCTGCAGCCCTACATGTCACATCGCTGATCTGACAAATGTCTTTTATATGGACAAATGTCTTTTTTCGGCCTTACTAACTATGTTACTATTTAGGTTCTGTAGAAGGACGTAGATCTGGGGATTTATTATGATGGAATATAGGCTGAACTGGATGGACAAATGTCTTTTTTCGGCCTTACTAACTATGTTACTATGTTACTATGTTACACAGTGCTCTGCAAAGTGTCAGATCAGCGATCTGACGCTATAACATGATGCCCCCCCTGGGGCAATGTTATAAAGTAAAAAAAAATATTCACATGTGTAAAAAAAATAAAATTCCTAAATAAAGAAAAAAAATATGTTGTTCCCATAAATACATTTCTTTATCTAAATAATAAAAAAACAATAAAAGTACACATATTTAGTATAGCCGCATCCGTAACGACCCCATCTATAAAACTATCCTGCTAATTATCTTGTCCCGCAAAAGACAAGCTGCAATACAGCATCATCAGTGAAAAAATATAAAAGTTATAGTCCTCAGAATAAAGTGATGCAAAAATAATTATTTTTTCTATAAAATAGTTTTTTTTTGTATAAAAGCGCCAAAACATAAAAAAATGATATAAATGAGGTATCGCTGTAATCGTACTGAACCGGAGAATAAAACTGCTTTATCAATTTTACCAAACGTGGAACGGTATAAACGCCTCCCCCAAAAGAAATTCATGAATAGCTGGTTTTTGGTCATTCTGCCTCACAAAAATCGGAATAAAAAGCGATCAAAAAATATCACGTGCCCGAAAATGTTACCAATAAAAACGTCAACTTGTCCCGCAAAAAAGAAGATCTCACATGACTCTGTGGACCAAAATATGGAAAAATTATAGCTCTCAAAATGTGGAGATGCAAAAACTATTTTTTTGCAATAAAAAACGTCTTTTAATCTGTGACGGCTGTCAATCATAAAAATCCGCTAAAAAAACGCTATAAATAGTAAATCAAACCCCCCTTCATCACCCCCTTAGTTAGGGAAAAATAATAAAATTAAAAAAATTTATTTCCATTTTTCCGCTAGTGTTAGAGCTAGGGTTAGGATTAGGGCTAGGGTTAGGATTAGGGCTAGGGTTAGGATTAGGGCTAGGGTTAAGGCTAGGGTTAGGGCTAAGGTTAGAGCTAGGGTTGGGGATAGGGTTAGGGTTGGGGCTAAGGTTAGGGTTTCAGTTAGAATTGGGGGTTTCCATGGTTTAGGCACATCAGGGGCTCTCCAAATATGGTGTCCGATTTCAATTCTAGCCAATTCTGCGTTGAAAAAGTAAAACAGTGCTCCTTCCTTTCCGAGCTCTCCCATGCGCCCAAACAGGGGTTTACCCCAACACATGGGGTATCAGCATACTCAGGACAAATTGGACAACAACTTTTGGGGTCCAATTTCTCTTGTTACCCTTGGGAAAATAAAAATTTAGGGGGCCAAAATAACATTTTTGTGGGAAAAAATGATTTTTTATTTTCACGGCTCTGCGTTATAAACTATAGTGAAACACTTGGGGGTTCAAAGCTCTCACAACACATTTAGATACGTTTCTTAGGGGGTCTACTTTCCAAAATTGTGTCACTTTCAGTGGAGAGCCACTGAGGCACATCAGTGGCTCTCCAAACGCAACATGGCCTCCCATCTCAATTCCAGTCAATTTTGCATTGAAAAGTCAAACGGCGCTCCTTCCCTTCCGAGCTCTGCCATGCGCCCAAACAGTGGTTTACCCCCACATATGGGGTATTGGCATACTCAGGACAAATTGTACAACTGTTGGGGTCCATTTTCTACTGTTACCCTTGGTAAAATAAAACAAATTGGAGTTGAAGTAAATTTTTTGTGAAAAAAAGTTAAATGTTCATTTTTTTTAAACATTCCAAAAATTCCTGTGAAACACCTGAAGGGTTAATAAACTGCTTGAATGTGGTTTTGAGCACCTTGAGGGGTGCAGTTTTTAGAATGGTGTCACACTTGGGTATTTTCTGTCATATAGACCCCTCAAAGTGACTTCAAATGTGATGTGGTCCCTAAAAAAAAATGGTGTTGTAAAAATGAGAAATTGCTGGTCAACTTTTAACCCTTATAACTCCCTAACAAAAAAAAATTTAGTTCCAAAATTGTGCAGATGTAAAGTAGACATGTGGGAAATGTTACTTATTAAGTATTTTGTGCGACATATGTCTGTGATTTAAGGGCATAAAAATTCTAATTTGGAAAATTGCGAAATTTTCAAAATTTTCGCCAAATTTCCATTTTTCACAAAAAAAGTAGGTAATATCAAAGAAATTTTTATCACTTTCACGAAGTACAATATATCACAAGAAAACAATGTCAGTATCATCAGGATCCGTTGAAGCGTTCCAGAGTTATAACCTCGTAAAGGGACAGTGGTCAGAATTGTTAAAATTGGCCCGGTCATTAACGTGCAAACCACCCTTGGGGGTAAAGGGGTTAATGTCTATAGCACTCAGACCCTCATGAAACCCTGAAGGTCTCCACAATGCTTTAGAAGGGATTGTTGAGTATTGCTTGGGTTAGATGTACAGTGAATTCAGCTCATTTTATATCAACTGAAGTAGAAACACACAACCCAAACTCTTTTTTTTTTTTTAGAAGTGTAATAAATGGTTTATGAATACAAGAAAAACTGCAGAACATTTGTACAATTCACCAAATATTAAGAAATGGTACAACTAGTTAAAGTTGACTGGGGACTGGGACGTACTTTATCTTGGGTTATATGTATAGTTATACCATAACATTAATGATATCAAGCAAGCTTTCAATTTTTCCATTTTTCGAAACATATTTTACTGGATATTATGCCATACTTGCTATTGACATGTCTGATGTAAAATGGAACACAAATGTCAGGGACACAAAATATAACCTTGAATTCACAACTTAAAATTCTGTACTCTAAATCATAGAAAGTTGTCTTAGTGAAGTTTATATAATGAAGCTGGTTAAAATAAAAAAAGGGGCAAATGTGTTGTCTGTCAAAATATCCTACGAAGGTAATCTGAGTGAGTAGTATCCCTTCATTGAAGACTCTTATTAAAAGCAGGATTTTGAGATTAATGATGGCCAACAGAAAGGCAACTTTTTGAAAAATAATATTTTAACTTCTTCGTATCAGATTCATGCACATCATACTAGTCTTCATTCATTTTCATTCCCTTCACATGACCTCACCCCTTACAATCTTGGGGTTTCGTTTTTCTTTATAAACAAGACCATTTTTTTAAATTCTCATATCATGTTTTTTTAAAGCAAATATAATAGGTAAATAACAATCCAAGTAGAAAAAACTAAAACATTACAATAAATATCTATTACACAAAACAAAAGTAGGGCAGCTTCAAATATTTGTAGCTAAAGAGTATTTATGCCATGTCAATCTGTAACAATATTTTTTTGATTCTGAAGTAATTCTTCACCTAATTTCTGCAGGATTTGTCCTCGTATCTGTATGCAAACAGATTGGACCAGAAGTCGATCACTCTCTTCAGAATATTTCCAAGTACCTGTTTATTGAAGGTAAAATTAAAAATAAAACATGAAAACTGCGTGAGTGCAATGGAGCCATGATAGATCCCCTCCCACCACCAATGTAAGTTTTTTCTTTTTTAATCAAGAAAACTGTTATTGAAGCAGTTGACATTACAGGCTTCAGAACAGTACAACCGTTACAAGCGCAGGATATACATTGTCAACAAATACATTGATGTCATACATGACCACTGTTCATACAAGTACAATCTCAACCCCATTAACTCACGGCACCCCTCATCAAACCCGCCACTCTCGTTTCTTGGAGTACTTCACCTATATAGACCAAAGTAAATAACACATTTTGACTCTACTTACAGTGGGTACGGAACGTATTCAGATCCCTTTAAATTTGTCACTCTTTGTTTAATTGCAGCCATTTGGTAAATTCAAAAAAAATCTTTTTTTTTTCACATTAATGTACACTCTTCAACCCATTTTGAAAAAAAAAACACAGAAATGTAGAAATTTTTGCAAATTAAATAAAAAACAAAAAACCTGAAATATCACATGGTCATAAGTATTCAGACCCTTTGCTCAGACACTCATATTTAAGTCACATGCTGTCCATTTCCTTGTGATCCTCCTTGAGATGGTTCTACTCCTTCATTGGAGTCCAGCTGTGTTTAATTAAACTGATAGGACTTGATCTGGAAAGGCACAAACCTGTCTAATTAGACCTCACAGCTCACAGTGCACATCAGACCAAATGAGAATCATCAAAAAATATGCTTCTGGCACTCATAGAAATTATTTAGTCTTTATTAATATATTCCCATGCAGACAATAGTAGTATAGTAACGTTTCGGTCAAAACCTTGACCTTCGTCAGACTAAAATATACAAAAAGAAAAATAGAAAAACAATTACATAATATCGAATCACATCCATTTTAGACATATCATGGATATAACAGAATAAACAAAAACCACAAAAGGCAACTCCGATTAAGGCAAAAGAACTGTATCACTAAACAATGTTCATAAATCTGGTGAGTGACATTAAGAGGTTCATATAGAAAATAAATGCTTTATTAACAGAGAATCCGATGCCACTGGTAAACTGAAGGGAAAAAAAATTTCTTACCCCTATGTCAGCTAGGAGTGTATATATTTTGTCAAGGCAATATCTGTAAATGAAAATACCTTGTGTGAAAAAACACTACCGTAGAAAATAAGAAATGTATCTACACATACAAGTGTGATAAAAACTATAGGTCGACTAAACACTGAAATAAGGAAACCAACGCTTACAAAATGGAGAAAATAACGCTTAAAAAAAGGAAAAAGTGAGTTACATCGCTTACCAGCGATTAGAAGTGCATCCCGACCCGGCGCTGTGGAACAGGTGAACGACCAAATGAGAACGGCGCCATAAGCAAAGCGTGCATATGCACGTATATATATAGTACTTTAAGCAGGAAACCGGGTGATAAAGATGACGTCACCGCGTCATTGAGACGCAAATGGAACGCAAACAGAGTCACCTAAAAATGTGCAGAGCATAGCGTCACAGATGCGACGATCAACCGTCGCCCCCTTGTGATGTGAAGAACGTACGATCCTGGTAATCTGAAGGAAGGACCAGGAAATGAGTCATCGGAATCCCCGGCGAAAACGGAAGTGATCTATGAGACGCAAGTGGAACGCAAATAGGGAAGTAGGTGGTGCAGAGGACGGATCCTTCATCGCTGGAACTGGCAGAAGGTAACTATCTCTAATCAGTAATCAGGTAGCCGCCTAGGGAAAACAGAACATATGTCACATATATATAAAAAGGAGACAATACAAGGATAAAAGTCCCAGTGGCCAAAATGAAAATATGCATTATGATTACAGGACTCGTGGATGACAAAACCTTCATAATTGAACAATATAGATCATAGCAAAACTATAATAGAAAGAGAAATGGGATATTACTAAGGGGGCACAGGGTATAAAATACCAACTAAGTGGTAATCTTAATGGTAATAAAGTCCTAACAGTCGGATCTTAATTAGAATAAACCCGTAACATCAAATTCCCTGTTCAAACCCCTTGGTTTCTATTATAGTTTTGCTATGATCTATATTGTTCAATTATGAAGGTTTTGTCATCCACGAGTCCTGTAATCATAATGCATATTTTCATTTTGGCCACTGGGACTTTTATCCTTGTATTGTCTCCTTTTTATATATATGTGACATATGTTCTGTTTTCCCTAGGCGGCTACCTGATTACTGATTAGAGATAGTTACCTTCTGCCAGTTCCAGCGATGAAGGATCCGTCCTCTGCACCACCTACTTCCCTATTTGCGTTCCACTTGCGTCTCATAGATCACTTCCGTTTTCGCCGGGGATTCCGATGACTCATTTCCTGGTCCTTCCTTCAGATTACCAGGATCGTACGTTCTTCACATCACAAGGGGGCGACGGTTGATCGTCGCATCTGTGACGCTATGCTCTGCACATTTTTAGGTGACTCTGTTTGCGTTCCATTTGCGTCTCAATGACGCGGTGACGTCATCTTTATCACCCGGTTTCCGGCTTAAAGTACTATATATATACGTGCATATGCACGCTTTGCTTATGGCGCCGTTCTCATTTGGTCGTTCACCTGTTCCACAGCGCCGGGTCGGGACGCACTTCTAATCGCTGGTAAGCGATGTAACTCACTTTTTCCTTTTTTTAAGCGTTATTTTCTCCATTTTGTAAGCGTTGGTTTCCTTATTTCAGTGTTTAGTCGACCTATAGTTTTTATCACACTTGTATGTGTAGATACATTTCTTATTTTCTACGGTAGTGTTTTTTCACACAAGGTATTTTCATTTACAGATATTGCCTTGACAAAATATATACACTCCTAGCTGACATAGGGGTAAGAAATTTTTTTTCCCTTCAGTTTACCAGTGGCATCGGATTCTCTGTTAATAAAGCATTTATTTTCTATATGAACCTCTTAATGTCACTCACCAGATTTATGAACATTGTTTAGTGATACAGTTCTTTTGCCTTAATCGGAGTTGCCTTTTGTGGTTTTTGTTTATTCTGTTATATCCATGATATGTCTAAAATGGATGTGATTCGATATTATGTAATTGTTTTTCTATTTTTCTTTTTGTATATTTTAGTCTGACGAAGGTCAAGGTTTTGACCGAAACGTTACTATACTACTATTGTCTGCATGGGAATATATTAATAAAGACTAAATAATTCTATGAGTGCCAGAAGCATATTTTTTGTTTATACATAGGGGAGTGGTTGCCCCCTTCTTTTGAGCACCATTACAAGAAGTGGAGTGACGTGTCATCATTATATTGTTAATAAGTGACCTATCACACGTGCACCCTCTTGGTCCAGTTTTTTCTTTTTTTCTCTGTTTTTCTTCATATAGTTTTTTTCTCTTAGATAAGAGATGTCCACTATTGGATTCTCCTATAATGAAACTGAAATAGCTGATATTGTATCACAAGTTACCACGTCTGGTGACTTTCTTCAAATATCAGGCAGTGAGTTCAAGTCACGTGACCTAGAAAGGGAGACTCGCCATTTAGTGGGCCTGGAGTTGCATAGCATCACAATTGCCGAATACATCAAAACACAAAGGATTCCAAGGGGCCTTCGGGTGTCCTTGAGACCCACTCTTTTTCAAGATAACGTGGAATTTTGCCAGAAATTCGAACAAATCCTAAATAAATGCTCTTTGGATTTGATGGCATTAACTTTAGATAATTTAAATAAAGAAGTTAAGATTTGTCAAGATAAAGTACTGAATATTGAGACTCAACTAAAAGACTCTTTACCAAAGGAGGAATTTGAATCCATCAAGTCTCGTACTAGAGAAAATATAGAGATTTTTAGAAAGGATACAGAGAAGCGTAAAAGGCAAAAATTTATTCGGGACACTCAGGACTACTTGCAAAAAAGAGTGTACAAATGGCAAGGCTCCTCCTCACGTCGGAACTATCGCTATTACAAGAATATGGATGGGACATCGGCATCCAGCTCCGACAGCGAGCGTATAGACTTTGTTCGGCCTTCTTCTTCTTCATCTTCTTCTTTTTTAGGCTTTGGCAAAAGGACTTACCCAAGAAAAGGACGAGGAGGGGGGGCCAATGCTTCAGAAACAAATCGACAAGGGATGCACACTCGGTCCCAGGTAGTACCAACTTAGTGGTGAATATTTCTTCCAAATGTTTGAATGACTCACAATTATGTCTGTTACAGAAAGGTCTGTCTTTTTGTCCCACATACAGGTTTAACAATTTCCAATTAGAGATTGACCTACAGAGGTTTTATCGCAATTTGCGTCTTAAGGCTTACTTTGACAACATTGATCATACAATAACACCTGCTATACAACCGACACCAATTAATCTGACCGATTTAGGTCTGAAACAAAAAAGTACTTTTTCACCTCCCAAGAATAGTCATCCTGTTGAGACGTTTGTCACGCTCATTGATCGGGAAGTATCTGATTATACCAAACACATCATGAAAGGGGACTTTATAGTTAGGTCTAATCTTACATTGAGTGATAGACGGGCATTACAATCATTAATAGATGATAAGGATCTAATAATCAAACCTGCTGATAAAGGGGGAGCCACGGTGGTAATGGATCGTTCATTCTATAGAAATGAAGTTTATTCCCAATTATCTAAAACTGAAATTTACCAACCACTTTCCACAAATCCCACCCCATCTATCAGAGAATTAATATTAACTATATTAGATAGAGCTCTACAAGCAGGCATTATTGACAGCAAAACAAAGGATTTTTTAATTAAAAATAATCCTTTAATTCCAATATTTTACGTTTTGCCAAAAAATCCATAAACGGTTGGATAAACCCCCGGGGTGGCCAATAGTGGCGTCGACAGACTCTATCCTTTCCCCTCTATCAATACTACTAGAGAGAATTCTCACACCACTAATTAAGAATACCCATTCCTTTTTATTGGACACGGGTTCTTTTTTGCAGCTTGTCCGTAGCCTTGACAAATTATCTGAGGGCACTCTATTAGTGACACCAGATGTCAATAACCTATATACGTCTATCCAGCATCATAAGGGAATTAGTGCTATGAAGGAGTTATTGGAAGATTCTCATATGAATCATGAGGTGATTTCTTTTTTGTTGGAACTTCTGGAAGTTGTCCTTACAAAAAAATTTTTTATGTTCGAAGATCAATTTTATCTTCAAACTCAAGGCACAGCTATGGGGTCCAATGTGGCCCCACCCTACGCGAATTGCTTTATGGCTCGTTTTGAATCTGATTATATCTACACAAATAGACTGTTTCAATCCCATTGCCTTTTATGGCGTCGCTACATCGATGACGTTTTTTGTTTATGGCATGGTACTATTGATAGTCTTTTGGAATTTTTCAATGAGATAAATGTTGTTTGGCCGGAATTATCTTTTACACTTAACTTTGATAAACATGAGATAAATTACTTAGACACAAAGATCTTACAAGATCAGGATGGGAAACTCACATTGGATCTTTATACTAAGGCCACAGATCGTAATAATCTGTTATTTTATCAAAGTTGTCATCCTAAGGCCGTTAAGAAATCGATTCCCTTATCCCAATTCGATAGAGTTCGGAGAATAGTGAGCGATCCTGAAATACGTAAACAACGCCTAGATGAAATGCAACAAAAGTTTGTTCAAAGAGGCTACCTTCTGCGTCTTCTAAAGTAGGCCCAATTGAGACCACAATCATCTTCTAAATTACCTACATCTCAGAGGATAGCCTTTGTACACACATTTCATCCCTTTATGTATAAGTTACACAAAACAATCCGCAAATACTGGCCTATTCTTCGTGACAGTTTTCCAAATATTCCAGAGTTCCAATCTCCTTTTTTACCCTGTTTCAGAAGACCAAAGAATCTGAAAAATAGGATAGTTAGGGCTGATATAGGATCATCCCTTACTGTCCCAAAGCAAACATTCCTCTCGACTCCTCGCACAGGGACATTTCCATGTTTACAATGCGCTCAATGCGCAAATGTCCTTAAAGGTCCAAAAATATCTCACCCGTTGACAGGAGCAGATATACCAATTACGGGTTTCTTTACTTGTAATTCTAAATCCGTAGTGTATGCCATTAAGTGCCCTTGTGGCAAAGTTTATGTGGGAGAAACCACACAAGCGATCAAAGATCGCATATCCCATCACAAGTCGGACATACGCTGCCATAAGAACCATCTTCCCGTTCCGTTTCATTTCAACTCATCAGGACATACAATAGCTCAGTTACGTTTCTTGGTGTTGGAACAGGTTATTCTTAACAGGAGAGGTGGAGACTTGATCAAGAAATTATTAGAGAGAGAGGCATTTTGGATCCATTCGCTACAAAGCATGGAACCAAGGGGTTTGAACAGGGAATTCGATGTTACGGGTTTATTCTAATTAAGATCCGACTGTTAGGACTTTATTACCATTAAGATTACCACTTAGTTGGTATTTTATACCCTGTGCCCCCTTAGTAATATCCCATTTCTCTTTCTATTATAGTTTTGCTATGATCTATATTGTTCAATTATGAAGGTTTTGTCATCCACGAGTCCTGTAATCATAATGCATATTTTCATTTTGGCCACTGGGACTTTTATCCTTGTATTCTCTCCTTTTTATATATATGTGACATATGTTCTGTTTTCCCTAGGCGGCTACCTGATTACTGATTAGAGATAGTTACCTTCTGCCAGTTCCAGCGATGAAGGATCCGTCCTCTGCACCACCTACTTCCCTATTTGCGTTCCACTTGCGTCTCATAGATCACTTCCGTTTTCGCCGGGGATTCCGATGACTCATTTCCTGGTCCTTCCTTCAGATTACCAGGATCGTACGTTCTTCACATCACAAGGGGGCGACGGTTGATCGTCGCATCTGTGACGCTATGCTCTGCACATTTTTAGGTGACTCTGTTTGCGTTCCATTTGCGTCTCAATGACGCGGTGACGTCATCTTTATCACCCGGTTTCCGGCTTAAAGTACTATATATATATATATATATACGTGCATATGCACGCTTTTCTTATGGCGCCGTTCTCATTTGGTCGTTCACCTGTTCCACAGCGCCGGGTCGGGACGCACTTCTAATCGCTGGTAAGCGATGTAACTCACTTTTTCCTTTTTTTAAGCGTTATTTTCTCCATTTTGTAATTGTTGGTTTCCTTATTTCAGTGTTTAGTCGACCTATAGTTTTTATCACACTTGTATGTGTAGATACATTTCTTATTTTCTACGGTAGTGTTTTTTCACACAAGGTATTTTCATTTACAGATATTGCCTTGACAAAATATATACACTCCTAGCTGACATAGGGGTAAGAAATTTTTTTTCCCTTCAGTTTACCAGTGGCATCGGATTCTCTGTTAATAAAGCATTTATTTTCTATATGAACCTCTTAATGTCACTCACCAGATTTATGAACATTGTTTAGTGATACAGTTCTTTTGCCTTAATCGGAGTTGCCTTTTGTGGTTTTTGTTTATTCTGTTATATCCATGATATGTCTAAAATGGATGTGATTCGATATTATGTAATTGTTTTTCTATTTTTCTTTTTGTATATTTTAGTCTGACGAAGGTCAAGGTTTTGACCGAAACGTTACTATACTACTATTGTCTGCATGGGAATATATTAATAAAGACTAAATAATTCTATGAGTGCCAGAAGCATATTTTTTGTTTATACATAGGGGAGTGGTTGCCCCCTTCTTTTGAGCACCATTACAAGAAGTGGAGTGACGTGTCATCATTATATTGCAAATGAGAATCATGACGTCCAAGGAACTGGCCAAGGAGCTCAGAGACAGAATTGTGGCAAGGCACAGATCTGGCCAAGGTTACAACAGAATTTCTGCAGTACTCAAGGTTCCTAAGAGCACAGTGTCCTCTATAATCCCTAAGTGGAAGAAGTTTGGGACCACCAGAAGTCTTCCTAGACCTGGCCATCCAGCCAAACTGAGCAATCGTGGGAGAAGAGCCTTTGTGAGAGAGGTAAATAAGAACCCCAAGATCACTGTGGCTGAGCTCCAGAGATGCAGTAGGGAGATGGGAGAAAGTTCCACAAAGACAACTATCACTGCAGCCCTCCTCCAGTTGTGCCTTTATGGCACAGTGGCCCAACCGAAGCCTCTCTTCAGTGCAAGACATATGAAAGCCCGCATAGAGTTTGCTAAAAAACACATGAAGGTCTCAGACTATAAGAAAGAAGATTCTCTGGTCTGATGAGATGCAGAAACACCTTTTTGGTGATAATTCTAAGCGGTATGTGTGGAGAAAAACAGGCACTGCTCATCACCTGCCCAATACAATCCCAACAGTGAAACATGGTGGTGGCAGCATCATGCTATGGGGTAGTTTTTCAGCTGCAGGGATATGACTGGTTGTCATTGAAGGTAACATTAATGCGGCCAAGAACAGAGATATCCTGGATGAAAACCTCTTTCAGAGTGCTCTTGACCTTAGGCTTGGCCGAATGTTCACCTTCCAACAAGACAATAACCCTAAGCACACAGATAAAATAAAGGAGTGGCTTCAGAACAACTCTGTGACCATTCTTGACTGGTCCAGCCAGAGCCCAGCCCTAAACCCAACTGAGCATCTCTGGAGAGACCTGAAAATGGCTGTCCACCAACGTTCACCATCCAATCTGACGGAACTGGAGAGGATCTGCGAGGAAGAATGGCAGGGGATTCCCAAATCTAGGTGTCAAAAACTGGTCGCATCATTCCCAAGAAGACTCATGGCTGTACTAGCTCAAAAGGGTGCTTCTACTCAATACAAAGCAAAGAGTCTGAATACTTATGACCATGTGATATTTCAGTTTTTCTTTTTTAATAAATTTGCAAAAATTACTACATTTCTTTTTTCTTTTCAGTCAAGATGGGGCGCAGAGTGTACATTAATGGGAAAAAATGAACTTTTTTGAATTTACCAAATGGCTGCAATGAAACAAAGCGTAAAAAATGTAAAGGGGTATGAACAGTTTCCGTACCCACTGAATATAAGAGCTTTAAATCAATAACTTATTATGTAATTTAGCCTCATATATTCCAACACTAATAAGTTGAAAAGCACATCCAAAACTAGCACATCATACACTACTGAAGGGCATCTTATCCAATCTCCCCATTATTTTCCGAATTTGCCAGTTACTCCCCTTTTAATAGAAACTTTTTTCTCCATTAGGATTGTACCATTTAAGCACTGAACCACTTCACTATCGAGGGAGGACAACTTGCCAGAAAATATTTGGCAATGGTCTTCCTGGTGTGATATTGTACCTTAGCTATAGCCAAGAGTATTGGAGAGGAACCTCCAATATCTCCCATCAGACCCAAGATATAAGACTTGGGGCTGAGAGGAACAAGGATTATTTGTTATGTTTTCTCTATACATAATGCTATCATATTCCATAGTGCTTTACATGCAATGGGGAAAAAAGTATCTAGTCAGCCACCAATTGTGCAAGTTCTCCGACTTAAAAAGATGAGAGAGGCCTGTAATTGACATCATAGGTAGAACACAACTATGAGAGTTAAAATGAGAAAACAAATCCAAAAAATCATCTTGTCTGATTTGGCAAAATTTATTTGGCAAATTATGGTGGAAAACAAGTAATTAGTCATTAACAAAAGTTAATCTCAATATTTTGTTATATATCCTTTGTTGGCAATGACAGAGGTCACACGTTTTCTGTTAGTCTTCACAAGGTTGCCACACACTGTTGGTGGTATGTTGGCCCATTCCTCCATGCAGATCTCCTCTAGAGCAGTGATGTTTTGGGCCTGTCGCTGGGCAACAGGGACTTTCAACTCCCCCCAAAGGTTTTCAATGGGGTTGAGATTTTGAAATAGGCTAGGCTACTCCAGGACCTTCATATGCTTCTTACGAAGCCACTCCTTCATTGCCCTGGCGGTGTACTTTCGATCATTATCATGCTGAAAGACCCATCCACGTTTCATCTTCAATGTAATTGGGAAATACTTTTGAGGCACAGTGCAAAACTCAGAAGGGAAGGAAAGCCATAATTTAGTGCAGATTTTACTGCTATGGTTTGCAGGTACCATGACCCACTGGGAAAGCCCCTGAGGTGACAGATCAGCTGAACCCCCTTAAAGGGACCCCATTTTATAAACTACTTCTCTCAATGAATTGATCCAAGGGTGCAGTGGTCCTATTGACAACATGGGTGTGTCACAGAATTTTATACCATTGGGCAGTAAAGAAAAAATAATTATATTTTTGCCACAAAAATGTTGATTTAGCCCAGATTTTACATTTTTGGGGGGTAAAAATAGAATCAAACTTTGTCAAACAATTTCTGCTGAATGTGAAAATACTCAATATGTGGCAGTACAATACTGCTTAGCCGCAGAGACTCGGGAGGGACAGAGGGAAATTTGCCTCTTAGGGTGCAGATTTTCCTAGAATAGTTTGTAGACTCCACATACAGAGCCCCAAAGTGCTAGAAATGCAAAATACCCCCAGAATACCCATTTTGAAAATTACACCACTTTGAGAATTTATCTAAAGGTATAGTGATGATTTGACTCCATGGGTGTTTTCTAGAAAAAACAGCAGTGGATGTTGCTGAGTAAAAATTGCAAATCTGCTAATATAGTGCTCGTACATTGTAGTGTTCAGTACGTTGTAGTGCCCAGTACATTATTACCCAGCTCGTGCTTCTGGAGACATGCACCCATAAATTAGGCTGGCCTCACAGCTATAGAAATGCCAATCCTTAAAGGATTACAGATATTATTAAAGTCACCCATAATTATGGGGGAGATATCTGGCCTCTCTGCAAGTTTCACTAGTATTTTCTTGTGCAAAACATTAGAGTATGGAGGAGGTACATATACCAGGAAAATGATGTATTCAAAATGGGATATTATGTATCGAACTCCCACATACAGTGGGGCAAAAAAGTATTTAGTCAGTCAGCAATAGTGCAAGTTCCACCACTTAAAAAGATGAGAGGCGTCTGTAATTTACATCATAGCTAGACCTCAACTATGGGAGACAAACTGAGAAAAAAAAATCCGGAAAATAACATTGTCTGTTTTTTTAACATTTTATTTGCATATTATGGTGGAAAATAAGTATTTGGTCAGAAACAAAATTTCATCTCAATACTTTGTGATATATCCTTTGTTGGCAATGACAGAGGTCAAACGTTTTCTGTAAGTCTTCACAAGGTTGCCACACACTGTTGTTGGTATGTTGGCCCATTCCTCCATGCAGATCTCCTCTAGAGCAGTGATGTTTTTGGCTTTTCGCTTGGCAACACGGACTTTCAACTCCCTCCAAAGGTTTTCTATAGGGTTGAGATCTGGAGACTGGCTAGGCCACTCCAGGACCTTGAAATGCTTCTTACGAAGCCACTCCTTCGTTGCCCTGGCGGTGTGCTTTGGATCATTGTCATGTTGAAAGACCCAGCCACGTTTCATCTTCAATGCCCTTGCTGATGGAAGGAGGTTTGCACTCAAAATCTCACGATACATGGCCCCATTCATTCTTTCATGTACCCGGATCAGTCGTCCTGGCCCCTTTGCAGAGAAACAGCCCCAAAGCATGATGTTTCCACCACCATGCTTTACAGTAGGTATGGTGTTTGATGGATGCAACTCAGTATTCTTTTTCCTCCAAACACGACAAGTTGTGTTTCTACCAAACAGTTCCAGTTTGGTTTCATCAGACCATAGGACATTCTCCCAAAACTCCTCTGGATCATCCAAATGCTCTCTAGCAAACTTCAGACGGGCCCGGACATGTACTGGCTTGAGCAGTGGGACACGTCTGGCACTGCAGGATCTGAGTCCATGGCGGCGTAGTGTGTTACTTATGGTAGGCCTTGTTACATTGGTCCCAGCTCTCTGCAGTTCATTCACTAGGTCCCCCCGCGTGGTTCTGGGATTTTTGCTCACCGTTCTTGTGATCATTCTGACCCCACGGGGTGGGATTTTGCGTGGAGCCCCAGATCGGGGGAGATTATCAGTGGTCTTGTATGTCTTCCATTTTCTAATTATTGCTCCCACTGTTGATTTCTTCACTCCAAGCTGGTTGGCTATTGCAGATTCAGTCTTCCCAGCCTGGTGCAGGGCTACAATTTTGTTTCTGGTGTCCTTTGAGAGCTCTTTGGTCTTCACCATAGTGGAGTTTGGAGTCAGACTGTTTGAGGGTGTGCACAGGTGTCTTTTTATACTGATAACAAGTTTAAACAGGTGCCATTACTACAGGTAATGAGTGGAGGAAAGAGGAGACTCTTAAAGAAGAAGTTACAGGTCTGTGAGAGCCAGAAATCTTGATTGTTTGTTTCTGACCAAATACTTATTTTCCACCATAATATGCAAAAAAATGATAAAAAAACACACAATGTGATTTTCTGGATTTTTTTTTCTCAGTTTGTCTCCCATAGTTGAGGTCTACCTATGATGTAAATTACAGACGCCTCTCATCTTTTTAAGTGGTGGAACTTGCACTATTGCTGACTGACTAAATACTTTTTTGCCCCACTGTATCTGCCCTCGACATCGCTACATGAATCTATGCTTTTAAAGGGGATATTCTTATGTACTAAGAGGCTGACACCTCTGGCATAATTGGTGTACACTGAATGGAGGCTAAATCCCAACCAGGACCTATTTATCAACCTAATGGATTCATTGGTCAGGTAAGTTTTCTGCAACCCAATAATAGCAGAATTAAACTTCCTAATGTACTCTAATATGTCTTGCCTTTTGAAACTGTGTCTGAGGCCACGAATATTCCGTGACATGAATTTCACTGTTAGATCCATCTTCTAAGGACAGAGATAACTTTCAGAATCCAAAAAGTATATCATAGTTCAGAATGATTATCTTTGACAAGAACTAATAAATTATATATGTGACCACACAACAAAGCAATTAACAGGTTAAATAGTTTGTCCTGTTTTGGAATGAATGTCTGCAATTACTTTATGTGACTGCAGACTTGCGAATCTTCACAGCACGCACCGTCAGGATTCTCAGGTGCCGGTGGCGAGACAGGGCAGTCATATGACCTCAAATATGTGATATGCATACTTCCAGGCACATTCTAACTAGACACGTGTGGCCTTGCTCAATTTATTTGTATTGAGTGGAGTTGGGAGAATGCATATTGCTTATTTGAGGTCACATGACCATCCACGCCCGTCGCCAGCACTGGAGAATCCTTTCAGCTCACACTGTGCATACTGTGAAAATTCACAAGTCTGCAGACATAGACTGACTGCAGAATTTCTTGCCGAACCTGGACAACCCCTTTAATAAAATCTTCTTGAGGTTTGGAATTACAGGTCTGTATAAGCTATTGAGCTACTGAATTGGAATATTTACCCTTTAAGAAATGTGTTAATTTCTAGGTGGATTTAATTGTTATAGTCATTTGTGGTTGTACTTATTTTTTCATGTGTAACTGCGTAATTTGATGTGCATCCAAACAAAATTTGACAGGTGCATAATGTCCAATATTACCTGTCAAATTTTGTTTGAATGCAGATTGCACATTATCTGTTAGTACAATAAACCTAATTTCAAGGCAGAAACATTACTGTGTCCAACAGTTATTAGATATATGAAACTGAAATAGCTGTTGCAAAAAAACTATTTTTATAAAACATTAAGCTTAAGATTAATAGGGGTGCCCAAACTTTTTCATATAACTGTACCTTTATTGGCTAACCAGAAAAATTATATTTGCAAGCTTTCAGAGCACAGAGCCTCCTTCATTTACAAAATGGTATGACAAATCGATACTTCTGTAGACATGCAAATAGGAAAGGCCACTCAAGAGAGTCAAAAGCCTTGGCCGCGTCCAGCGAGGCCATGGCCCACTTATTCTCTGGTACCAACGAACTGTATTGGGCTATTGACTGAACTCTCCTGATATTAATAGACGTACTCTTACCTGGCATAAATCCAGTCTTGTCTGGGTGTATTATGTCCAATATTACAGTATTTAACCTAGTGGCCAGAATTGTAGTAAAAATTTTGTAGTCCACATTTACTAAGGAGATGGGGCGATATGATCCACACTCCAGAGGGCCCTTCCCATCTTTTTTTTAAAAACTATAATAGTTGCTTCATAATAGGAGTCTGGTAAGGAACTTTCAAAAGGATTGGCGCTAAATTGTCTCGGTATTTCTTATACAATTCTATGGGAAATCCATCTGGACCGGGTGCTTTTCCAAAAGCCAGATCTGCTATGGCCACATTTATCTCTTCAAGAGTAAAATCTGCATCTAAGAAAGCCCGTTGTGTAGGACTCAGAGTAGGGAATTCTATATCTGATAAATAATTTAGACAGTCCATAGTATCTAAGTCCCCCATGGAGCTGTATAGTTCTTTATAATAGTTATGAAAACATTGAAGTATGCTGTCTGTCAAAGTAACTATTGAACCATCTGGTTCCCGAATTTTAAGTATAGTGTTAGATGCATTGTGTTGATGCACCATAAATGCCAGAAGTTTACTAGACTGGTTTCCTAGTTCAAAATACGACTGTCAAGTAAAAAACAGCTTGCGCTTAGATTTAGTGTCAGTATACTGGCCATATCTACTATATAAAGCTGAATGTGTGTATGTGTATGTGTGTGTGTGTGTGTGTATGTGTGTGTGTATGTGTGTATGTCCGGGATTGGCATCTGCACCGTCGCAGCTACAGCCACAAAATTTTGCACAGTCACACGTCTGGACCCCGAGAGCGTCATAGGCTATGTTGTGAGGTGAAATTTTAACTCCGCGCTTTCCAATTCACCAAACAATTTTGCCCCTATCTACATAATGGGGAAAAAAGTGAAAGGAAAAGTGTTGGAGGCGTCGCAGCTACAGAAACAAAATTTTGCACAGTCACACGTCTGGACCCTGAGAGCGTCATAGGCTATGTTGTGAGGTGAAATTTTAACCCCGCGCTTTCCAATTCACCAAACAATTTTGCCCCTATCTACATAATGGGGAAAAAGTGAAATGAAAAGTGTTGGAAGCGTCGCAGCTACAGCCACAAAATTTTGCACAGTCACACGTCTGGACCCCAAGAGCATCATAGGCTATGTTGTGAGGTGAAATTTTAACTCCGCGCTTTCCAATTCACCAAACAATTTTGCCCCTATCTACATAATGGGGAAAAAAGTGAAAGGAAAAGAGTTGGAGGCGTCGCAGCTACAGAAACAAAATTTTGCACAGTCACACGTCTGGACCCTGAGAGCGTCATAGGCTATGTTGTGAGGTGAAATTTTAACCCCGCGCTTTCCAATTCACCAAACAATTTTGCCCCTATCTACATAATGGGGAAAAAGTGAAAGGAAAAGTGTTGGAAGCGTCGCAGCTACAGCCACAAAATTTTGCACAGTCACACGTCTGGACCCTGAGAGCGTCATAGGCTATGTTGTGAGGTGAAATTTTAACCCCGCGCTTTCCAATTCACCAAACTATTTTTCCCTTATCTACATAATGGGGAAAAGTGAAAGGAAAAGTGTTGGAGGCAAATTGACAGCTGCCAGATGTGAACAAGGGGGACTTAAAGAATGAGAGCGATGGTGCCAAAGAGTATATACCGATCAGTTGCTAAGGTGGGGCCCCGACATGAGATACCACACATGGGGATATGAACACACACAAAATGCGCCACACACTACCACGTGCTTGAACACATATACCACCATCAGCACACATTTCACCACACATACACCAACCTTGCCACATAAAAGTCGAAACACAAAAGTCGCCGCTCAAAACTCACCACGCGCAAAACTCGCCACATGCAAAAACTAGGCTCACGCAAAACTCGCCACAAGTGCAAAACTCACCTCATGGAAAACTCGCCACACGCAAAACTTGCACACGCGGAAAAATTGCCACATGCACAAAAGTTGCAACACATGCAAAAGTTGCCTCACACAAAACTTGCACATACTCAAAAGGCACCAGACATAAAACTCACCACGCGCAAAACTCGCCATGCGCAAAACTTGCTGCACACAACTTGCTACACTAACCTGTCACATGCAACTCGACACACAAAAAGTTGCTACACGCATGTTGCCACACAAAACTCATCTCACAAAAGTCGCTACATGCATGTCGCCACACACAACTCAACACACACAACTTGACAGACGAAACTCGCCCTAAAACACACACAAGTCTGGTATTAGCCTTCAAAAATAAAAATCTGATTAATAAGCAGACAAACTACAAGAGCAACAAATGTACCATATAGGAAATACAGCAGCTGTCAGTCACATGACCTGTCTATTATGTGTATGTGTGAGCTAATATATACTGCCAGGGGGAGGGCTTCCTGTTGGCTGGGGATTTATCAGGCTGCCAATTTATCTTACAAATACTGAGGTAAAAATACTGAGCAAATAACGTGTTAACGAGGTCTAATACAGAAGATCACACAGGTATATACTATATACAGGGGAGATGACACACAGATATATACTATATACAGGAGAGATGACACAGGTATATACTATATAGAGGAGGAGATGACATACAGGTACATACTATATACAGGAGGAGATGACATACAGGTATATACTATATACAGGATGAGATGACACACAGGTATATACTATATACAGGAGCAGATTACCTACAGGTATATACTATATACAGGAGGAGATGACATACAGGTATATGCTATATATAGAAGATGACATACAGGTATATACTATATACAGGAGGAGATGACACACAGATATATATACTATATACAGGGGAGATGACACACAGGTATATACTATATACAGGAGGAGATGACATACAGGTATATACTATATATAGAAGGAGATGACATACAGGTATATACCATATATAGGAGGAGATGACATACAGGTATATACTATATGTAGGAGGAGATGACATACAGGTATATACTATATATAGGAGGAGATGACATACAGGTATATACTATATACAGGGGAGATGACACACAGCAGGTATATACTATATACAGGGGAGATGACATACAGGTATATACTATATACAGGAGATGACATACAGATGTATACTATATATAAGGGAGATGACAAACATGTATATACTGAGGTGAAAATGAGAGGTGTGAGGTGAAAATGAAAAGGTGTGAGTGCAAAATGAGAGGAGTGAGGGAAAATAGTGTAGTGATCGGAAAATGACAGATGTGAGGTCGAAATGACAAGTGTTAGGGGGGAATGAGAGGAGTGAGGGAGAAAATGAGAGGTGTGAGGGAGAAAATGAGAGATGTGAGGGGGAAAATTCAAGATATGATTGGGAAAATGAGAGGCGTGATGGGAAAATAAGAGAAGTGACGTGCTATAACTAACCACAGATATTTACTATGCCCAGGCAACGCCGGGCTCTTCAGCTAGTAGTCTATAAGAAAGTAACCATTCAGCTCTGTTTTCACTTGTTTGATTAGCTATGTAGGCTGCTTCTGAGTCTCTCAACCGCCTCTCCATATCGTCATCCTCCTGTGAGGTCTTACGTTTAATGTATGAGATTGTAGAGGATAAACAACCCAACAGGTATGCTTTAAGAGCATCCCAAAAAATATTAATATTGTGTGTGTCTGGATGGGACGAGACAAAACAGTCCAGCTGGTCTGTAGTTCTGTCATTGGGCCCTATCAATTTCAGCCAAAATGGGTTTAATTTCCATACTATGCTGTTATTCGTATGACTAAATCTAAGTTTAACACTAGAAGTCCCAGAGAGGGGTCATTTAACATTTCTACCATTTCTTCAGGGGGGAGCTCGAAATTTCTGGGATTTCTAGTGTCAAGAATTAACAGGCTATGATCCGAAATACCTCTACTCCCATGTTTCACCTCCCCCACCCATATCGCCAAATTACTGGATCCAAATATGTAATCTAACCGGGACAGAGTGCGTCTAACGGATGAATGACAGGTAAATTCTCTAACATCTGGATGGTGCGTTCTCCATAAATCTGACCAACCAGTTCCTTCCATAAGTAGTGATAACCGAGACGGAGAAGAGGTCACTTTCGAGGCCACGTTGTCCAATCTGAGCCTATACAAGCAATCGTCCATAACCAAATTGAAATCTCCCATACACATAACATGTGTGTCTGGATAATTTAAAGCAAAGCTCACCGTCTTTTTAATGACTGACATATTAGCCGGGGGGATTATATATACACATTATAACATAGTGTTTCAAGTTCACCGTCGCATGTACAAATATGAAGCGTCCCTCTGGATCCCTCCGAACCTCTCTAACCTCCCATCTAACATCTTTGTGGATTAACAAAGAAACCCCTCTAGAGTAAGGCTTCTTTCATACTTCTGTCTTCCAAATCTGCACAGGATCCGTCAAGATGTTGAAATGACGGATCCTGTGCAGATTGTGGAAAACGTGTGCACTGGGCCCATCTTTCTGACAGACCCGTCGAGCCTATGTGCACCTGTTGTATATGCGAAAACGCATACACAACACAAACCAGGTTAAAAAAAAATAAAAAATCGCAGTATTCTCACCTATCGGCGATCCCGCGCAGCGTTCCTAGTAATACATTGCGAAATCTCGCAGGAAGTCACGGTCTTGCGAGACCATGACTTCTCACGAGATTTTGCAATGTATTACTAGGAAGTAATGCTAGCTGCCTGGAACATAGGTGACGCTGCGCAGGAACACCGGTAGGTGAGAATATTGTGATTTTTTATTACTTTTACCATTATACCTTGTTACTGTTGATGCTGCATAGGCAGCATAAATAGTAAAAAGAGAAAGAGAGCGAGCGAGTGAGAATTTCCCTGACGGGAAATTCTTCCACGCATGCTCAGTTTGAAAAGGCGGGACTCGTCGCTGGATTCCTGCTTTTTACAGGCAGCGACGCATCCTGCTCCCATAGGCTACTATTGCAGCCAGTGACGGGCAGCGTAGGATGCTTCGCTGACCGATTTTCCGACATGCAGAAAAAACGTTCCTCTGAACGTTTTCTCTGCCTGACGGACCGATTTTTTATGCAGGATCCAGTGAAAAACGGATGAAACGGATGGCCATCCATCACAATCCGTCGCTAATACAAGTCTATGAGAAAATGCAGGATCCTGCAAATTTTTTTTCAGGATCCTGCATTCTCAAAAAAATGACAGATTGTGATGGGAGCTGAAAGACGGAAGTGTAAAAGAGGCCTAACTGGTATGGAATGCATGTACAGACCACTGCACCCCGGGCTTTTGCACATAACGAGCTGAGTGCCTGGTCAGATGTGTCTCAACCAGAGCTATAACATGGGGGTGATAGCGACGTATCTGGGAAAATACTTTAACCCTCTTTCTAGGTGTTCCGAAGCCTCTCACATTCCAAGTCATACATGTAATATCAGATGCCATGCCCCTTCATCCAAACATAGTATGCATCGTCACACTGATCACATTTCTTACAAATAATGGAGAAAATAATGGCAGCAATTTCTATAAGAAGAAGAACAACAATAACTGTCAAACTTTGAACAAGAAAAAGTAAAAAGTGCTTCAAAAGGGAGCAAAGTTCCATGCTCCTATTGCGGTCCAATAAAGAGGGTACCATCTCTGAATACAGAGTCTGGTTTAGGTGTTATCTTGGACATTAATGGGAAGAGCTCCATTTACCAAAAAATAAAGGAAAGAGAAAAAAGAGGGGAGTAAAAAGTAAAAAATCTTTCCCCACGATGAGGAAGCTTCACTTACAATGGACCCAAATATAGAGATGGCAAACAATTCAGGATTTCTTACCCTAACCATATGAGAGCGCATCCATTCCTCGGCCTCCGCTGGGGACGCAAAAAAAAGAAGTGGAGCCCTCATAAACAACTCGAAGTCAGGCCGGGTAGATCATTGAATAGAGTATGTTCTTTTCTCTGAGTTGCTTCTTTATCTCCATGAACTGAGCCCATTGCTTTTGAAGTTCTATTGAAAAATCAGGAAAAATTGAAATGGTGGCATTGTTAAATTTGATGGGGCTCTTTTGCCTTGCCTTTCGAAGTATAGCATCCCTGTCCCTGGAGTTGAGAATACATGCCAAAAAAGGGTCTCGGTGGAGCGCCCGGAGGAAGAGGCCATGTAGGAACCCTGTTGGCCCTCTCCACAGAGAAAGTTGAGGAGAATTCATCCCCTAGTGCAGTGGTTCCCAACCTTTCTGACCTTGAGAGCCACATTCAGCTCTGCAAGAGGGTCGCGAGCCACATCCAGCTCCTGCTCCCCTCACAGTAGCGGCAACCAAAACCCCCATTACGAGTACAAAGCTTTTCCACACAAAACACCCAGAAGCAGTATATCAAGATCCAGAGGTTCCCACCACACCCCCATTCAGC
This sequence comes from Ranitomeya imitator, assembly GCF_032444005.1. Classification (NCBI taxonomy): domain Eukaryota; kingdom Metazoa; phylum Chordata; class Amphibia; order Anura; family Dendrobatidae; genus Ranitomeya; species Ranitomeya imitator. The sequence goes on from NC_091282.1 coordinate 969,160,885, forward strand.
ATTCTTCCGTCACGCACTCCCAACACAGTCACACCCAGCTTCAAGCAGCTCCATTGACTAGTAGTATCATCCTGTCTCCAGCATACCATACTTAAATTATCTCTAAACCCCCAAAACCAGTAGAAGTGTACCCAAATCTGCTCTTCTGTGCAGGGCTACTTACAAAGTTCACCATTTTGAGATGTGCTCTTCATACCTGTTTACTAAATCTGGAGCTAATGCACCAAACTGGCAGACAGCCGCGAGCCACAATTCATGGAACCACGAGCCACATGTGGCTCCCGAGCTAACGGTTGGGGACCCTTGCCCTAGTGTATCTTTGAGCCAATTCTCCAAAAATTGCTCAGGTTGTTGACCTTCTGAGCGTTCAGGCAGCCCAATAATACGGACATTGTTATGACGTAGTCTGTTTTCTAGATCATCCACCTTCTGCTTCCAAGCATTTATAGAGCCAGATACGTCGGTCAGTTTAGTCTCCAAAGGTATGGAATTGTCTTCCAGGCGAGATATCCGTGATTCAACTTCCGTAATCCGGCCACTCATGGTGGGGGAGGCGTCCCAGCTCGGAGTGTACCTCCTCTATTTTCCCAGACAGGGATGTCCTAGTTAAGGATATAGCTTGCATCAGCTGTTCAGATGCCTGTTTTAAAGTTCAATCCTTTTGTTCCTCTCCCTCCTCACTATCAGAGGTGTGGTTTTTCCGCTGGCCTGTAGATTTGACCCCAGATGAGCTGTCTTTATGCGATCGCAGGTTATCAGAGGGGTCAGGTCGCATATATTTTTTCAGCTTCTCAGATGCACTTGAATTTCTTGAACGGTTCCGAATTAAAGTCTTGAGATTACAGTATGTAACACTTCAGTAGAATATAGACAGTATAAGCCTGTCATGCCAGAGTATAGTAGCATAAACAATTGCACTCAAAGCCATCATAAAGCTTGCAAGCTCTTTGCAAAGCAATACCCTGCAGGGTCAGTAAGTTATTGCAACAGTTACAATTATGGCTTCAGGGGAGGGGAGGGCTCAGGATGCAAGGCTAAGGCTACTTTCACACTAGCGTTGACTGCAATCCGTCACAATGCGGTCGTTTTGCAGAAAAAATGCATCCTGCAAAAGTGCTTGCAGGATGCGTTTTTCCCCATAGACTTGTATTGACGACGCATTGCGACGGATTGCCACATGTCGCATCCGTTGTGCGATGGATGCGTCGTGCTTTGGCGGACCGTCGGGAGCAAAAAACGCTACATGTAACGTTTTTTGCTCCTGACGGACCGCTTTTTCCGACCGCGCATGCGCGGCCGGAACTCCGCCCCCCACCTCCCCGCACCTCACAATGGGGCAGCATATGCGCCGGAGAAATGCATCCGCTGCCTCCGTTGTGCAGTGCGATAAACGCTAGCGTCGGAATCTCTGCCCGACGCATTGCGACGGGCAGAATAGCAACTTTGAAACTCATCAAAGAGAATGAAGACTTTCTAGACAGAACAGAAGCATCTCTACTGGTCACAGAAGGTGCAAAAAGTGTCAGAGAACCTCCAAAAGCAGATGAGTGGAAGCATGTGACCAAAAGAAGCAAGAAGACCATGGAGAAATCACCAACCACACAACTGAAGAACCGATATCAAATCTTTGTAGAGGATGAAGATGGCACACCTAAGAATGAAGCAATACCAGCAAGCAAAAAAGAAAAGGGCACACAGCAACAAGTGACAGCAAAAAGTACAGCCAAGAAGCAACGAAGAGTGGTGGTGGTGGGAGACTCACTACTGAGAGGCACAGAAGCAGCCATCTGCAGACCGGACATAACTGCAAGAGAAGTATGCTGCCTTCCAGGTGCGATGATCAAGGATGTGACCGATAGGATACCAAAGCTCTTCAGCTCCAAGGACGTCCACCCATTTCTTCTGATACATGTTGGCACCAATGACACGGCAAGGAAGGACCTACCGACAATCTGCAAGGACTTTGAAGAGTTGGGGAAGAAAGTAAAGGAACTGGATGCACAGGTAGTTTTTTCTTCTATCCTTCCAGTAGATGGGCATGGCACCAGGAGATGGAACAGGATCCTTGATGCAAACAACTGGCTAAGACGATGGTGCAGACAACAAGGATTTGGATTCCTGGACCACGGTGTGAATTACTGGTATGATGGACTCCTCGCCAGAGACGGACTACACCTCAACAAACCTGGGAAACACACATTCGCCAGAAGACTCGCTACACTCATCAGGAGGGCGTTAAACTAGAAGAAGAGGGGACGGGAAGAAAAACATTAGACTCGAACAAAGACGACCCAGGAAAACATACTCAGAAGGGAGGTAAGAACATTTCTAAAACAATCCACAGTGAGGAGATTGGAACAAAACAAAATCCTCTAAACTGCATGCTCGCAAACGCCAGAAGCCTGACAAACAAGATGGAAGAACTAGAAGCAGAAATATCTACAGGTAACTTTGACATAGTGGGAATAACCGAGACATGGTTAGATGAAAGCTATGACTGGGCAGTTAACTTACAGGGTTACAGTCTGTTTAGAAAGGATCGTAAAAATCGGAGAGGAGGAGGGGTTTGTCTCTATGTAAAGTCTTGTCTAAAGTCCACTTTAAGGGAGGATATTAGCGAAGGGAATGAGGATGTCGAGTCCATATGGGTTGAAATTCATGGAGGGAAAAATGGTAACAAAATTCTCATTGGGGTCTGTTACAAACCCCCAAATATAACAGAAAGCATGGAAAGTCTACTTCTAAAGCAGATAGATGAAGCTGCAACCCATAATGAGGTCCTGGTTATGGGGGACTTTAACTACCCGGATATTAACTGGGAAACAGAAACCTGTGAAACCCATAAAGGCAACAGGTTTCTGCTAATAACCAAGAAAAATTATCTTTCACAATTGGTGCAGAATCCAACCAGAGGAGCAGCACTTTTAGACCTAATACTATCTAATAGACCTGACAGAATAACAAATCTGCAGGTGGTTGGGCATTTAGGAAATAGCGACCACAATATTGTGCAGTTTCACCTGTCTTTCACTAGGGGGACTTGTCAGGGAGTCACAAAAACATTGAACTTTAGGAAGGCAAAGTTTGAACAGCTTAGAGATGCCCTTAATCTGGTAGACTGGGACAATATCCTCAGAAATGAGAATACAGATAATAAATGGGAAATGTTTAAGAACATCCTAAATAGGCAGTGTAAGCGGTTTATACCTTGTGGGAATAAAAGGACTAGAAATAGGAAAAACCCAATGTGGCTAAACAACGAAGTAAGACAGGCAATTAACAGTAAAAAGAAAGCATTTGCACTACTAAAGCAGGATGGCACCATTGAAGCTCTAAAAAACTATAGGGAGAAAAATACTTTATCTAAAAAACTAATTAAAGCTGCCAAAAAGGAAACAGAGAAGCACATTGCTAAGGAGAGTAAAACTAATCCCAAACTGTTCTTCAACTATATCAATAGTAAAAGAATAAAAACTGAAAATGTAGGCCCCTTAAAAAATAGTGAGGAAAGAATGGTTGTAGATGACGAGGAAAAAGCTAACATATTAAACACCTTCTTCTCCACGGTATTCACGGTGGAAAATGAAATGCTAGGTGAAATCCCAAGAAACAATGAAAACCCTATATTAAGAGTCACCAATCTAACCCAAGAAGAGGTGCGAAACCGGCTAAATAAGATTAAAATAGATAAATCTCCGGGTCCGGATGGCATACACCCACGAGTACTAAGAGAACTAAGTAATGTAATAGATAAACCATTATTTCTTATTTTTAGTGACTCTATAGCGACAGGGTCTGTTCCGCAGGACTGGCGCATAGCAAATGTGGTGCCAATATTCAAAAAGGGCTCTAAAAGGGAACCTGGAAATTATAGGCCAGTAAGTCTAACCTCTATTGTTGGTAAAATATTTGAAGGGTTTCTGAGGGATGTTATTCTGGATTATCTCAATGAGAATAACTGTTTAACTCCATATCAGCATGGGTTTATGAGAAATCGCTCCTGTCAAACCAATCTAATCAGTTTTTATGAAGAGGTAAGCTATAGACTGGACCACGGTGAGTCATTGGACGTGGTATATCTCGATTTTTCCAAAGCGTTTGATACCGTGCCGCACAAGAGGTTGGTAAACAAAATGAGAATGCTTGGTCTGGGGGAAAATGTGTGTAAATGGGTTAGTAACTGGCTTAGTGATAGAAAGCAGAGGGTGGTTATAAATGGTATAGTCTCTAACTGGGTCGCTGTGACCAGTGGGGTACCGCAGGGGTCAGTATTGGGACCTGTTCTCTTCAACATATTCATTAATGATCTGGTAGAAGGTTTACACAGTAAAATATCGATATTTGCAGATGATACAAAACTATGTAAAGCAGTTAATACAAGAGAAGATAGTATTCTGCTACAGATGGATCTGGATAAGTTGGAAACTTGGGCTGAAAGGTGGCAGATGAGGTTTAACAATGATAAATGTAAGGTTATACACATGGGAAGAGGGAATCAATATCACCATTACACACTGAACGGGAAACCACTGGGTAAATCTGACAGGGAGAAGGACTTGGGGATCCTAGTTAATGATAAACTTACCTGGAGCAGCCAGTGCCAGGCAGCAGCTGCCAAGGCAAACAGGATCATGGGGTGCATTAAAAGAGGTCTGGATACACATGATGAGAGCATTATACTGCCTCTGTACAAATCCCTAGTTAGACCGCACATGGAGTACTGTGTCCAGTTTTGGGCACCGGTGCTCAGGAAGGATATAATGGAACTAGAGAGAGTACAAAGGAGGGCAACAAAATTAATAAAGGGGATGGGAGAACTACAATACCCAGATAGATTAGCGAAATTAGGATTATTTAGTCTAGAAAAAAGACGACTGAGGGGCGATCTAATAACCATGTATAAGTATATAAGGGGACAATACAAATATCTCGCTGAGGATCTGTTTATACCAAGGAAGGTGACGGGCACAAGGGGGCATTCTTTGCGTCTGGAGGAGAGAAGGTTTTTCCACCAACATAGAAGAGGATTCTTTACTGTTAGGGCAGTGAGAATCTGGAATTGCTTGCCTGAGGAGGTGGTGATGGCGAACTCAGTCGAGGGGTTCAAGAGAGGCCTGGATGTCTTCCTGGAGCAGAACAATATTGTATCATACAATTATTAGGTTCTGTAGAAGGACGTAGATCTGGGGATTTATTATGATGGAATATAGGCTGAACTGGATGGACAAATGTCTTTTTTCGGCCTTACTAACTATGTTACTATGTTACTATGTTAGTGTGAAAGTAGCCTAAGAGTGAAAGGAGTTCAGCATGAAATGTGGCATACACCACTCCTTATTTATCTATATTCAATGCCTTTTCCTCTTCTTAGGCAGCATAATAAAAGATTACTGTAGTTCCAGCGTGGCGAGTAATAAGCTAAATCACCAGCTAATCCAGCCCTGGCCCGGGCAGTGGGAGCAGAGGGAAAAAGCACATGTAATGGTGCAAATGCTGAGAGCCGTCCGGCGTTTTATGTGATTAATGAGGGGCCAGTTTCTCAGGATTCACACCGTGCGATCCTCCTCTCATACCTCCAAGTACGGTAATCAGCCTACTCGTCCTGAGCCGAACGCCCGCACTCCGTGTCTTCTACTCCTTAGGAGCGCTGCAAGAAAATGGCAGCCGACTCCTGCAGACGCTGCCCTCCACCTGGAAATCCCAGGATTATATCCCACCGTAGCCGCGGTTCGGATCTCCTCAGGAACCGGACAGCTCCAGGTGCCCATGGGAATGCAGCGATACCCGGATAGAGCCTCATGGGTGAGATAATGGCAAGTTATTAATCAGGATGATCGGAGCTCCAGCCTAGCACGTCCTTCTTGCTCCACTACATCGCCACGCTCAAGTAGATGGACTTTGGTTGATAATAGTTCTGGTGCTGTATTTATGTACTGATAGTAGCTCTAGTGAAGTACTGATCTGGTGGGTCTAGTGATGTATTTATGTACTGAAGGTGGTTCTAGAGATGTATTCATGTACTGATGGTGGTTCTGGTGCTGTATATATTGATTGTGGTTCTGGTGGATGTATCCATGTACTGATGGTGAGTCTGATGATGCATTCTTGTATTGTTATTGGTTCTAATCCTGCATACATGTAGCAAGACATAACTTAACATCAGTTTTAAAATCAAGCACTGTGGCATGCCAAGTACTAACAGTGTGTACTCTCACTATCAGGATCCAGCTCTGTTTGTTGATTCGAGTGGTTATCCCATGACTGCTCATATGTAATTTTCATACTTCCGGTCACGTATCAAATATCATTTCTTCCTGCTTCTCTCAATGAAGCAGAGGCTGTAGTTTCTCATTAAACATTGAGAGAATCAGGAAGAAAAACTAGTGGGCACATGATTGTAAGTATGCAAATTGCATATGATTAGTCACATGAGGACTACTCAAGCCGCTTAATTTGTATATAGAAGGGGGTCGCCAAATTAAGCTTTTGCCCCAGGTGCAGGATAGCCTAGATTCGCCTCTGCTTTACTGTTACTATACACTTACCTGTTGCTGCATTGTTGCTTATTAAACTGCTTAATATATATTCTGCTTTCAAAAGTTTTCCTGTGAAAACAAATATTAAACATTTTATGATCAATGAAATGTATAATCTTTTTCTTCAATGTACACATTAAAACATGTCTCCAATTGTCCACTTTGGATCAAGCACGGACGGAGAAAAATGTGCTATTACCAAGGCGACCATACAACACTAAGCGAAAATCATGCATGGTTACAGTTTTAATTAACATGATGCACAAATCGTCAATAACCAAAGACTTTAAGAGGAAAACTGCAAGTATAACGATATTCCTTCTACAAATACTTCTTTTACCCCTTCATACATGCCTGCCCATTGTTTTTTTTAAATAGTTGGAAAAAAAAGTACACATAATAGGTGGTTAAAAGATATCTCTGGTGCTGCTTATCATCACTGAAGGCAAACAAAAGGATATGAAAAACTATCCTTTTGGCTCCCTGTATTCCCTAACCACAGCCCTCAGTAAGAAATCTTCTTTCACTTTCACAGACATTAGATTGTGGGAAAAATCCTACTAAAATTCAAAGATCCTCTCATGAAAAACAAATGCCTAAAAGTCACCTGGCAGCCCCATTCCGAACAGAAAACAACTAGAAAGTGGTATCTTAACAGGAGTTTGGAGGCAGCAGCAATCTACTATATAATTGTCTAAGGGTCACTTCCGTCTTTCTGTCTATCTGTCACGGATATTCATTGGTCGCGGTCTCTGTCTGTCATGGAAATCCAAGTCGCTGATTGGTCGTGGCAAAACAGCCACGACCAATCAGCGACGGGTACAGTCCGGCAGAAAAATGGCCGCTCCTTACTCCCTGCAGTCAGTGCCGGCGCCCGCTCCATACTCCCCGCAGTCTGTGCCCGGCGCCCGCTCCATACTCCCCGCAGTCTGTGCCCGGCGCCCGCACCATACTCCCCGTAGTCAGTGCCCAGCGCCCGCTCCATACTCCCCGCAGTCAGTGCCCGGCGCCCGCTCCATACGCCCCGCAGTCTGTGCCCGGCACCCACTCCATACTCCCCTCCAGTCAGCGCTGACACAGGGTTAATGGCAGCGTTGATCGTGGTGTAACCCACTCGGTTAACGCTGCTATTAACCCTGTGTGACCAACTTTTTACTATTCATGCTGCCTATGCCGCATCAATAGTAAAAAGATCTAATGTTAAAAATAATAATAAAAAAAAAATAGTTATATACTCACCGTCCGTCGGATCAGGAACAGGCATTTCCCGCTCCTCGCGATGCCCCGGTGACCGCTCCATGCATTGCGGTCTCGCGAGACCGCTACGTCATCATCTCGCGAGACCGCAATGCACTCTTCAGACTGGAGCGCGCGAGGAGTGTCAGTAACTGCTTCGATCCGGGGGCCAATGGAGGGTGAGTATATAACTATTTTTTATTTTAATTCTTTTGTTTTAACAGGGATATGGTGCCCACATTGCTATATACTGCGTGGGCTGTGCAATATATTACGTGGGCTGTATTATATACTACTACGTGGCTGGGCAATATTCTACGTGGCTGGGCAATATACTACGTGACTGGGCAATATACTACGTGACTGGGCAATATACTGCGCGGGCTCTGCAATGTACTGCGTAGGCTGTGCAATATAGTACGCGGGCTGTGTAATGTACTACGCGGTCTGTGCAATGTACTACGCGGTCTGTGCAATGTACTACGCGGGCTGTGCTATACACTACGTGGCCTGTTATACACTACGTGGCCTGTGTTATGCACTACGTTGCCTGTGTTGTATACTGCGTGCGTGGTACTGCGCAGGTTGTGCAATATACTATGCGACTGTGCAATATACTACGTGGCTGGGCAATATACTACGCGGCTGGGCAATATACTACGTGACTGGCCAATATACTACGTGACTGGGCAATATACTACGTGTCTGTGCTGTATACTACGTGGCTCTGTGCTGTATACTACGTGGCTGGGCAATATACTATGTGACTGGGCAGTATACTGCGTGACTGGGCAGTATACTACGTGACTGGGCAGTATACTACGTGTCTGTGCCATATACTACGTGGCTCTGTGCTGTATACTACGAGACTGGGCAATATACTATGTGACTGGCCAATATACTACGTGACTGGGCAGTATACTACGTGTCTGTGCTGTATACTACGTGGCTCTGTGCTGTATACTACGTGACTGGGCAATATACTACGTGGCTGGGCAATATACTATGTGGCTGGGCGATATACTATGTGGCTGGGCAATATACTACATCACTGGGCAATATACTATGTGGCTGGGCAATATACTACGTGGCTGGGCAATATACTACGTGGTTGGGCAATATACTACGTGGCTGGGCAATATACTACGTGGCTGGGTAATATACTACGTGGCTGGGCAATATACAACGTGGTTGGGCAATATACTATGTGGCTGGGCAATATACTACGTGGCTGGGCAATATACTACGTGGTTGGGCAATATACTACGTGGCTGGGCAATATACTACGCGGGCTGTGCAATATACTATGTGGACATGCATATTCTAGAATACCCGATGCGTTAGAATCGGGCCACCATCTAGTTGTGTATACTGAGAGTGCTGTCTAACATATCTATGTAATGCAGCAGAAGTGTAGCTAAGTGATGGGTTCAGTCATAGCCATTCCGCCAGACCTTTGGCGCAACTGGTATAAACTGGTGATTGCAAATTTTACTGCAACTTTCAGCAAAAGTAAATATAATCCATGATTACACATCCACAATATATAGGGCACAAAAGCTTGATGACCATTGTTTAGAACACATCCTTGTTCACACGGAGAGGCACAAACCTTGAAAAGCCCTGTCTCTGGTAAATATAGAATAATACATCTCACAATGTCTATCAATATAGAATGGGTGAAGGGTAAAGGTACCGTCACACTGAACGATATCGCTAGCGATCCGTGACGTTGCAGTGTCCTGGCTAGCGATATCGTTCAGTTTGACACGCAGCAGCGATCAGGATCCTGCTGTGATGTCGTTGGTCGCTGCAGAAAGTCCAGCACTTTATTTCGTCGCTGGACTCCCTGTAGACATCGCTGAATTGGCGTGTGTGACGCCGATTCAGAGATGTCTTCACTGGTAACCAGGGTAAACATCGGGTTACTAAGCGCAGGGCCGCGCTTAGTAACCCGATGTTTACCCTGGTTACCAGCGTAAAAGTTAAAAAAAAAAAAAACACTACATACTTACCTTCCGCTGTCTGTCCCCCGCTGTGCTTCTCTGCACTGGCTGTGAGCGCCGGCCAGCCATAAAGCACAGCGGTGACGTCACTGCTCTGCTTTCCGGCCGCTGTGCTCACAGTCAGTGCAGGAAGGCACAGCGCCGGGGACAGACAGCGGAAGGTAAGTATGTAGTGTTTGTTTTTTTTACTTTTACGATGGTAACCAGGGTAAACATCGGGTTACTAAGCGTGGCCTTGCGCCTAGTAACCCGATGTTTACCCTGGTTACTGGCATCGTTGGTCGTTGGAGAGCTGTCTGTGTGACAGCTCTCCAGCGACCAAACAGCGACGCTGCAGCGATCGGCATCGTTGTCGGTATCGCTGCAGTGTCGCTGAGTGTGAAGGTACCTTTAGTGGTGACTTTTCTGTTATCATCCTTGCAGTTTGCTGGCAGATAAACTCCAGTTCACCATGATCAAAGCTCAGTTTCTCTCAATATCTCTCAATCCTCTTTTAACACCCTGGGGAAAGTCAACAATCCTCAAGATCATGTATGTAGAAGTGCTTCTCTACCTGCCCGGACTTCTATCGTGCTGAGGATTCCTCATTTCTTCTCATCCCAGATGTAAACTCTCTTTCTCATTTGCCATTATAATAGACTTTAATCTAATGCCTCATTCATAAGTCCGTGTTGCACATATGTAGTGTATACATTTTTTTTCACAGATAGAAAACATATCCATTATAATTTATGGTGCTATTCGCATGTTCATGTCCTTTTTTCAAGGGCCAATACAAGTCTATGGGTCCGTGACAAACACGTACAGATGTTCATGTGCCAGCGTTCGCATGCTCCCTTGGCTAACCAATGAACCCATTGTCATTCCTAGCCAGTTTCCAGATCAGGAAACCTAACGAGGCAGTGTGTTTGTCACCGGCACATTCTACATACTGTATATAGATACCATATATTATTTGTAGAACCAGACATATTTAGCTTCCATGTATTCTTCCACCTCCATAAGCATAATTATGCACTTGTGGTCAAGCTGAATATGCATATTAATGACTAAGTGGAGGGGAGGTTTTAATTGTCAGTTAATCATTGCTTTGCAGCACTGAGGTTCAAACCCGACCAAGGACAACATCTACAGGGAGTTGATGATGTCTGTAAAGCGTTGTGAAAATTACTGGCTCTATATAAGCAAGTAAAATAAATACAATATCTAAGAAAGAACCTGTGCTTTCTTAACTGTATTGTTTATTTAGTCAAGTGGATTTGCTATATAGGCACAAGCTCTTGGATTGTGTCTTGTGTTCTAGAAGCTCTTGATCAGAAGTATGGCAGTTTAGATACCCCTGTTTGAAACCAGCAGGGAATATTTATTAGGGAACAAAAGCTCCAATTAGTATTTTCCACGCCCTTTCACAAATCCCTCTACCTCTTTAGGCTCACAGACTCTTTATCTTGGTTCCTTTGTTGGAGAAAAGGAAGGCTGGCTCTAGGTTTCAAAAGATGCCACAGGGTTCAGAAGAATGTCATCCCTATAATGGCACAGAGTGTCCTCTTGAAAGTCAAGTAGATCTTAATTGGGACTAAGCTGAGAAAACAGAGAAAGATCAACTAATAGATACGTCACCTGAATTTACAGAGATACGAGCTTGCCGAATAACCACCTGTGGAGCTATTGGGGTGGAGGGCCAAATTTTATGTAAAACTTTGGCAACAGAAAGCAATCTCGTGGATGCATCTGCCCAATATAGAAATCGATCAATCAAAAATACAATTGCAGCCGCTGTAGAACTGTCATGGACCCGGATACAAGCCTTCAAAAATACCTAAATAAAAGAACACAAATTATTATTATCTATGTATATTTGTATATCATGTTATTGGTGTGTTCACTGTTTTTTGTGGATATACTTACTTAATATTTTTTATGTTACATAAGTACATGACCATTTCTTTATTATAATGAGTTCTGCACTGGAGTAATCAACACATTACAAGGACAGATTTTACATCCCTTTGATGCTACCATTTTTTTTAAATATGTGTAAGTGAATCATTAAACTGCAGGATCAGTGATGAAAAACATGATCTTTCTCCCAACATTTTAATGAAAGGGTATCAAGAGTTGAGGGAATACATTTACAAAAGATTGAAACAAATATAAGAGTGCAAAACTGATTGAAAACATTTTTATATAACATAAATGATTCTGTGCCATACCTATTAATGAGAAAAAAATACCTTCTGAACTCTTTGGTGTTATGTATCAGTACATAATGAAATAACATTTGGACCTTACAAGATCTTAAATTAGGTAAATATGACCTCAGATGAACAACAACCCATGACAAATTAGAGTATCATTATTTATTTAACCCATTATCTACCAATGTCCTTTTTTGGGGGACGCCTAATGTTTAGCTTCTAACAACTAAGAATTTATAATTTTTATAATTAGGTCCAATTTTTTGTGTTGTGCTTGTAAAATGAATGTTTTCAAAATAGGAAATCATGTAATTGTCATTTTTAATTGAATATTGGGACACCCTTTTCTGAAAAATCCGTACTTGTAAAAATTTTAATTCGGCAAGTAATGGGTTAACAAAAATGAGGCCAATATGTGAAACATTAAGTACAACCATACTGAATCCATAGGAATTAGGAGGTATAAATTGCAGTCAGATTCTGTTAATAAAATGTCATTGATTAGTTGTTCATTGACAAGTGTGACCACCTCTATAAAAGCAGAAGTTTGGGCAGTTTTCTGCTCTGGAGGTTTCAGGCGAGTGTTAATACAATGAAAAATAGGAAAGACACCAGGAAAGATCTGAGAGAAACAATTGTTGCTGCCCATCAATCTGGAAATGGTTGCCAGGTTATTTTTTCAACAATTTGGAGTACATATTTCATATAGTTGCACTTTTCTTTTACAAGTGGAATACATTCACAACAGTTGTCAATTTTGACCATAGGGGACGTCACAGCAAATTCTCCCCACGTTCACACTCTGCAATGCTCAGAGAAATTGCACCCAAGAGCTAAAGCTAAAGTTTAGACACTAAAGGCTTCAGTTGCAGGTCTGTAGATAATCAAAGCAAAGTGAAGATGTTTGGCCATAATGACCTGTGCTATGTTTGGCAAACTATGTTTGAGTTTTAGATAATTAAATTGCATTTTATTGCATGAAATCAGTTTTTGATCACCAAACAACTAACAGAATTCTGTCTCTCACTGACCTGTTAATTATTCTTTAAAAAGCCCTCCTACTCTGCACTCATTACCTGTATTATTTGCACCTGTTTAAACTCATTACCTGTATAAAGACACCTGTCCACATACTCAACCAATCAAACTCCAGCCTCTCCACCATGGCCAAGACCAAAGAGCTGTCTAAGGACACGAGGGACAAAATTGTAGACCTGCACAAGGCTGGGAAGGGCGACAGGACAATAGGCAAGCTGCTTGGTGAGAAGGCAACAACTCTTGGCACAATTATGAGAAAATGGAAGAAACACAAGATGACTGTCAACCTTCCTCGGTTTGGAGCTCCATGCAAGATCTCTCCATGTGGGGTAAGGAGGATTGTGAGAAACTTCAGGAATCAGCCTACAACTACATTGGAGGACCTGGCCAATGATCTGAAGAGAGCTAGGACAACAGTAAGAAGCATTTCAAGGTCCTGGAGTGGCCTAACCAGTCTTTCTGAACCCAATAGAAAATCTTTGGAAGGGGCTTAAACATAAAGCAAACCTGTCAGCTGTTTTGGCCGCTATAAGATGTGGCCACCCCCTTTCAGGGCTTATCTACAGCATTCTATAATGCTGTAGCTAAGCCCCTGGTCCGACCTGCAAGTGAAGAAAAATAAGTTTTATTATACTCATCTGGTGGGGCAGTCCAATCCGATGGGTGTTGCAGGTCTGGGTCCGGCGCCTCCCATTTTCTTGCGATGCCGCCCTCCTGCTTCTACATCGCTTCCTGGCATCATGCTCCTGCGCAGGCGTACTTTTCTGCCCTGTTGAGGGCAGAGCCAAGTACTGCAGTGCGCAGGCGCTGGGAAAGGTCAGAGAGGCCCTCAACAGGGCAGATAAGTATGCCTGCACAGGAGCGCGATGCCGGGGAGTGATGAAGCAAGCAGGAGGGCAGCATCGCAAGAAGATGGGAGGTGCCGGACCCGGACTTACAACATCCATCGGACGGCACCGCACCCCCGGTTGAGTATAATAAAACTTATTTTTCTTCACTTCCTCCACCAAATATCACAGTGGGTGCAAGACACTATGTCTTGTACGCCTCTCCAGATCTCCGTCTAACCATTAGACGACCAGGTGTTGATTTGGGGATGCTTCAGCAAGGCTGGAATTGGGCAGGTTAATCTTTGCAAAGGGCATATGAATCAAGCCGCATGCAAGGTTATCCTGGAAATACAGTTGATTCCTTCTGCTCAGGCAATGTTCCCCAACTCTGAGGACTGGTTATTCCAGCTGGACAATGCACCATGCAACACAGCTAGGTCAATCAAGGTGTGGATGAAGGACCACCACATCAAATCCCTGTCATGGCCAGCCAAACCTCCAGACCTGAATCTCATTGAATTAGAAAGATAAGCGCGTGCACAGCCGTATATAAGGTGCCAGAGTATGTTCCAATACCATGTCGCATGGACTTGCGGTGGATGCCGCGTCCCCTTCAGACCAGACACGCAGGCTCTAGATCTTCTATAGTTATCTGCCGGATTCTGCTACACTCCTGAGACATGGACTGCGTCCACCTTCTGCTACGTGACTGATGAAGGTCCGGCTAATAGGACCGAAACGTTTTTTTTGCTACTAAGCGTGGATACAATTAAACCACTTATAAAGCTAAGTTTGAGTGCCGAGTTTTTTGCTACTGGACCCCATTGAAAACCTCTGGAATGTAATCAAGAGGAAGATAGATAGTCACAAGCGATCAAACAAAGAAGAACTGCTTACATTCTTGTACCAGGAGTGGCATAAGGTCACCCAAAAGCAGTGTGAAAGACTGGTGGAAAGCATGCCAAGACGCATGAAAGCTGTGATTAAAAATCATGATTATTCCACAAAATATTGATTTCTGAACTCTTTCCGAGTTAAAACATTAGTATTGTTGTTTCTAAATGATTTTGAACTTGTTTTTTTTTTTTTTGCATTATTTGAGGTCTGCAGCAATACATTTTTTTTGCTATTTTGACCATTTATCATTTTCATAAATACAAAATTCATTGCTTGGAAATTAGGAGACATGTTGTCAGTAGTTTATAGTATAAAAGAACAATTTACATTTTACTCAAAAATATACCTATAAAGAGAAATATAAGACAAAGTGAAAATGTTGCAGTGGTCCCTTATTTTTACCCAGAGCTGTATGTGCGTATATATATATATATATATATATATATATATATATATATATATATATATATATATATATACAGTGGGGCAAAAAAGTATTTAGTCAGTCAGCAATAGTGCAAGTTCCACTACTTAAAAAGATGAGAGGCGTCTGTAATTTACATCATAGGTAGACCTCAACTATGGGAGACAAACTGAGAAAAAAAAATCCAGAAAAATCACATTGTCTGTTTTTTTATCATTTTTTTTGCATATTATGGTGGAAAATAAGTATTTGGTCAGAAACAAACAATCAAGATTTCTGGCTCTCACAGACCTGTAACTTCTTCTTTAAGAGTCTCCTCTTTCCTCCACTCATTACCTGTAGTAATGGCACCTGTTTAAACTTGTTATCAGTATAAAAAGACACCTGTGCACACCCTCAAACAGTCTGACTCCAAACTCCACTATGGTGAAGACCAAAGAGCTGTCAAAGGACACCAGAAACAAAATTGTAGCCCTGCACCAGGCTGGGAAGACTGAATCTGCAATAGCCAACCAGCTTGGAGTGAAGAAATCAACAGTGGGAGCAATAATTAGAAAATGGAAGACATACAAGACCACTGATAATCTCCCTCGATCTGGGGCTCCACGCAAAATCCCACCCCGTGGGGTCAGAATGATCACAAGAACTGTGAGCAAAAATCCCAGAACCACGCGGGGGGACCTAGTGAATGAACTGCAGAAAGCTGGGACCAATATAACAAGGCCTACCATAAGTAACACACTACGCCACCATGGACTCTGATCCTGCAGTGCCAGACGTGTCCCACTGCTCAAGCCAGTACATGTCCGGGCCCGTCTGAAGTTTGCTAGAGAGCATTTGGATGATCCAGAGGAGTTTTGGGAGAATGTCCTATGGTCTGATGAAACCAAACTGGAACTGTTTGGTAGAAACACAACTTGTCGTGTTTGGAGGAAAAAGAATACTGAGTTGCATCCATCAAACACCATACCTACTGTAAAGCATGGTGGTGGAAACATCATGCTTTGGGGCTGTTTCTCTGCAAAGGGGCCAGGACGACTGATCCGGGTACATGAAAGAATGAATGGGGCCATGTATCGTGAGATTTTGAGTGCAAACCTCCTTCCATCAGCAAGGGCATTGAAGATGAAACGTGGCCGGGTCTTTCAACATGACAATGATCCAAAGCACACCACCAGGGCAACGAAGGAGTGGCTTCGTAAGAAGCATTTCAAGGTCCTGGAGTGGCCTAGCCAGTCTCCAGATCTCAACCCTATAAAAAACCTTTGGAGGGAGTTGAAAGTCCGTGTTGCCAAGCGAAAAGCCAAAAACATCACTGCTCTAGAGGAGATCTGCATGGAGGAATGGGCCAACATACCAACAACAGTGTGTGGCAACCTTGTGAAGACTTACAGAAAACGTTTGACCTCTGTGATTGCCAACAAAGGATATATTACAAAGTATTGAGATGACATTTTGTTTCTGACCAAATACTTATTTTCCACCATAATATGCAAATAAAATGTTACAAAAACAGACAATGTGATTTTCTGGATTTTTTTTTCTCAGTTTGTCTCCCATAGTTGAGGTCTACCTATGATGTAAATTACAGACGCCTCTCATCTTTTTAAATGGTGGAACTTGCACTATTGCTGACTGACTAAATACTTTTTTGCCCCACTGTATATATATATATATATATATATATATATATATACATACATACATATATATATATATGGAAGTCTACGATTAGTAATAATTATAATGTTTCTAATTGCATTGGAAAAAAAATGTGTTTCCTGAGTTTTTTGAGTGTACGTCTCAAATTTCAAAGGACCAATTAAGTAGGCTGGAAAGCTCCATATCCAAAAGATATAGACAGCATACTATAATGTCGAGACAATAAAGACACTTACACCTGGCACATACAGAATACCTGTTGCTAAACACAATAGAGGAATGTTTCCAAGCACCTGTAAGCAGCGCTTACGCATTATAGCTTGGATAACATATAGTATGGGGTATATTTAAATGCAGACTGTCACCTAATCTATTTTATTTCTTCACTCTTCTTCGTAGACTAGAACACAAAAGCCTTGAAAGCGAGTGACCTGCCAAACAAAAGGGTTTTGAGTTGCCTGGAAAAGCAGACTTAGAGGAGGATGGATGGAATCCAAGTGGCCCTATTATTTCCATTTGCACTAATTAGACATTTTTCTGTCACCCATTGAATGCTGCTGAGAGGCCAAACTCACTGAATTCATTCTTAAAGTGTTTACAGAAGTTTGCATCTGTTTGTGTTTCTTCAGGAGGAAAATAAGCACTTGAATAGCATTGTGGGGAATGTAAAGGAAGGATCTCATTCTGAAGAGGCAGCAGGCTGCAGCTGCATCATGCCTCAGAGCCTATGGCATCATCTCCTAATGGTGTTATGAACGGGAAAAGGACCGAACCAGGATGCTCACAGGGACAATGTTCACATGTTCTCTTTGGAATATTTTAGCAATATTTTTATAAATCGATTATATCCAGAAATCCAAAAGCAGTGACTACACAAAATAACACAAGTCATAACTCATATTAGGGATGACATAACCCCTTAGTGACCCAGCCATAATGGGCCTTAATCACCAGGCATTTTTTTTTACCCTTCTTTTTCCAGCAGGCTTACAGTTTTCTTCACTGATGCGATTGTCGCTTTGTTTTCTGTGGGGCGATTGTATTACTTTTCAGTACTGTTTTGGCTACAAATAAATTACTGTGTAAGTTATATAATTTTCTTTACAAAGCAAACATGGAAAAAAAAGGTATTTTTAGTTTTTTTTTTTTTATATTTTATTATTTTTACTGTTTATATTGAACATCAACTGTTATGAATTTTCCAGCTCATTATAGTCAGGAGAATACCTAATATGTGTAGTAACCCTACACATAGTAATATTATATATAATTATATTATACGGTAACTAAAATAATTAAATTATATCATTAATATAAATAATATAATTTTTATATTTTATCATAAATTAGCTAAATTATATAATTTATATATATATATATATATATATATATTAATAATTATATTACCCCTACACATATTGATAGTGTATATATACATAGATATATATTTATATATATAATTGCCTAAGGGGTACTTCCGTCTGTTTGTCTGTAACTTCCGTAACGGAAATCCCGGCTCGCTGATCAGTCGCGGCTGGCCGCGACCAATCAGCGATATTGGGGCGGGAGTTAAACACCGCTTCACTTTTTACTATTGATGCTGCCTATGCAGCATCAATAGTAAAAACAGATAAATGTTAAAAATAATAATAAAAAAAAAAACATTACATTCTCACCTTCCAACGTCCCCGGCACTCTTTCCCGCTCCTCTCGACTCTCCGGTCACAAGAATTCATTGCGCCAATGACTTCGGATCATGTAGCTGTCTCGCGAGATGATGACGTTGCTGTCTCGCGAGGCCGCTACATGATCACGGGTTTTTGCCGAAAGGCATTACTGGGAACGGAGCATCGCGAGGAGCATCGCTAAAGGCCTGGGCTGGATCCGGGGGTCGCCAGAAACTGAGTGTATAACTATTTTTTATTTTAATGGTTTTTTTTAAACAGGGATATGATGCCCACACTGCTATATACTACGTGGCTGCTATATACTACGTGGCTGTGTTATATACTGCCTGGGCTGTGTTATATACTGCGTGGGCTGTGTTATATACTGCGTGGGCAGTATTATATACTACATGGGGTGTTATATACTACGTGGGCTGTGTTATGTACTGCGTGGGCTGTGTTATACTACATGGGCTATGTTACATATTACTTGGCTGTGCAATATACTACATGGGGTGTGCTATATACTGCGTAGCCTGTGTTATACTAAGTGGGCTGTGTTACATACTACGTGGCTGTGCAATATACAACGTGGGTTGTGTTATATACTATGTGGGCTGTGTTATATACTGCGTGGGCTGTGTTATATACTACGTGGCTATGTTATATACTACGTGGCTGTGCAATATACTACGTGGGCTGTGTTATATACTGCGTATCCTCTGAGCCTTCATTTTTGTTAGTGCTATTATTCAGTAAGATGAACAGTTTAGATTCAATGTTTTCAGTGTTTGCATATATTTTGGCTCCTATAGAGTGCTGCTGTGTTATATATATATATATATATATATATATATATATATTATTATATTATATTATTAATTATTATATTAACCCTACACATATTAATATTATGTAAAATATTGTTAAGTAATAACTTTTTTTTCACAATTTACGGGCGGTGGGGATTTTTTAAAATTTGTATAAATTTACATAACTTGTCCCTCAGGAGATTATAAAAGATGTCTGGGAAAGATATCTTTCGCTAGTGTTTCTATTTTCACTGCAACTTGAGCATCCATTGAAACACCAGTTCCAAGGAAAAAATAGCGTCCTTCGGTTTTAAAGGTGTGCTAGCACCCAGAAGATCTGCTATGTCAGGTAGTCACCCTGTGACCACGACCTTAGAAGTATGAATGCTTCTGTTCACAACATGTGAAGCTGAAGAAGAGTGGGTTAAAATCACAGCTACGAGTAGTACTGTGATGAGCAGGATAAGGGATATGTTTGGAGAAGCCTGATGAAAATATGAGTCACTTCGAAACGCGTTGAACAATAAACCACATTTCTACATATCCAGTCTCCTCCTCATCACTCTATTGGCTGCGCAGATTTTAACTAACTCTTCTCCAGCTACACGCATTCCCCACATCGTGGATCTTCAGCAGACTTTTTCTAAGCTGGTACAGGGATTGTGACTTCACAATCAGGTGAGCACAACTGCCCTTTGTCTCCCTGTTTTATTGTCTTTCCAGTTTCTCTCGCTCTATTTACATCATAGCATTCATAGTGCTATGAAGCTAGGAAAAAAGTGAAGACAGCAGTGGTAATGTATTGCTTCTGTCTTCTCCCAATATTTCCTGTGTCTTACATCCAGAGAACAAACAGGCTCCTGCTAGATTGCAGGATCTCTAGTCTCAAGCTATAACTTTACAATGGCATGGGATTAAAGGTCGGGATCAAATGCAGCAAAGTTACAGCGGTTTATAGTTATCAAGTTAAGAAACAGTTTGGGTCACAAAAAAAGACTAATGCAACCCTAAGTATTATGCAATTGCCAATGCTGCTGGTTGTAAGAACACTGATAGGACTGTAGTACATGGTTGTTCTGCCATCTAAATCCCATGGTGCCAGTGGGGGATATCAAGATGCGATTGAGCCAACAATACAATAGGCGGCACATGTTTAGGATTCTGTACCAGGAGTGGAAGGATTTAAAGCAGAACTCCACTTGAACATCGTTGCTCTGAGCTAGTAATGGTGCAGCCTGCTTTGAGGTTCTATAAAGTAGCTGAAGATGTCAGACCTTTTGCACAGAATAGAGAGCCTGGATGTGTTTTCATGTCTTTTGCTTGGGTGCCCCGCACTCTCTGCTCTTTACAGCTTGTGTTTGGGTGAAGCTGCCACATTTACAGCAACAATGTTTTCTTAGTTCTAAAAGATCAATGTAGATCATGAGAGTGAACTGAACTTAGTCACTTACTAAAGCAAATTACATGCAGCAGTGGAGGAATGCTAACAAAAGCAGCTTTACATTTACATCGTTTAGTGGGAAACAAATAAAGATGGGATGGAGCAAAAGTCCTCCATGTACATGCCACTCCTAGCCTGCAGCCACATGGCTAGCTTGGTATCTATTCAATTTCTGTTTAGGTTACTCCTTATTTTCCATGCATACGCTAGTAACCAAATAAATACTCCAAAGTGAAAATATATCAGAGAATAGAATTAGAATTTTATGTGCATATATATGTACTATAAAGAGAAACAAGAAATGAGCGTTGCAGGTAAAGTAATTTTGCATAAATGGTGTAATCTATAACCCAAAGTAATGCAGTACATTGGGTATTGAGGATATATCAGTGTTAGGGTGTGTTTCCACGGTCAGGAAACACTGCATGTTTGATGCAGCGTCAAACATGCAGCGTTTCCTGACCGTGGAAACACACCCTAACACTGATATATCCACAATACCCAATGTACTGCATGTAGAGCCGCACCGTAAATTTCCCATAGAAAATCATTAGAAAATCACATCTAATGATTAGTCACATGCGTAGTAACTGTGTAAAGGCAGCTTGCTACGCATGTCTCCTAATTTAAAGAAGCTCTTACCTGTCCCGCCGCCAGAAGTCCTGCGTCCACTGCAGTTCTCGCGGTAAGCTAAGTTTGCGCGATAACTTGGCTTACCGCGAGAACTGCCATGCACGTGACCGGGGGGTTACCTCCGGTCACTAGTCTGGTTCTCACGGTCAGCTGATCAGCTGACTGTGAGAGCGCTGCAGTGTAGGTGATCGCTGGAGAGTTATCTTCAGCGATCATCTACAAGCTCTGCTATGTCTGGATGTCAGGCATCCAGATGTAGCAGAGCTGGACTCATCGTGGGACTCAGGGAGTATACTGTTGGTTTATTATTTTTCTTTTTTTCCAGGAGACAAGGGCATCACATGGATTGAGCGTACAATAAAAATATGGTCAAAACTGTGTGGTGTTTTATTTCATTAAAATACTTTATTCTGCATGTGTGTGTTTTATTAACCCTTTCACAATTATAGGATTAGTAATGGTAGGTATCTTATTGATGCCTCTCCATTACTAAGCCGGCTTAATGTCACTATGCAAAGGTGACATTAACCCCTTATTACCCCATATCCCACTGCTACTCGGGAGTGGGAAGAGAGAGGCTAAGCGCTGGAATTTGTGCCATTTGTGGGGTGGCTGGTATTTGTAGCCGGGAAGGGGGGGGGGGGGAAGGTAATATCTATGGCCCCTCTCTAGGCTATGAATATCAGCCCACAGCTGTCTGCGTAGCCTTTCTGGCTATAAATTATAGGGGGACCCCACATCATTTTTTTTTTTTTTTGGGGGGGGGGGGGGGGTTCCTCTTATTTTTATAGCCAGTAAAGGCTAAATATACAGCGGCGGGCTGATATTCATAGCCTGGGAAGATACATGGGTATTACCCCCTTCCCAGGCTACAAACATCAGTCCCCCAGTCATTGGCTTTCCTTCTCTGGCGCAGAAAATTGCGCGGGAGCCCACGCCATTTTTTTTTCCACATTTTTTAAAATTAAACAGATATTGCTTTTAAGGCCAGGGTCATACTTGTGAGAAACTCACGAGTCTCTCGCCTCAATACTCGACACTGCCGCGAACACTCGGACCGGAGCGTTCAGCTACATAGAAATACATGCAGCTGCACGCTCCGCTCCCGAGTGTTGGCGGCAGTGCCGAGTGTTGAGGCGAGACTCGTGCGAGTTTCTCGCATGTGTGATCCCGGCCTAACTCTTTATTAACATTTTATTATGTTTATTACTAAACATCGGGCTTGGTATTATCTATCTATCTATCATCTATTATCTATCTATTATCTATCTATCTATTGCATCTATCTATTATCTATCTACCTATCTATTATCTACCGATATATCAATCTATAAATATATCTATCTATAGATATATCTATAGATAGCTAGATAGATATAATCGATAGATAGATAGATGGAATAGATAGATAGATGATAGATAGATAATAGATAGATAATAGATAGATACAATAGATAGATACAATAGATAGATGAGAGATAGATGATAGATAGATACGATAGATAGATAGATAGATAGATAGATAGATAGATAGATAAATAGACAGTACAGACCAAAAGTTTGGACACACCTTCTCATTTAAAGATTTTTCTGTATTTTCAGGACTATGAAAATTGTACAGAGATAAGAGGTAAGTGCCAGAGGTAAGTGTTCACACTAGGCAGTCAGGTCAGGGACCCATCCGGT
Organism: Ranitomeya imitator; assembly: GCF_032444005.1. Taxonomy (NCBI): domain Eukaryota; kingdom Metazoa; phylum Chordata; class Amphibia; order Anura; family Dendrobatidae; genus Ranitomeya; species Ranitomeya imitator. Next base: position 969,183,951 of record NC_091282.1, read on the forward strand.
TCATGAGATTACCTTGACATTTGGTGGATGGGCTCACATTTTTTGGCCATATTTTGTGCTAAGCATCTCATGTGTCTTTTCATAGATTTCACAAGCCATTATGCTATTCACATTTCATTTATCACACATTCCCTTGCTTTAGTACAATTGAGTGCAGCCATTCATCTATTTGCTATGTAAGTTGTTTTTTGGTTATGCACCAGTTCAGACTACTTCGCTGTTCAGTCAGTTTACCATTACTTGCTATGTACTATTTTTTTCTGACTTGAACGCCCCGCCTTTCACCATGCTGTGATTTTAATTACGGTACATCCAAACACAGTTGTTTCCAACCTTCCTATAAATGCAGGCTTTACCATGATATTAGGCAGAGGTAAGTGTTCACACTAGGCAGTCAGGTCAGGGACCCATCCAATTCATGAGATTACCTTGACGTTTGGTGGATGGGCTCACATTTTTTGTATCTTGCAGCGGCATGCTATTCCATCCGGTTTGCGTTTAGTTGGACCATCATTTATTTTTCAACAGGACAATGACCCCAAACACACCTCCAAGCTGTGAAAGGGTTATTTGACCAAGAAGGAGAGCGATGGGGTGCTACGCCAGATTACCTGGCCTCCACAGTCACCAGACCTGAACCCAATCGAGATGGTTTGGGGTGAGCTGGACCGCAGAGTGAAGGCAAAAATGCCAACAAGTGCTAGGAGCTCCTCCAAGATTGTTGGAAGACCATTCCCGGTGACTACCCCTTAAAGCTCATCAAGAGAATGCCAAGAGTGTGCAAAGTAGTCATCAAAGCAAAAGGTGGCTACTTTGAAGAACCTAGAATATAAGACATAATTTCAGTTGTTTCACACTTTTTTGTTAAGTATATAATTCCACATGTGTTAATTCATAGTTTTGATGCCTTCAGTGTGAATTTACAATTTTCATAGTCATGAAAATACAGAAAAATCTTTACATGAGAAGGTGTGTCCAAACTTTTGGTCTGTACTGTACAATAGATAGATACAATAGATACGATAGCTAGATAATGGATAGAAGTTTCCAAGCTCCTCGCTTCTGCTCGGCCAACAACCTGCAACAGTGACCCCATTCCTTCACATCTCCTGCAGTCTCTCTCACCAGTGGTCACCACTCACCTGACTAAAATATTTAACCTCTCTCTTCAGGTATCTTTCTCTCCTCATTTAAACATGCCATCATAACCCCTTTACTTAAAAAGCCATTCCTGGACCAGAACTGCACTGCTAACTACAGACCTGTATCTAACCTTTCCTTCATCTCTAAACTCCTGGAACGCTTGGTTCACTCCCGTCTAATCCGCTATCTCTCAGATAACTCTCTTCTCGACCCCTTACAATCTGGTTTCCGCTCTTTACACTCCACTGAAACTGCCCTCACTAAAGTCTCTAATGATCTAATAACAGCAAAATCCAAAGGTCATTGCTCTCTGCTGATTCTCCTGGATCTCTCTGCCGCATTTGACACTGTGGATCACCAGCTCCTTCTCACTATGCTCCGCTCCATAGGCCTCAAGGACACAGCCCTCTCCTGGTTCTCCTCCTACCTCTCTGACCGCTCATTCACTGTATCTTTTGCCTCTTAAAAACATCTCCAGAATCCAACCTTTTCTCACCTTTGAAACTGCTAAGACTCTTACTGTCGCTCTTATTCATTCTCGTCTGGACTACTGCAACTTTCTTCTGATCGGTCTCCCTCTTACCAAACTTTCTCCTCTCCAATCCATCTTGAATGCGGCAGCCAGGGTCATATTTCTGTCCAGCCGCTTCATCAATGCCTCCATCTTGTGCCAGTCATTACACTGGCTACCCATTCGCTACAAGGTCCAGTATAAACTCATCTCTCTCACCCACAAAGCTCTCCACAGTTCTGCACCGCCTTATATCTCCTCTTTCATCTCTGTCTATCGCCCTACATGTGCCCTCCATTCTACAAATGACCTAAGACTAACATCCCCCGTGATCCGAACCTCGCACCTCCGCCTCCAAGACTTCTCTCGTGCTGCACCAGCTCTCTGGAATGCACTTCCCCAGACGATCAGACTGATACCTAGCCCCGACCTATTCAAGTGCGCTTTGAAAACCCATCTCTTCAAACCCAAGCCTACCACATGAACTACTCAGTAAACTAACTTTGCTCTGTTCCCTCCTTCCAAATATTATTCTGAATCTGCACCCTACTATTCATCTGTCTCCACACCCTCCATACACATGATAACTGCACTTGATACTTGACTATTGCACTTAAACACACGGGCTGATGACCGGATCATGCAGCTTTATATGAAAATCCCTATTTATTATAATTGCCAGACCTGAAATAACAAGCACTTTTCACCTATTGTGTCCCCCCCCCCCCATTTCCGTGTAGATTGTAAGCTTGTGAGCAGGGACCTCACCCCTAATGTCACTGTTTAAATTATCTTAACTTGTACTGAATTTATTGTCTCTACATGTCCCCGCTTAATTGTAAAGTGCTGCGGAATATGTTGGCGCTATATAAATAAAAAATTATTATTATTATCTATCTATTGTATCTATCTGTGGGTTTAAACATTATTCTTCAATGGAGTATGTAAATGAAGAGGTTGGACAATAAATGACATCACAATTCTTTTTTTTTATAACTTTACGTAGCTTACAAAATCACACACAAATACGCATGAAAAAAACGCATGAAAAACGCATGTAAAACGCATCAAAAACGCAGGTGACCTGCCAGTGACCTCAGGTGCAGATTTTACCTACGTCAAATCATGAGCAAATCCTGATGCAATCCTGTCCGTGGAAACATACCCTTAGCTGCACATTAAAAACTATTTAAATGGGTATTCTCAAGTTTGGAAATTATCCCCTATCCACTGGATAGGGAATTACTTGCTTGGGTCCCCATTCCTAGAGCCCCATGTGAGTGTAGTGAAGATCCATTATGATCACTGCTGCTCCATTCATTCTTAATGGATGGTTGGAAATAGCCAAGTGCACTTGGCTGGTCTTCGGCACTCCTGTGAGCATAAATGAAGCGGAAGTGCACCTGATCAATCTCCGCACCTTTCACATGGTTCTCTTCAGTGCCCCAGTTCTTGGGATCAGTGGGAATCCTAACAGTTGGATCCCCCAGCAATTGGGATGTTATCCCATATCCAATGGATAGAGCATAACATCAAAATCTGAGAACAAAAGCTCTATGATATTATTGACCTGTTGCATAATGTTAAAAGTCTGTTAACCCTCCCCATATTTCAATCCATGATTCGTTGTTGCTTCCTCACTGAGTGAAGTGGAGTGGTGTTTAGGTGGTCCTGAAATAGCAGTATGTATGTGACTGCAAAAATACTAAAAAGAGGCATGTTACCTTACTGAGTAGGAAGTGTAGCACATCCTGAGAAGGCGGAGAGGCCTGGATGATGACAGTGAAGTACATCCATGGGTCACTATTCATGACATCCAGCCTAGCTCACCGACTGCCACACAACATGTCAAATTTTGCGATTCACCACCTTGGCATCATCAGGAGGCATGGCGACAAAGCCAAGGCAGTGAAACGCGTCCAGGCTCCTGCGTGTCCAACCTGCACTCCTGCACTTTAATCACAATATGTCTCAAGGTAATGTTATCTTATACTATCTGATATTTACCTAAATAAAGCTTTTGAGACATCTATGCTGGTATTCTGACATCTAGCCCTTAGCAGTTACGTTTATATGCAGCACCTTTTTCAGATGCTTTGTCCTATAGCAGTCTTTTACCAGGCAGTTATACCTCCAGTTTTCTGCTCACACTGCTATTCAACTTAACTGGCTCAATTTACTGACATCTGTAGCTCCTCATTCCAGAATATTATTATTTCTACACGTATGTGCAGATGTTTGCCGGGGACACTTGTGCTTTCTCCCCGATGTCATATATTTTGTTCCATCTCCCTTCACATTATTTTTTAGCTTCTGTTTTTCCTCACCTTATTACCTGCTATTGTCACTTATGCCTAATAAAATGTAATTTTTTTTTATAAAACTCTTCATGTTGGATTTTGTGTTATTCTACAATTCAGAACTTATTGTTTATTAAGTTTAAATCAGTTAATTTAGAGATCCTCAACTCTGGCTGGTTTAATCTTATGGCTTAAGGGTATGCCCCACTGAGCCGAGTGGACATTTTTGTAGGTTTATAATACCATTTACTTATTTACTTACTGCAAAGTATTTTCTCGTTTTCTTTTTGTCTTAGGTTTTGTTTTGATATGTTAGTATAATTAAGAACTGGAAATTACAATCACAATATGTGTTGATTTTAACAAAATCCCATTTGAAAGTCTACAATACAATAAAATAAAATGTTTATTTATCAGCATTAGTGGCATTTTCATTATACAGGACCTTGGCCAGCAACTGGCATTGTGCCATATAGAGGAAAACGAGATGTGCATACACTTTGCCATATATTGGTGGAGATTATATTATTACCTGCAGTAGTTGTATAGATAGGAGCAAGAAAGGCGAAAACTTGCTATTCAGTTTTTGTATAAACGTGTCTTGTTCAACTTAAAAGCTATACTTAGCCTAGGATTTCTAAGGATACTTTTTTTCTTCAGATTTTTTATATTATGGTCATCACTTTTAGGATATATCCCGTTGGTGAAAAATAGCACAAACAGTACATCCTTCATAGCACATACATTCCATCCTTGATTTACAACCATTGTTTCAGGGGCTATAGAAGTACTCCAGCCACACACTTCGAGGAATGTGAAGTACTCATGAAGGAGGGACAATAACCTCCAGGACACCAGCTCAGGAAGTTCACAACGGGATCTTTCGAATGGAAATCATTTGTTGATCAGTGAAAAAACACAATGTAAGAAAAGAACAGATGACTTTTCTTGTCATGTCCTTCCAAACTTAGAAAGTGGGGATGAGCGGATCGCTTTGTGCAACCCCAGTCCAGATCACTGCTCTCTGGCCATGAACAGAAGCTGGGCAAATTTCTTTACCCTCTGGTTAGGATTAGGCGTGTTGGCAAAATGTCCCCGGCGAAGTAAACAGCGCCATGGAACACAACATTCACGCAGCTCCCGTTCACGACCAGAGAGCACTGACTTTCTATAGAGGAAGCTTTGGCTGATGTTATATGGCGACTGTGGACTCTTGGTATCACTATGGTGTAAGTGGGAGGGTTCCTCCTGAATGTGGCTCCTGACCCTCTTTCTCAAGGTAAGAAAGGTTAGGTCCACTACCTGACAGTGACATATGTTGTGAAATTCTCCAAACACATACCTGAAAGAAAGATATTGGAGGCAACATAGAGATCTTTATAAAAATCCAATCTTTATTCCAAAATAATTTAAACATCACAACAGTGAGGAGACAAAAATAGAGCAACGTTTTGGCCAATTGGCCTTTCTCAAGCCTAAAATATAGTTGACTGTATTTTAATCTTGAGAAAGGTCATTTGGCCGAAACGTTGCTCTATTTTTGCCTCGCCTCCTCAGTGTTGTGATGTTCTAAATATTTTCGAATAAAGATTGGATTTTTAAATCGATCTCTATGTTGCCTCGGATATCTTTGGATTTGCAGCTGTTTTTGGACCTGGTGAGAGGCCCTGCCGAGTAACACATGCTTATCATTGGTGCATGGGGATTCTATACTGGACTGAGTACATACCTGGAAGGTGACATAAGTAGGGCCTCAGTCATCATCTAGTTGATGCAGCTTTGGCTTCCATAAATCCAGATGATCAGATGTTATTGTTTGGGGAAATCCAATAACTGTAGTGTAACTAGGTGCTTATTCAAGCAAATAGGCGTATGTGGAGTACACAAGAGCAAAAGCAGTTATGTCCACTGTACTTCAACCCTATGACATTCATACTTCCTAATAAAACACACTGATAGGGTTTGTCCAGATAAATTTACTCTTTTATCATGTCGAGAACAATAGGATTGGCAGTCAGAAATCGGACATGCCGCATCCTTAGTTTCCCTGGGCCCCCCATACAAGTTAGACTGTTGGACCAAGAGTATCGGATGCTTTCCACTGTCCGTATAAGCATACGTGGGTTAAAAAGGGAATTTGGAATTTCCTGGAAGTTAAAAGATTTTATTTTAAATTTAAATAAGGTTGGAATATCTGTTAAACAGAACCTGTGCTTACATGTTTGTAGACACCCAAAAGAGAAATGGACACTAGAGCTAAAAATTAAACAATTTTATTAAAGAACCATATGAAAAAATACAAAACATGCAAATAAAAACCAAGCAGCACCTGCGAAACGCGCGTCGGGGCTCCTCTCTCCACACACGGCTGCAGGTTGGTACTCCTTGTACGTGCCGTTTTATCAGCGGTATGCAGGCTTGTATTAGGTTCCACCTATTTAACTATATGGGACTTTCCCTTTAATGATTGATCCATGCCTATGGTTTTTGGCAAGCATTAGCTATATGGTATACCCTGCTACATCAAGTTTGCACTAGGCACTTTATTGGTACCTTTCAGTATACATATTGTTGCACCAGGCACTTTACTTGATACTCTCCTGTATACTTTGTATCTCCCTGCATTAATACTTTACCTGTGAGCATTTATTATATATTTATTGTCTATTACATAGTAACATAGTAACATAGTTAGTAAGGCCGAAAAAAGACATTTGTCCATCCAGTTCAGCCTATATTCCATCATAATAAATACCCAGATCTACGTCCTTCTACAGAACCTAATAATTGTATGATACAATATTGTTCTGCTCCAGGAAGACATCCAGGCCTCTCTTGAACCCCTCGACTGAGTTCGCCATCACCACCTCCTCAGGCAAGCAATTCCAGATTCTCACTGCCCTAACAGTAAAGAATCCTCTTCTATGTTGGTGGAAAAACCTTCTCTCCTCCAGACGCAAAGAATGCCCCCTTGTGCCCGTCACCTTCCTTGGTATAAACAGATCCTCAGCGAGATATTTGTATTGTCCCCTTATATACTTATACATGGTTATTAGATCACCCCTCAGTCGTCTTTTTTCTAGACTAAATAATCCTAATTTCGCTAATCTATCTGGGTATTGTAGTTCTCCCATCCCCTTTATTAATTTTGTTGCCCTCCTTTGTACTCTCTCTAGTTCCATTATATCCTTCCTGAGCACCGGTGCCCAAAACTGGACACAGTACTCCATGTGCGGTCTAACTAGGGATTTGTACAGAGGCAGTATAATGCTCTCATCATGTGTATCCAGACCTCTTTTAATGCACCCCATGATCCTGTTTGCCTTGGCAGCTGCTGCCTGGCACTGGCTGCTCCAGGTAAGTTTATCATTAACTAGGATCCCCAAGTCCTTCTCCCTGTCAGATTTACCCAGTGGTTTCCCGTTCAGTGTGTAATGGTGATATTGATTCCCTCTTCCCATGTGTATAACCTTACATTTATCATTGTTAAACCTCATCTGCCACCTTTCAGCCCAAGTTTCCAACTTATCCAGATCCATCTGTAGCAGAATACTATCTTCTCTTGTATTAACTGCTTTACATAGTTTTGTATCATCTGCAAATATCGATATTTTACTGTGTAAACCTTCTACCAGATCATTAATGAATATGTTGAAGAGAACAGGTCCCAATACTGACCCCTGCGGTACCCCACTGGTCACAGCGACCCAGTTAGAGACTATACCATTTATAACCACCCTCTGCTTTCTATCACTAAGCCAGTTACTAACCCATTTACACACATTTTCCCCCAGACCAAGCATTCTCATTTTGTGTACCAACCTCTTGTGCGGCACGGTATCAAACGCTTTGGAAAAATCGAGATATACCACGTCCAATGACTCACCGTGGTCCAGTCTATAGCTTACCTCTTCATAAAAACTGATTAGATTGGTTTGACAGGAGCGATTTCTCATAAACCCATGCTGATATGGAGTTAAACAGTTATTCTCATTGAGATAATCCAGAATAACATCCCTCGGGAACCCTTCAAATATTTTACCAACAATGGAGGTTAGACTTACTGGCCTATAATTTCCAGGTTCACTTTTAGAGCCCTTTTTGAATATTGGCACCACATTTGCTATGCGCCAGTCCTGCGGAACAGACCCTGTCGCTATAGAGTCACTAAAAATAAGAAATAATGGTTTATCTATTACATTACTTAGTTCTCTTAGTACTCGTGGGTGTATGCCATCCGGACCCGGAGATTTATCTATTTTAATCTTATTTAGCCGGTTTCGCACCTCTTCTTGGGTTAGATTGGTGACCCTTAATATAGGGTTTTCATTGTTTCTTGGGATTTCACCTAGCATTTCATTTTCCACCGTGAATACCGTGGAGAAGAAGGTGTTTAATATGTTAGCTTTTTCCTCGTCATCTACAACCATTCTTTCCTCACTATTTTTTAAGGGGCCTACATTTTCAGTTTTTATTCTTTTACTATTGATATAGTTGAAGAACAGTTTGGGATTAGTTTTACTCTCCTTAGCAATGTGCTTCTCTGTTTCCTTTTTGGCAGCTTTAATTAGTTTTTTAGATAAAGTATTTTTCTCCCTATAGTTTTTTAGAGCTTCAATGGTGCCATCCTGCTTTAGTAGTGCAAATGCTTTCTTTTTACTGTTAATTGCCTGTCTTACTTCTTTGTTTAGCCACATTGGGTTTTTCCTATTTCTAGTCCTTTTATTCCCACAAGGTATAAACCGCTTACACTGCCTATTTAGGATGTTCTTAAACATTTCCCATTTATTATCTGTATTCTCATTTCTGAGGATATTGTCCCAGTCTACCAGATTAAGGGCATCTCTAAGCTGTTCAAACTTTGCCTTCCTAAAGTTCAATGTTTTTGTGACTCCCTGACAAGTCCCCCTAGTGAAAGACAGGTGAAACTGCACAATATTGTGGTCGCTATTTCCTAAATGCCCAACCACCTGCAGATTTGTTATTCTGTCAGGTCTATTAGATAGTATTAGGTCTAAAAGTGCTGCTCCTCTGGTTGGATTCTGCACCAATTGTGAAAGATAATTTTTCTTGGTTATTAGCAGAAACCTGTTGCCTTTATGGGTTTCACAGGTTTCTGTTTCCCAGTTAATATCCGGGTAGTTAAAGTCCCCCATAACCAGGACCTCATTATGGGTTGCAGCTTCATCTATCTGCTTTAGAAGTAGACTTTCCATGGTTTCTGTTATATTTGGGGGTTTGTAACAGACCCCAATGAGAATTTTGTTACCATTTTTCCCTCCATGAATTTCAACCCATATGGACTCGACATCCTCATTCCCTTCGCTAATATCCTCCCTTAAAGTGGACTTTAGACAAGACTTTACATAGAGACAAACCCCTCCTCCTCTCCGATTTTTACGATCCTTTCTAAACAGACTGTAACCCTGTAAGTTAACTGCCCAGTCATAGTTTTCATCTAACCATGTCTCGGTTATTCCCACTATGTCAAAGTTACCTGTAGATATTTCTGCTTCTAGTTCTTCCATCTTGTTTGTCAGGCTTCTGGCGTTTGCGAGCATGCAGTTTAGAGGATTTTGTTTTGTTCCAATCTCCTCACTGTGGATTGTTTTAGAAATGTTCTTACCTCCCTTCTGAGTATGTTTTCCTGGGTCGTCTTTGTTCGAGTCTAATGTTTTTCTTCCCGTCCCCTCTTCTTCTAGTTTAACGCCCTCCTGATGAGTGTAGCGAGTCTTCTGGCGAATGTGTGTTTCCCAGGTTTGTTGAGGTGTAGTCCGTCTCTGGCGAGGAGTCCATCATACCAGTAATTCACACCGTGGTCCAGGAATCCAAATCCTTGTTGTCTGCACCATCGTCTTAGCCAGTTGTTTGCATCAAGGATCCTGTTCCATCTCCTGGTGCCATGCCCGTCTACTGGAAGGATAGAAGAAAAAACTACCTGTGCATCCAGTTCCTTTACTTTCTTCCCCAACTCTTCAAAGTCCTTGCAGATTGTCGGTAGGTCCTTCCTTGCCGTGTCATTGGTGCCAACATGTATCAGAAGAAATGGGTGGACGTCCTTGGAGCTGAAGAGCTTTGGTATCCTATCGGTCACATCCTTGATCATCGCACCTGGAAGGCAGCATACTTCTCTTGCAGTTATGTCCGGTCTGCAGATGGCTGCTTCGGTGCCTCTCAGTAGTGAGTCTCCCACCACCACCACTCTTCGTTGCTTCTTGGCTGTACTTTTTGCTGTCACTTGTTGCTGTGTGCCCTTTTCTTTTTTGCTTGCTGGTATTGCTTCATTCTTAGGTGTGCCATCTTCATCCTCTACAAAGATTTGATATCGGTTCTTCAGTTGTGTGGTTGGTGATTTCTCCATGGTCTTCTTGCTTCTTTTGGTCACATGCTTCCACTCATCTGCTTTTGGAGGTTCTCTGACACTTTTTGCACCTTCTGTGACCAGTAGAGATGCTTCTGTTCTGTCTAGAAAGTCTTCATTCTCTTTGATGAGTTTCAAAGTTGCTATTCTTTCTTCCAGACCCCGCACCTTTTCTTCTAAAAGGGCCACTAGTCTACACTTCTGACAGGTGAAATTGGATTCTTCTTCTGGTCGATCTGTGAACATGTAGCACATGCTGCAGCTCACCATGTAGGTTGTCACATCTATTGTTACCACTTGCTCGGCCATTCATTTATAACACATCAGTATGGTTCCTATTGTTTGCACATCGCATTATGTATTATCCTTTTGACTGATGTATGCTATTCATGTGCATATTTACACTCGTGGCATTAGTACAATTGACTGTTTTTGCTCTTTAGTGCAGCATCACGTCCGTGTGTGGCACTAGTGTCGTCTTCTCACTTTTTCATTGCATCTTTTTACTTGGTTTTTATTTGCATTTTTTGTATTTTTTCATATGGTTCTTTAATAAAATTGTTTAATTTTTAGCTCTAGTGTCCATTTCTCTTTTGGGTGTCTATTATATGTATTATGGCGGAGCATTTACCTCCGGTGCCCTCTTTGTAGGTTTATTATATTACATGTTTGTAGACATATCATTAATATTTTTAGACAGCTCGGTAGCTCTGTTGTGAATATTGCTACCATACAGCACTCAGCACATGGATGATCAGAACAACACCTACAGAGGAATATTCATTATGTGACACTATTCTAGGCATTTGTCTCCTTCCCCATTCAATAATTTCTGATATCTTTTAATCTCTTATTTGGAATGTATAGTTTTAGCCACAGAGAAAAGTGCTGACACTAAACTTCAGCTCAGAATGTGAATTCAGTGCTGCCACCATCTGGAACGTAACAGAAGTGCATATTGTCAAATATGGAAAGAAAAAAAAGAATGACAAAAAGCTTATGAGAATGACATATCGATCGACGGGAATGCACTTACTGAGCCATCTTACTACTACTGAAGGTATGCAGCTCTGGTGGCCATATACTCTTAATTGGATAACCTAGTGTTTTTAAGTTTCTTGGGAATAATATCAGACTAGTTAGGACTTAGTAGTGCGTTTAATTTTCTCAATTGATTAGGAAATTGGCTACTATAAAAAAAATATGTATTGCCTATTTATACTTGATAACTGAAAAGTCTTTCATAACCAGTTGATGTCACCAGCTGCCGCTTTGCTTCTGGAGTATAGTAAAATATAAAAGTAACATGAAAACATCTTCTTTTTCTGATATATTTACATAATTATAAAACCCAAAGGAATTTACTAAACAGAAAAAAAACAAATAAGGAAAGGAATAAAAATACATTAATGACTCTCGGAGACTGATTCTTCAGCATGTGCCGCTTTCCAATACAGTTGTGTGAGTGTGAGGGAAACAATCCCGAGAGGAGCCAAATCTCATTTCACCCTGTCCCAGATCTGCACGGGATCAAACTCAATTATATCAGCAGCGTTCGGACACAACTGATCAGTCCATTGTGCGTTTCTGCTCTACATTTTCCGTTGACATAACACAAATGGGGGAAAAAAGTTTCTGATTTCACAGGGGGAGGTACCAGCTGGTGATAACAAGGGCAAACATCTCAACTAACAATGTTCCTTACAGAGTTCAACCACAAAAGGACCACAAAGGGAGGATATCTCCATTAAAAAGGTGTCCCCTCTTTTTTTAAGAACGTTTCAAAATAACACTATATAGATATATATATATATATATATATATATAAATATATATATATTTATTTATAAATATATATATATGTGTATATATATATATACCATATATATATATATATATACTAGCTGAAGAGCCCGGCGTTGCCTGGGCATAGTAAATATCTGTGGTTAGATATAGCACCCCACTTCTCTCATTTTCCCATCACGCCTCTCATTTTCCCAATCACATCTTTCATTTTCCCCCTCACATCTCTCATTTTCTCCCTCACACCTCTCATTTTCTCCCTCACTCCTCTCATTCCCCCCTAACACTTGTCATTTCAACCTCACATCTGTCATTTTCTGATCACTCCACTATTTTTCCTCACTCCTCTCATTTTGCACTCACACCTTTTCATTTTCACCTCACACCTCTCATTTTCACCTCATCACCTCAGTATATACATGTTTGTCATCTCCCTTATATATAGTATACATCTGTATGTCATCTCCTGTATATAGTATATACCTGTATGTCATCTCCCCTGTATATAGTATGTACCTGCTGTGTGTCATCTCCCCTATATATAGTATATACCTGAATGTCATCTCCTTCTATATATAGTATATACCTGTATGTCATCTCCTCCTGTATATAGTATATACCTGTGTGTCATCTCCCCTGTATATAGTATATATCTGAGTGTCATCTCCTCCTGCATATAGTATATACCTGCATGTCATCTTCTATATATAGCATATACCTGTATGTCATCTCCTCCTGTATATAGTATATACCTGTGTGTCATCTCCCCTGTATATAGTATATATCTGAGTGTCATCTCCTCCTGCATATAGTATATACCTGCATGTCATCTTCTATATATAGCATATACCTGTATGTCATCTCCTCCTGTATATAGTATATACCTGTATGTCATCTCCTCCTGTATATATATGTACCTATATGTCATCTCCTCCTCTATATAGTATATACCTGTGTGTCATCTCTCCTGTATATAGTATATATCTGTGTGTCATCTCCCCTGTATATAGTATATACCTGTGTGTCATCTCCTCCTGTATTAGACCTCGTTCACACGTTATTTGCTCAGTATTTTTACCTCAGTATTTGTAAGCTAAATTGGCAGCCTGATAAATCCCCAGCCTACAGGAAGCCCTCCCCCTGGTAGTATATATTAGCTCACACATACACATAATAGACAGGTCATGTGACTGACAGCTGCCGTATTTCCTATATGGTGCAATTGTTGTAGTTTGTCTGCTTATTAATCAGATTTTTATTTTTGAAGGATAATACCAGACTTGTGTGTGTTTTAGGGCGAGTTTCGTTTGTCAAGTTGTGTGTGTTGAGTTGCGTGTGGCGACATGCATGTAGCGACTTTTGTGAGATGAGTTTTGTGTAGCAACATGCGTGTAGCAACTTTTTATGTGTCGAGTTGCATGTGACAGGTTAGTGTAGCAAGTTGTGTGCAGCCAGTTTTGCGCATGGCGAGTTTTGCGCGTTGCGAGTATTATGTGTGGTGCCTTTTGAGTATGTGCAAGTTTTGTGTGAGGCAACTTTTGCATGTGTTGCAACTTTTGTGCATGTGGCAATTTTTCCGCGTGTGCAAGTTTTGCGTGTGGCGAGTTTTTCATGAGGAGAATTTTGCACTTGTGGCGAGTTTTGCAAGAGCCTAGTTTTTGCATGTGGCGAGTTCTGCGCGTGGCGAGTTTTGAGTGGCGACTTTTGTGTTTTGACTTTTATGTGGCGAGGTTGGTGTATTTGTGGTGAAATGTGTGCTGGGGGTAATATGTGTTCAAGCACGTGGTAGTGTGTGACGCATTTTGTGCGTGTTCATATCCCCGTGTGTGGTGAGTATCCCACGTCGAGGCCCCACCTTAGCAACTGTACGGTATATACTCTTTGGCGCCATCGCTCTCATTCTTTAAGTCCCCCTTGTTCACATCTGGCAGCTGTCAATTTGCCTCCTACACTTTTCCTTTCATTTTTTCCCATTATGTAGATAGGGGCAAAATTGTTTGGTGAATTGGAAAGCGCGGGGTTAAAATTTCACCTCACAACATAGCCTATGACGCTCTCGGGGTCCAGACGTGTGACTGTGCAAAATTTTGTTGCTGTAGCTGCGACGCTTCCAACACTTTTCCTTTCACTTTTTCCCCATTATGTAGATAGGGGCAAAATTGTTTGGTGAATTGGAACGCGCGGGGTTAAAATTTCACCTCACAACGAAGCCTATGACGCTCTCAGGGTCCCGACGTGTGACTGTGCAAAATTTTGTTTCTGTAGCTGCGACGCCTCCAACACTTTTCCTTTCACTTTTTTCCCCATTATGCAAATAGGGGCAAAATTGTTTGGTGAATTGGAAAGCGCGGGGTTAATATTTCAACTCACAACGTAGCCTATGACGCTCTCAGGGTCCAGACGTGTGACTGTGCAAAATTTTGTTGCTGTAGCTGCGACGCCTCCAACACTTTTCCTTTCACTTTTTTCCCCCATTATGTAGATAGGGGCAAAATTGTTTGGTGAATTGGAACGCGCGGGGTTAAAATTTCACCTCACAACGAAGCCTATGAGGCTCTCAGGGTCCAGACGTGTGACTGTGCAAAATTTTGTTTCTGTAGCTGCGACGCCTCCAACACTTTTCCTTTCACTTTTTTCCCCATTATGTACATAGGGGCAAAATTGTTTGGTGAATTGGAAAGCGCGGGGTTAATATTTCACCTCACAACGTAGCCTATGACGCTCTCAGGGTCCAGACGTGTGACTGTGCAAAATTTTGTTGCTGTAGCTGCGACGCTTCCAACACTTTTCCTTTCACTTTTTTCCCCATTATGTAGATAGGGGCAAAATTGTTTGGTGAATTGGAACGCGCGGGGTTAAAATTTCGCCTCACAACATAGCCTATGACGCTCTCGGGGTCCAGACGTGTGACTGTGCAAAATTTTGTGGCTGTAGCTGCGACGGTGCAGATGCCAATCCCGGACATACACACACACATACACACACATTCAGCTTTATATAGTAGATATATACCATATATATATATATATATACATATATATATCTTTGGAGTCTTGCACATTATTCTTTCATATTATTACCTCATTGCACTTTAGATATTTTTAACTAAAATTAGGGAAATAGAATCCACTCAATACCGATAGAATGCAAAAAGCATCATAAATTGTGCTTAAAATTCAAGTGAATAAATTGGAGAATAAGCATGTAGAAGACTAAAAGGGCTTTAGATTACCTTTTTTAAGGACATTTAGTGACATTGAACGCAATTATATTATAGCTGTATTAATCTATTAATAAAAACTACTTAGAATGATATAAACAAGGTAGTAAAATTAACACCAAAATTATTTTTTATATACAGGATCTTCATATCAGATAGCTTTTCACCACTATTATAAATCTAATTATGTAAAAAATGTGTGGACTCCCTTTTACTGAGGTTCTTGAGGCTTGTTATCCCTGCACTTTAACTTTTTTCCTTGTGGATTTGAACCATCAAAAGCAATTCTTCAAAACTGCAGCATGTCTACTCTTTCAGTGTTTTTACTAGACTTTTCACCCATTCAAATAAATAAGAATAAAACACAAGCAAAAACGCATGTAATGACGAGTATATTTTACCCAATGTTTTTCCTGCTTATACTCTGAGTATTTGCAGCAGATTTTCCTGCATCAAAAACCAATGTGTGCACATAGCCTTACTACTCTAAGATAAATATGTCAGAGAACTCTTGAAACCCAGATTCATGCGATGTGTCACTTACTGGGCTGCGTAGTGTAGTTTTAATAAAATCTCTTTTTTATTAGAATGAGATTATCACTAGAGGACTAGTAAACCTGTTGCCATATAGTCCTCCATATTTATGAATTCTGTATAATCCTGCCAACACAAATTGGCAGTTTTCTGTCTACAATGTATATGAACAGACACCTGCCAATCAGTGATGTGGGTGGGGTTATACAGAGCTCAGTAGTCAGAGCACTGCTAGATTTGCAGCAGTGGAAATTAAGGTCAGACAAATCCTGCAAGTGTGGCTGGACGTGCCAACCCATTAAAAACACAAGCAAATTCAGTTTATGTGTTGAGATTTATTATAGCCACGAACCAAAATGGGCAATCGACCCGCAGTGATCTAATGAGTGGGACCAGCCTTAGAAAACGAAATGCAGATCAATGAAGATAGAGGCAATATATTGTGAGACAAACTTCAGAGATTTTTAGTTGTAGAACTGTCCAACCAGTGCCACAAGAGTTTCAAAGCAAAACAATTATGTGACCCCCTTCATCCTGGGAAGCAGTAGTGGCCCAAGCTGATGGATTGCCACCAAAATTAAAATATGATACATTAGAAGATGACTAAATAGGGTTTGTCGTTAAAACTAAGACAGCAACAAATAATGCAAGACAGAAAAGACTTGCATTAGCAGTGTTGTCCTGTACTTTTATATTGATGACCTACCTTTAGAATAGGTCATCAATATCAGATTGATGGGTGTGCGAATTCAACGATCAGTGGTTCCAGCTGGATGAACTTAGTTACAGAGCAGAGCAGCACAACTCCATCAACTGTGTAATGGAAACAATGGGATTCTGCAAATAAACCCGAGTTCAGTCAAATAGGGACAGATGTGCAGTACCTTACACAGTTGATGCACATCCTAATCACATTCAGCCACCGACTGCATCGGGAACAGCTGTTCAGCAGGGTTGCCAGGTGTCAGATCCCACTGGTCTGATATTGATGACCTATCCTAACTAACAAGGAAGTAGTTGCCATCAGTGGCAACGACTTGGCTGTTCTACACGTCGCTGGCTCACAGAAGTCACTGATCGCTCCTGCCGGCAATTCACCTGATCCACATCAACAGAGCAGCTCTTTTTCTTCCGGATTGCTCTGTCAATGGGGTGTCACTGCTGATATCATGCTGATTGACAGCTGGCTCCCCTCAGTCATCAGAAAAGCGTGGAAGAGAAGCCACTGTCCTTTCGTCGTGATATCAGCAGAAGATGCAGAATTGCTGGCAAGAGCGGTTTGTGACCACTTTGTTCTGGCAGAAATCAGTATTAGGCACAACAGGCAGCTAGATAGTTCTTATGCATGCAGTAAAAAAATATAGATCCTGGATAACCCCTTAAACCCCTCTACGACCTTTGACGTATCCACACGTGCAGGTTGGCTGGTATTTATTGACCTTGGACGTACAGATGCGTCAGGGCGATTTTGTGCGCACAGAGGCTGACAGAATCAACTGACATCCAGCATTCAGTGCAGGAGCGGTGCCCACAATGCTCCTGGCACTATAAGCACCTAAGTACTGTGATTGCTGGCGATCGCAGTATTTAGCAGGCATGCAGAGGGAGCCCCCTCTGCACTCTGATTGGCACCCCCACAACTTCATCGTGGGGGCCTGATTGTTGACAGGGGGACCTGATGTCATCATGACAGGTCACCAGGTACTAGCAAGTTACTAGTTAGTTAAATCGTGCACAGTGCATGATCTAACCAATTTGTGTCTGCACGGCAATGCAATTGCAATGCATTAGAACTGTGAGCAAATTGCAAAAAGTGAAAGTCTCATAGAGGGACTTAGTAACAAAGTAAAAATAAAGTAAAAAAAAATTGAAAAAAAAATCTGGAAAAGAAAATCACAAAATAATAATAAAAAATACAAAAATATTTTGTATCCAAAATAAATATTTTAATTAAAAAAATACATAAATAAACCAAAAAGTATGTTTGCTATCGCAGAGTCCAGAACTACTTGACCCATAAAACTGTCCCACCAGTTAAGCTCTTCAGTGAACACCGTAAAAGAAAAATTATGCTTTTTCATCATACCGCTGAACAAAAAGTGGAATAAAATGCGATCAAAAAACGAATGTAAATAAAAATGGTATAGCTGAAAATATCATCTTGTCCTGTATAAAAACAAGTTGCCATATATTTCAATCAGTGGAAAAAAAAAAAAAGATCCGAAGAACAAAGCTGTCTTATCAATTTTAGAACACACGGAACGGCAGAAAAAGAAAACAAAAAAACAAATCCTGAATTGCTGGTGTTTGTTCATTCTGCCTCCCAAAAACTGGAATAGAGCGCAATAAAAAAATGTAATCTGTCCAAAAAACTCGTCCTGCAAAAAACAAACCATTACATTACTGTGTCGGCAGAAATATGGAAAAATTGAAGCTCTCAAAATATGGTGATGCAAAAACTTGTTTTTGCAAAAAAGGTTTTTTTTTAGTGTGTGACAGCAGCCAAACGTAAAAAATTACTATAAATCTGGTATTGCGGCAATCGCAGCTACCTGAAGAATAAAGCCATCTAATCACTTATACTGCACGAGGAACGGCATAAAAAATAAAGAAAACCAATTCTTCATCTACTGTTGATTTGTTAATTCTGCCTCTCAAAGATTGCAGTAAGGCTCGACGTATATTTGTCCTGCGCTCTACGCTGAGTGCTTACACTGGGGTTTCCGTATAAGTCTCTGAAATACGTAATTCAGAAGAAAGATTCCCAATAATGAGACAGATGGAGGCACTGTGGATGCTGTCTGGCCTGTGATCCGGAGGCGTCCGTCTTTTAGGCGTGCAAAAAAAGTGCGTCGGCCTCAGTTTTGTGCACCTCTGAATAGAAAGACAACCTTGAACAGAGGCCAGTCGGAGTCCAGAGTAACTCTGCCTCATTATAGTGAATAGATCCCTCGGCGGTTTCATCTGAATCATGTCACTCGGAAATTTAGATGAAATCCCCAAAGTAAGCGCTCAGCGTAGAGTGCGGGACAAATGTGATCTCAAATGTTATGTCAAATGTTCCTAACAAAAGTTTCAAATCAATCCACAAAAAAAACAAGTCCCCACTCAGGTTCATCATTTGTCAATGGAAATATAGGGGTTTCCACCTTACTGGTAGTACAAAGGCTCCGGAAAAGCAAAATGGCTCCTCGCTCCCCAAAAGAAATCCAGCAAATTCTGTGCTCCCAAAACCAAATGCCCCTCTCTTTATTTAGCGTCCACATGTTTGGCATTTCTGTAGCAATGAGAGTCCGCCTAATTTACCCGTGAGTGTCTCCAAAAGCATGAGCTGGTCACAATGTACTGGTCACTACAACGTTCTGGTCACTACAAAGTACTGATCACTACAATGCACTGGTCACTACAACCCTCTGGTCATTACAACGGCAGTTTTCAATTTTCACTCAGCAACATCCACTGCTGCTTGTTTCTGGAAAACTCCCACAGTCTCAAAATCGTCACTACACCTGTAGATACTGTAAATTCCCAATGGGGTATAATTTCCAAAATGGGGTCACTTGAAGGGGGATTTTGCTTTTCTAGCACCTGGGGGCTCTGTATATAGAGTGCGCAAACTATTCTAGGAAAATCTGTGCTTCAGGAGGCAAATAGCGCTCCATCCCTCTTGATTCTCACCGTATGATTAAGAAGCCACATATGGGGTATTTCTACATTCATCAGAAATGGAGACAAATGTGGGACAAATTTTGGTGCCATTTTTGTCCATTTGCTCTTGTGAAAATGTAAAACCTTGGGCTAAAACTAAATTTTTGCATTAAAAATTTAAGTATGGTTTCTTCACTGCCCAATGGTGTAAAATTCTGTGACACACCAGTAGTGTTAATATGATCACTGTACCCCTAGATTAATTCATTGAGAAGTGTAATTTGTAAAATGGGGTCACTTATGGGGCGTTCTGCTGTGACAAGGAACCCTCAAACCAGTCCAGAAAAATCTGAACTCCAATATGGCGCTTCTTCACTTCTGACTTTTGCAATGTATCTAAAAAGTAGTTTTCAACTACATATGGGGTATTGGTGTATTCAGAAGAAATTGCACAACAATTTTGGGGGTCCATTTCGCCCTGTTACTCTCGTGAAAATAAAAAAATTGGGAATAAAATAATATTTTTCTGGGAAAAATATGATTTTTTTAATTTCACAGTTCAGCATTATAAACTTTTGTGAAGTACCTGAGGGTTCAAGGTGCTCAAAACACATCAAGATACATTCCTAGTTTCCAAAATGGGATCACTTGTGGGGGGTTTCCACTGTTTAGGCATATCAGCGGATCTCAAAATGCAACATGGCATCTGCTAAGTATCCCAGCAAATTTTGCATTAAAAAAGTCAAATGGCGCTCTTTTAACTTCCGAGCCCTGCCGTGCACCTAAAAAGTAGATTTCCCCCACATATGGGTATCGGTGTACTCAGGATAAATTGCACAATAAATTGCACGGTGCAATTTCTCCTATTACCCTTGTAAAAATGCAAAATTTTGGGCTAAAAACATTTTTGTGGGAAAAATTTGATTTTTTTTTTTTATTTTCACGGCTCAACCTTATAAACTTCTCTGAAGCACCTGGGGGTTCAAGGTGCTCACCACACATCTACATATGTTTCCTGATGGGTCTAGCTTCCAAAACGGTGTAAATTGTTGGGTGCTTCCACTGTTTAGGCATATCAGGGTCACTCAAAAACGGCATGACATCAGCTAATTATTTCAGCAAATTTTGCATTCAAAAAGTGAGATGGCGTCCCTTTCCTTTTCAAGCCCTGCTGTGCACCCAAACAGAAGTTTTCCCCCACATATGGGGAATCGACATACTCAGGAGAACTTGCACAACAAATTGTAGGGTGCAAATTTTGTTGTTAGACTTGTGAAAATACAAAAATATATTTTTAATAAATGTATTCCTATTCATGTGACTGCAGAGACCCAGGCCCGTATAATCACTGTAGTTTTACAGTTATTACTAAATATAATGATTGTACATAATTTGGATAGCTAAAGTATTCCATAGCATTGGGCACCTTTATATTGTAATTTTGATAAATGTTTTAATCCCTATGCATTATCTGGACTATAATGATAAATCTGTGCACCTTTTAAAGCTTTCCTAGTGTACATACACTTATTATATAGCTATGTATAATAAAACTTGCCATGACTAAGAATAATTATATAAACTAAAAATTCACACTTTATTATCTATGGGTCAAAGTTGCAACATTTCCTTGGTGTAATGAATGGCAGTGAAGACGCTTGTCTTTTTTTTGTCCCTTCATGCTTTAATAACTGAGCTATAAATTGCTTCAGAAGATGAAATGATACTTCAAAGTGTATGAGAAGGAGAAGGCAGCACATTGTTGATAATGTATGAAACGTTTACTCTTCCCATGGTCTTGTGTCCGAGGGGGAAGGGTGCAGAACACAGGCAGAGAGCTGGTGAATAGTCCGAAACTAGCATGAGGTAAGGATTTCAGGTCCTTATAGTCTGTGACCCTGTGATGTGCTTTGTTTAACAGGGGCAGCTGCAGTTATCAACAGATGTTTCGGCAATAAATAATTGGTATCATCTCAGAAAAGGCCCATCTACCTGTGGAGAGGGCATAATGCGGAAAACACTGCTTTGCTATTCTAGCCACATTAATCTCTCATCTATCCAGGTTTCTTGGGGCGCTTCCTGCAGGTGCTCATTCTCACAGAATCAGGACTGTACTCTTTTAAGTTAAGAAGCTTTGCAGGGGTCAAAGAAAAGGTCAAAATCAGCCATAAAT
This sequence comes from Ranitomeya imitator, assembly GCF_032444005.1. Taxonomy (NCBI): domain Eukaryota; kingdom Metazoa; phylum Chordata; class Amphibia; order Anura; family Dendrobatidae; genus Ranitomeya; species Ranitomeya imitator. The sequence continues at coordinate 969,205,644 of NC_091282.1, forward strand.
TTCTGTCTGAGGTCACAAAAAAAGCTGAAATCAAATGACAATACAGAATTAGTCTAATGTTGCAACATAATCAGCCAAATGTAAGGGGCTGGCTTCCTTCTTAAAGCACGCCGCCGTGCACACCCATACACAAAAGATAAAAGTGATCACATTGTGCTCGGCCATTGGATTGAAGAGTAAAGTCAGACACTAAAGATAACAATGATCCACGTAGATATAAATATATGAATGAATTTCAAGGATTTAATTAACTAAATTATCTCTAGTATCATCCATAAGTCTTATTATTATGCCACATAAAGTATTAATTCTTCTAGTTATGGAATTTACATGTGAGTAGCCTGCAGATACAGAGAATGCTCAGAGCTTCATAAGATGTTCCTTATTCTTAAAAATGTAAAAGATAAACTGTCATACTGAGAATAAAGCGTACATGTCACTTCCAGATAATCAAATACTGAGAGAAGAACCCCACATTTCCAGAAGTTGCAACAGAACCCCACTTGCACCAGTAGGGTTCCTTTCCCCAGTAGTCATAGGGGCTAAATTTGTCTTGTAGTCTCAAAAAGGCCTTCCCTGTTCACACATTAGTTCCAACAATGCCCTCTAACCCCTCTTCTCATGCCAGGTTTACCCTGGTATACTGGAACACTTCCACCTTTTTCTGGTGTAGTTACTCATAACATATGTCAACGTTACGAATGTGCACCATTATAGTGGTTGTACTCGGCAGCTGTCATTATATGCTAGCTGCCTTGTGTCTTCTATTACTGATTGTTATTGGACACTGTGTATCTGTGCTTTTGGTATTGCTTCAGTTTCTTGTACTCAGTACATTTGCAGGTGAGACAGCCCCCTTGTCCCGTGCACCTTATCTACTCAGCTTTCCATTGGCAGATGTTAAGGGCAGGTGTTAGACACAGGCTCAGGTCCTGCTCTGCCCCCGTCTATTTTCAGGCCTGCTGGCACATAGCGAGGTGAGTTACTAGTTAGGGACCATCCTAATTGGGTACACCTTTTTGTGGTGGGATGGCTTTTACACTTTTTTATAAAAAAAAAAGTCAACTAAGCGCCCTATGCTTTTTTTTATTACATATATACAGTATTTACTGCAGTCTTTCTATGCATTATTTGTATTCTATGTTATATTTTCCTGGCACAAGCAGACTGTATTTGCCCAATATGACACTCTGCCTACAGCGCTTTATTGGAAATCGGTACACATCACAAAATAGACCCATACGTTCTGCTCTAAAACTACACGTGTAATTCAGAACAATATGTACAGCAAGTTTATAGAAAAACGTGTGACTAACGCTCAGACAACTATACCAAATTTATCCTGTTATATACACCATTTTGATACACTGAAATTTTCACCAACTCAGAAATGGACATCGATCAATTTTTCTGCTACAAAACCACAAGAAAATACTGAATTCTTTAATACTAAAGAAGGACGACTCAGCAGATATAACCAGTAATGAGCAAATTTTGTATGCAAATTGCCTCTTCAGAGAAAAAGAGTCTACAACCAATTTTCACATTTTTTTTTATACCACTCCACCACTAGTGATTTTGTGTGACGTGTAAAAAGAAGTCACATCATAAATATGGATAAAAAACTGTGAAAAAAAATGGGACATACCTTTAACAAATTCAATTTAAAAAGTAATGGACTTGGAGCAAACAAATGCTTTTACAATAGCACACAACTTTTAAAAATATGCCTAAAAACTAAAAAGGCAGCAAAATACTGGCGCAACACATATGATAAATACCCCTCAAAGTGTTTATGTATATACATGTTACCTAGTGAAGCACAGACACATGTCTCTTGCCATAACTGATACAGACAGGTCAATTCGTACCAGTAACTCCCGCAGCCTCGGGTTGATTAGGTCTTGTAGGTTTGTTTTGTCTTCTGGGCCCACAGCCTGTTTGTATTGCCACCTTTCTGGCACAAATGGCCACTTCATTTCCTTTGCCTCTTGGATAAGTGTCCCCAGATTGTCCGGGAGAGAAGCTGAAAAAGGTCAAAGTGCATTAAAGATATATCCGTTACATAATGACAAGACTCATCTGTTATGTTGTGGTATGCACGGCACATAAGAATACCTCACTTTCCATACACCTTTGTGCACTTGCTACACATTGTTGCCCTCTACCACAACAGTGATAATAAGAAAATGTCTATCAACTCAAGGTCTATTCTCTTCTGCCCTCAAGGTAAGGTGAAGCAATCGGCCATTAAATAGGTTTCTAATGGGAAGCAAATCATTAAGATAAGTGGAGACAAGCTTGTACTCTCTACAGGAAGTAAACCATCGTCTCTGTAATCAATAGGAGAAAGAAAAATCTAATTTCACCTGCTAAAACAACATTGTTTTCATGTCATAGCACTTAACAGTATAGCCCCAGGCATAATAATATGTTCATGTGCCTGCATCTATGGTCATTTTCACATCCACAACCATTACCTTTCTAGCAAAATGTTGTGTATGACACGGTTTATTGCATTATGTGTTATAATTCCAGATTGTTCAGAGAATCAATGCAGATTGTTCAGAGAATCATTCCAGATTGTTCAGAGAATCATTCCAGATTGTTCAGAGAATCAATTCAGATTGTTCAGAGAATAATTTCAGATGGTTCAGAGAATAATTTCAGATCGTTCAGAGAATCAATTCAGATTGTTCAGAGAATCAATCCAGATTGTTCAGAGAATCAATCCAGATTGTTCAGAGAATCATTCCAGATTGTGCAGAGAATCATTCCAGATTGTTCAGAGAATCATTCCAGATTGTTCAGAGAATAATTCCAGATTGTTCAGAGAATCAATCCAGATTGTTCAGAGAATCATTCCAGATTGTTCAGAGAATCAATCCAGATTGTTCAGAGAATCATTCCAGATTGTTCAGAGAATCAATTCAGATTGTTCAGAGTGTTCTGTCCTCACTAAATGAGGCAGGCTCATACTTAGTTATACAGTCAGCTAAACCGCTATACCGGATGTCCAATAAGGAGACTGTGGTTGAGTCTGTGCTTTATTAAACGTAGTGGTATATTGATGCGGTGAAACTGTGAACAATGATATACATAGAATCAGTGCATGGCATAGAACAGATACATAATACACATGATATACATTATGCATAACATTTAGAAAGCTAGTGACTAAACTAGGAGTACAACTGGTTAAACTAAGCTAATATAGAGCAGAAATATCTATAGGAAGCATAAAGACATACCGGCAATGCAATCGCAAGGGGGATGAAGTGAAGCGTCTTTCCTTGAAGGCAAACCGAAGAAAGTGAAAGGAAAAATGGAGGGAAATGGAGGCTGAGCTACCATAATGCATTGCAAAGGAGGAGGAGAATCAGACATGGATAATACAAAAACAAGATTGAACTGCCAACATAACTCTGACCGCTAGAGGGAGCCAAAGCACTAAAAACAAATAAAGATATGAACATCCATACTGAGAAACCTGCAATTACGCAAACAGATAATCAGGGTAACAATATTAGATGGCGGAGACAGAACACTCCCCGTCTGGCATCAACGGATGTCACTACTCCTTTCTTCCGAAGGCAACAATAGGACCAGTTCAGATACCGGTCTGGAAAATGTCTTAGGTTCATTCCCTTTGGTCATCCTTAGCTCAACTTTGCGGACGTTGCCGTCCTTGCTCGGGAACGTTGTGGTAACTATACCACTGGTGCCGGTGAATCTGACAGTCTTTCACAAGAACAAGGTCACCTATGTTCAGATTAGGTTTAGTAGTTTGCCACTTCGTCCGTGGCTGCAGGGTAGACAAATATTGTTTGCGCCACCTGTCCCAGAAAGTATTTGCAAGACTTTGTACCTGTCTCAATTGGCGCTTGTAGAGGTCCTTCACGTCGAATCCTCCTGGAGGGGCACTGGACAGTCCTGTTTTCTGGGTAAGTAAAGTAGCTGGTGTCAATAACAAAGGCTCCTCAGGGTCGTTAGGAACTGGAACCAGGGGTCTTGCGTTAATTATAGCTGCAGCTTCAGCCATGAAGGTGATGAGACTTTCGTGGGTGAGTCTCGCTGCTCCTTCTTGAAGAAGAGTGGAGTCAAGAATTCTCCGTACTAGACCAATCATTCGTTCCCAAGATCCTCCCATATGTGAAGAGTGAGGTGGGTTGAATGACCATGTGCAGCCTTGGTCACTGAGGAACCTCTCGAGAGTCTTATAGTTTAGATTTGAGGGTATTCCTAATTCCTTTGCTGCACCAACGAAGTTAGTACCTCTGTCTGAACGTATGTGCTTGATAAGACCACGGATGGCCATAACACGTCTTAAGGCATTGATGAAGCTTGACGTGTCAAGGGACTCGATGACCTCTATGTGGACGGCTCTGATTGACATGCAAGTGAACATGACTGCCCAACGTTTACTATTGGCTTGGCCGCCTCTCGTACGACGTGTAACAAGTGACCAAGGCCCAAACACATCGAGACCAACGTAAGTAAAAGTAGTAAAGGGAGGGTCTGGGCTGAGTCTATCTGCTGGTAGGTCAGCCATCTTTTGGGTTTGAGTTGAACCACGAAGCTTACGGCAGGTAACACATTTGTAGATGACACTACTGATGAGTCTTTTTGCACCGATGATCCACAAGCCAGCAGATCTGATGGCTCCTTCTGTAAATAGTCTTCCTTGGTGCTTGACCAGATTGTGGTAATGTTGTACGATTAGGTAGGCAACATGACATTTTCCGGGAAGTATAAGAGGGAATTTCTCCACAAACTCCATCTCAGCTTCTTTGAGTCGGCCTCCTACTCTCAGCAGGCCGCTGTTGTCGATGAATGGGTCGAGTTTTCTCAATACGCTGCTTGCTGGTATTGGAGCTTTGTTAGTAAGACATTGGATTTCTGCAAAGTAGGTTTCTCTTTGAACAGTGAGGATGATGTGATTTCTAGAGAACTCTAAGTCGGAGGTAACGTAGGTATTTTTACAAAGATGCCAACCTTTACATTTTTCTGTGCCACAAGTTCTGATAGCCATGAATGAGCGAGCTATATGTGTCAGGCAGGTAATGGCTCGAGTAAGTGACTTCCAACTTGAGAATCTGTCGAACCTGCAAGATCCAAGCTGGATAACAGAGGTCATTGTATGTAGTGTAGACACCTGAGGGCGGATTTCAGCATCTGAGTCCTCTCCTACAAGTTCGAAGGTGTCTGGAAAACATTCCTCAATGTACAATAGTTTTGGTCCAGAGAGCCACGTTGTGCTTCCTAGTCGACTTGCGTCAACTGCTCTAGTTGCATGATCTGCGGGATTCTGGTCTGTGGGTATGTAATGCCACTGCTGTGGGTGAACTGATCTCCTGATTCGTAGCACTCTGTTATTGACATAAACGTAGAATCATCTGGTTTCGTTGTGGATATATCCCAGGACTACTTTGCTGTCTGAGTAGAACTTGGCCTGTGTCAGGTCGATATCCATTTCGGATGCGATGAACTCCGCTAACTCAACGGCTAAGACTGCGGCACAAAGCTCTAACCTGGGTATAGTGTGCTCTGGTTGTGGTGCGAGTTTGGCCTTTCCCATGATGAAACCAATGTGGCACTGACATTTGGAGTCTACAGTTTTGAGGTAGGCAACAGCGGCAATTGCTTTGACAGAAGCATCTGCAAATACGTACAGTCTTTGGCTCTGTATCTCAGTAGATGGCACAGGGGTGTATGGTCTTGGCATATGCAAGTTGGAGAGTGCCGCTAACGAGTTCTTCCACTCTTCCCACTGGATCTTCTTATCAGGTGGCAGAGGTGCATCCCAGTCAGATGTTTCCCTAGTTAAGTCTCTTAGTAGGGCCTTGCCTTGTATAGTAACAGGAGCTGCGAAACCCAAGGGGTCGTACAGACTGTTGATGGTAGACAGTGTCATGTCTCACGACTTGAGAAATCATTTAATATTTGCATTGCTTGTGTTCGTTCCTTCTTTCTAGGCAGAAGTTTGCCTTTCCCTGTATTTTGTCCCAACTCTCTCACTGTAGTCTTGTGATGTATGTTTGTTCACGCCCTTATTCTCCATTTTGTCATCATTCCTCCATCTGTATGCATCCTACTACATGTCCTCTCTTGAATATTCCTTTTTACCTGCTACTTTCATCATAATACAAGAATTTCAGTTAAAGCAACTCTCTTTTCCTGGAGTCTTCTTACATGAGATCGTGGCTGAGTTAAGCTGTCTGATTAATCGGTATGAACGTGAGTACAGGTGAATACGGAAGCGCCTAAAAAGAAGGGTCTATCCAGGCACCACTATGTTCTACATATCCATGAGTCAGAATAGACAGGACGCCTCTACGTGTGAAAGGCCTTTCTTCCTGGCTGACCTGAAAGGTGAAAGTGTCTGATTGTAGATTCCAGAGAAGCCCGAGGCTGCGTTGCATTGGTGCGGGGTCTGACCACAGGTCCAGGTCACTGAGACCATTACATAGGTCCTGAGAAGGGAACGCTTCCATGAGTTCTTGGCTGTTTGAGGCTATTTTATGAAGCCTAAGGTTCGAGCAGGCAAGCATGTCCTGAGCTCTCCTGAGAAGACTGATGGCAGTCTCATTTGAAGGCATGGCTTTTAGACAGTCGTCGACATAAAAGTCCTTTTCTATGAATTGTCTGACATCTGTTCCGTATTCTGCTTCTTCTTCCTGAGCCGACCTTTTGAGTCTGTAAATGGCGACTGCAGGTGAAGGACTGTTGCCAAAGATGTGCACTCTCATGCGATACTCTGTGACTTCTTTAGTAGGATCATTGTCTCTGTACCAGAAGAATCTTAGGAAGTTCCTGTCTCTCTCTCTCACAAGGAAACAATGGAACATTTGCTGGATGTCAGCGATGAAGGCAATGGAATCCTTACGGAAGCGCATAAGTACACCCAGTAGTTTGTTATTGAGGTCTGGTCCTGTCAGCAGAACGTCATTCAGGGAGACATCATTAAATTTAGCACTGGAATCAAACACGACTCTGATCTGGCCTGGTTTCTTAGGGTGGTATACTCCGAACATGGGTAGGAACCAGCATTCTTCAGAGTCTTTGAGAGTGGGAGCTAGTTCTGCGTGACGGTTTTCAAAAATCTTTGACATGAAGGAGAAAAAGTGATCTTTCATCTCTGGTTTCTTTTGCAGATTACGAATGAGAGAGGAGAAACGTTGTAATGCCTGATTTCTGTTGTTCGGTAGACGTGGTCTGTGGGTTTTGAAGGGAAGAGGTGCGACCCAGCTGTTGGTCTCATCTTTAACGAGTCCCTTGTCCATTACCTCTAAGAACAACTTGTCCTCTACCGACATTGCCACTTGGTTGTCCTGCTTAGTTCTCTGGAAGACTGTGCACCCTAACTGATCCTCATAGCTTCCCGACACTATACTGCTGTCGTGAGTAAAATCTATTAAATGGTTGGGCAGTTGGATGCTGTGTGGCAGTTCCCTGACATGGAACTCATTGTTACAAGGTTGAAACAGAGATGGACGTCCTTTCTCCAATGTATTTGTCAGCATGCTTGTCACAGAAGATGGGGCGTGCATGCGTCCCAAGCATACGTTGCCAATTTTGACCCATCCTAGGTCTAGCCTTTGGGCATAGGGAGCATTGTGGAGTCCATTGATATGACGTCTCACTTTATGAACCTGCAGGATATCTCTCCCCAACAGCAGAATTATCTGGGCCTGATGGTCGAGTTCTGGTATAAGGTGTGCTATTCGTTTTAAGTGAGCGTGATGGATTGCTACATCTGGTGTAGGGATTTCAGATCTATTGTCTGGGATCTGGTTACATTCGATGATCGTAGGTAGTGGTAGGCAGAATTGTCCGTCTAAAGACTCGATCTGGTAGTCAGTAGCTTTCCTGCCTGCTGTTGTCACAGTACCTGCACACGTCTTTAAGGAGTAGGGAGTGCTTGGCCCTTTGATGTTGAATAGGTCAAAGAACGTTGATCTAGCCAAGGATCGATTACTTTGATCATCCAAGATAGCATACAGTCTTACAGCTTGGTCTCTATGGCCCTTCGGGTATACTTTGATGAGGCACATTTTTGAACAGGACCTACTGTCTATTGTCCCTTTGCAGACCTCGGTGCATTGTGAAGTGATCTCTGGCGTAGCTGTATCAGTGTTCCTTTCCTCCCCGCCATGCTCACTGTCAGCAGGCATGTTTTGTGTACTCCATGGAGCTGGGCCAGGGTGTAGAGCGGTGTTATGGTCTGTGGTGCCACATTCTGTGCATTTTACACTGACCTTGCAATCCTTGGCGAGATGAGCTGTGGACGAGCAGCACTTGTAGCAGATACCGTTTTCTTTCAGGAAGCTTCTGCGATCTGGCATAGATTTTCCTCTGAAAGCTTTGCATTTCAGGAGAGGATGAGGCTTCTGATGAAGTGGGCACTGCTTGTCAGGGTCCTGCACCTTTGTTTCTGATTGGGAGCAGCCAGCAGACCTGTAATTAGAACCTGAAGAAGAAACATAAGTCTTGTGTACTGCCACAGATGTTCTGCGTGGATTTGCAGGTGGTGACGGTGTGGCATATGGTATTGCAAAGTCAAAGCTGGGATCGTTTCTAATTCTCGCTTGTTGGTGTATGAAGTCTACAAAAACGGAGAAGGGAGGGAATGGAACGCTGTGTTTGTATTTGTACGTGGAACCATGTGTGAGCCTCCTCTCCTGTAGATTGTAGGGCAACTTCTGGACTATAGGGTTAACACCTCTGGCTGTGTCGAGAAATGCAAGTCCCTGTAGGTCGTCCTCGTATTTGGCAACTTGGACTTCCTTTAGCAAGTCGCTTAGCTCTCTAAGTTTCTGGAGACCTTTGTTAGATATTTTAGGAAAGTCATCGATTCTTTTGAACAAGGCTCTTTCTATTACTTCTGCTGAGCCGTAACACTCATCCAGCCTTTTCCAGATCTCTTTGAGGCCAGTCTCAGGGCGGTTTATATTAATGTCTCTGACCCTTACTGCGTGTTTGACTGACTCTTCTCCCAGGTATTTGACTAACAGGTCTATCTCTTCCCTGTGTTGTAGCCCCAAGTCTCTAATGACATTTTGGAAGGAAGCATTCCAAGCTCTGTAACCTTCAGCTCGGTCAGTGAATTTCATGAGTCCCTTGGCAACCAGTTCACGTCGTGTGAAGAACTTGGCAAATTCTGTCGTGAACTGGTTGTCAGCAGAGTATACTGGTGATGGGTCGCCCTGATAGTGATGTGAGGTGCGTTCGTACCTGTTAGTGTCCTAATGGTGGCGCCAGCCGGTGTCGTATTGCTTCGGCCTGATGTACGGTGCGTCAGCAGGGTGATCCACGTTGGTTACCTGATGAGGGGCAAGGTAGTCATTAGCAGAGTTGTTTTGCCTCACATTTTCGAGTTTGTTTCTGTCCTGAGCCTCGTGACGACTCTCGCTCACTTCGCTAGAGGTGTCGTATTCTGGTTTTGGTACTGGTTCAGGGTTATAGTTTGGATCAGGAAGGTCATTAACATACTGAGATGTGCGTTGTGGTGAGTCTTGCAGTGGAAACTCCAGACTCGACGTACTGCTTTGGCTATGCAGCTTGGGATTTTGCGCGGCTTCTAGCGATTCTGCTTCGGCGAGGGCTGCGGCAGCTTCCCTTTTTGCTGCTAGGCTTTCTAAGGCGGCATCCACACGTGCCTTCTCTAACTGCGACCTTCTCTCTTGATCGGCTCTCTCATCATCTATGCGTGATTTTTCTAACTGCAACCTTCTCTCTTGATCGGCTCTCTCATCATCTATGCGTGCTTTTTCTAACTGCAACCTTCTCTCTCTAAGCGCGACCTTCTCTCTTCGTCATCTAGGCGTGCTTTTTCTAATTTAAGTTGCATCTCTTGGTCAGCAAAGCTTGCTCGTATTTTGGCAGCTTCAGCATTTGCGCGGGCAATGGCGACAGCGCTGCTGATGGATGTTGTCTTTGAGGAGACGGAAGTAACAGATCTTGTCCTATGCGATTTGTGAGACATGGTGTCATGGGAAAGTGCTTGGCTGTGCAGAGATTGCTGTAGCTGTATTTAGTCTCTGAGTAGCCGGTGAATTGAATTCCACTAGTTGGATGGTTGCCGTTTCACTGTTCTGTCCTCACTAAATGAGGCAGGCTCATACTTAGTTATACAGTCAGCTAAAACGCTATACCGGATGTCCAATAAGGAGACTGTGGTTGAGTCTGTGCTTTATTAAACGTAGTGGTATATTGATGCGGTGAAACTGTGAACAATGATATACATAGAATCAGTGCATGGCATAGAACAAATACATAATACACATGATATACATTATGCATAACATTTAGAAAGCTAGTGACTAAACTAGGAGTACAACTGGTTAAACTAAGCTAATATAGAGCAGAAATATCTATAGGAAGCATAAAGACATACCGGCAATGCAATCGCAAGGGGGATGAAGTGAAGCGTCTTTCCTTGAAGGCAAACCGAAGAAAGTGAAAGGAAAAATGGAGGGAAATGGAGGCTGAGCTACCATAATGCATTGCAAAGGAGGAGGAGAATCAGACATGGATAATACAAAAACAAGATTGAACTGCCAACATAACTCTGACCGCTAGAGGGAGCCAAAGCACTAAAAACAAATAAAGATATGAACATCCATACTGAGAAACCTGCAATTACGCAAACAGATAATCAGGGTAACAATATTAGATGGCGGAGACAGAACACAGAGAATAATTTCAGATTGTTCAGAGAATAATTTCAGATTGTTCAGAGAATAATTCCAGACTGTTCAGAGAATCAATCCAGATTGTTCAGAGAATAATTCCAGATTGTTCAGAGAATCAATCCAGATTGTTCAGAGAATCAATCCAGATTGTTCAGAGAATCATTCCAGATTGTTCAGAGAATCAATTCAGATTGTTCAGAGAATAATTTCAGATTGTTCAGAGAATAATTTCAGATTGTTCAGAGAATAATTCCAGATTGTTCAGAGAATCATTCCAGATTGTTCAGAGAATCATTCCAGATTGTTCAGAGAATCAATCCAGATTGTTCAGAGAATCAATTCAGATTGTTCAGAGAATAATTTCAGATTGTTCGGAGAATCAATTCAGATTGTTCAGAGAATCAATCCAGATTGTTCAGAGAATCAATCCAGATTGTTCAGAGAATCATTCCAGATTGTTCAGAGAATCATTCCAGATTGTTCAGAGAATCATTCCAGATTGTTCTGGCAGCTGATCTCAAGTATGTAAGCATCCCCTGCTTGGTCAGTGTAGTCTCACAAGGCAATTATTTTCCATATTACTTGTAAAGGACATTACATATTGGTATTATAAGAGGGAGGTTTTAACAAAGATATTTTCATTCTTGAATGTATATGTATAGATAGAGTATAGAATACATAGTGTCAGATTAGATTCAAGATCAGATTCAATAAGGGCAGATAATATGAATAGAGCCATTTATGTTACAGACATGACCACTTCAGTATATCAAAACACAGAAAAAAAATAATTCATAATATGATAATGGTCAATTAGTCTCTGGTTAGTTTTGAAAATGATAAATGTGCCATAATGGAAAGGGTGCAGCACAATTTGGCGCACCCTAAAATAATAATGCATTTAGGCTGAATAAGTTCATTAATCCATTTGTTTGTGCTAAAATATTCCATGCAGGCCACGCTGCACTAAGAGGGCTATCATTTTGTCCAATTTCGTTATATTTAATCCAATTATCTTCTATAATTTTAATTACAATGATACAGTTGGAGACACTGGAGATGCTATTATGCTAAAATGTCTTTCTACCCAGCACACATAATCGGCAATGCTTCTAGCAAGATCCATTAAAGGGACACTGTCACCTGAATTTGGAGGGAACCATTTTCAGCCATGGAGGCGGGGTTTTGGGGTTTTTGATTCACCCTTTCCTTACCCGCTGGCTGCATGCTGGCTGCAATATTGGATTGAAGTTCATTCTCTGTCCTCCATAGTACACGCCAGCGCAAGGCAAGATTTCTTTGTGCAGGCATGTACTACGGAGGACAGAGAATGAACTTCAATCCAATATTGCAGCCAGCATGTAGCCGGCGGGTAAGGAAAGGGTGAATCAAACACCCCAAAACCCCGCCTCCATGGCTGAAGATTGTTCCCTCCAAATTCAGGTGACAGTGTCCCTTTAAAGAGAAGACAAATCTCTTAAAATTGTACAGTAAAAGTATTGGGTACAATTGCAGACAAAAACTGTGCTCGCAATTCATCCCTCAGAAACACTGGTGGACTTCATAGAAAACTGTCAAGCAATTTTTCAATTATAAGGAGAACCCTTTAAATGCTATTCCTGATTTTGGTAATGAGAATGAAAAATACTGACCAATATATTGTGTAAAATATGGTGTCTTACAGAAGAATTATACATTGGCACGTGGTCCGCATTTCCATAGTACAGGGCAGTGGGCACAGTGTGCTACACTTAGGCCTCATTCAGACATGTACCCGTTATGTGGCTGTTCACAAGTCCGTGTTTGTTTTGTACACCGAGTAGTCCGACAAAAGAACAAACAAATGGAGGCATGACTGATTTTGATCATAATTATGGATCTAACTCACCCTTCCACATAAATGGATTAAATAAAAACTCACTGAGATCCATCCTAGTTGCTTCCTAGTGGTTTTCACTGACCGATAGAAGATTAAGAAACCGCCTGCAGTTTTTTGAAGCATGCAAGAAAAACTGATGAAACAGTGATGGGTAAACACTGACACACGGACCAAACAGTGATGGGTAAACACTGACACATGGAGCAAACACTGATGGGTAAACACTGACACATGGATCAAACACTGATGGGTAAACAATAACACATGGACCAAACACTGATGATAAACACTGACACACGGACCAAACACTGATGGGTAAACACTGACACATGGAGCAAACACTGATGGGTAAACACTGACACACGGACCAAACATTGATGGGTAAACACTGACACATGGAGCAAACACTGATGGGTAAACACTGACACATGGATCAAACACTGATGGGTAAACACTGACACATGGAGCAAACAGTGATGGGTAAACACTGACACACGGACCAAACATTGATGGGTAAACACTGACACATGGAGCAAACACTGATGGGTAAACAATAACACATGGACCAAACACTGATGGTAAACACTGACACACGGACCAAACACTGATGGGTAAACACTGACACATGGAGCAAACACTGATGGGTAATGTTGTGAATTCTGTTGTCGGGCTCCCTCCTGTGGTCATGAATGGTACTTCGGCTGGTTCTGTCCATGGGCTTCCTCTGGTGGGTGTTTCTGAGTTTCCTTCCACAGGTGACGAGGTTAATTCGTTAGCTGGCTGCTCTATTTAACTCCACTTAGATCTTTGCTCCATGCCACCTGTCAATGTTCCAGTATTGGTCTAGTTCACTCCTGGATCATTCTTGTGACCTGTCTTCCCAGCAGAAGCTAAGTTCCAGCTTGTATTTCTTTGGTTTGCTATTTTTCTGTCCAGCTTGCTATTTTTTTTGTTGTCTTGCTTGCTGGAAGCTCTGGGACGCAGAGGGAGCGCCTCCGCACCGTGAGTCGGTGCGGAGGGTCTTTTTTGCGCCCTCTGCGTGGTCTTTTTGTAGGTTTTTGTGCTGACCGCAAAGTAACCTTTCCTATCCTCGGTTTGTTCAGTAAGTCGGGCCTCACTTTGCTAAATCTATTTCATCTCTGTGTTTGTATTTTCATCTTTACTCACAGTCATTATGTGTGGGGGGCTGCCTTTTCCTTTGGGGAATTTCTCTGAGGCAAGGTAGGCTTTATTTTTCTATCTTCAGGGCTAGCTAGTTCCTTAGGCTGTGCCGAGTTGCATAGGGAGCGTTAGGCGCAATCCACGGCTATTTCTAGTGTGTTTGATAGGATTAGGGATTGATGTAGCAGAGTTCCCATGTCCCAGAGCTCATCCTTTATTATCAGTAACTATCAGGTCATTCCGTGTGCTCTTAACCACCAGGTCCATTATTGTCCTGACCACCAGGTCATAACAGGGTAAACACTGACACACGGACCAAACACTGATGGGTAAACACTGACACATGGAGCAAACACTGATGGGTAAACACTGACACATGGACCAAACACTGATGGGTAAACACTGATACATGGACCAAACACTGATTGGTAAACACTGACACACGGAACAAACACTGATGGGTAAACACTGACACATGGACCAAACACTGATGGGTAAACACTGACACACGGACCATGTATGTAGTAGAAGGTAATGCCAGAGAGGGTGGCCAGCATAAGAACAGGAGCTGGAGGGGAACCGCCAGGATATAGGAGAAGTCCACTGAGACGCGGAGTAGTAGTACCTTCTACTACATACATTTCCCACACAAGTTCTATTTATAGTCTCTGTGTATACATGGAATCTCTACCTTATTTCCTAGCAGTCGTTTGACTGCATCAGGCACGACCCGTATCCCAATTTATGGCGTAGTCGTCACACATTTAAAGGCACAGCACGTGACTGATGAAAGCTCAATAAGGGCTGAAACGTTTCCAGTGCTACCTTAATACCAATAAAAATCTATGAAGCAATAAGATTTAAGTTGAGTGCGAGACTTTTATATTATATACTGGATGGTTTGGGAACCTAGTCTCTGCACCATAACATAGTGCACACGGAATTTACTTAAAGGGACACTGTCACCTGAATTTGGAGGGAACAATCTTCAGCCATGGAGGCGGGGTTTTTGATTCACCCTTTCCTTACCCGCTGGCTGCAATATTGGATTGAAGTTCATTCTCTGTCCTCCATAGTACACGCCTGCGCAGCATGCAGCCAGCGGGTAAGGAACGGGTGAATCAAAAACCCCAAAACCCCGCCTCCATGGCTGAAGATTGTTCCCTCCAAATTCAGGTGACAGTGTCCCTTTAAGTACTGATGGTAAACACTGACACACAGACCAAACACTGATGGAAATTGGTCCGTTCTTCGCATTAGAGAAAAATCACTGATGTCGGAATGAGGCCTTACTGAAAGTTAACTAAAAACATAAGCTAGCATAATTAATTATATCATCAAATCGTGGGCGACAGTCACCATTTGTCAAATTTGAAAAGATGCCCTCCACATAGAGCTTTGTAGATTTTCCTTCATAATGAAGCATGACATCTTCAAAGATACCACTTTATCCTGCCCCTTAAAGTCATGTAATGGTGATTTTCTTTGAATATTTATGGCAGTGATGACCTATAAGTAGAATTACCAGAGTTTTTTTTACATAGGCTAACAAACAGACCACCCAAAATGACCAGTGATGCAAGAAGGATGACAGATATGCTTCCTAAAGAGCAATCTTCACAGAGCACAAGAATCCCAGTGAAAATGCCTACGGCAAAGAAGGATGGCTGGCTGGTCTGAGAAGATAAACAGAGACATGAGAGGACACTATGAACTGTTCTGTGTATGGATGGTGAGTCTGAGAGAATAGAAGTGATACACCAATGTCCACTAAGTCTGGTGTCATAGGCTCAATTAACAGTGATTTTGAGATTGTTTTTTCGTGGCACATTATACTGTAATTTATGATAATGGTAAATTTAGGTCAATACATGTTTTGCTTATTTATAAAAAAAAATCTGAAATTTTAAAAAATTTGAAATTTTCGAACTTTAACCCCTTTACCCCCCAAGGGTGGTTTGCACGTTAATGACCAGGCCAATTTTTACAAGTCTGACCACTGTCCCTTTATGAGGTTATAAATCTGGAATGCTTCAATGGATCCCAGTGATTCTGACATTGTTTTCTCGTGACATATTTTATTTCATGATAGTTGTAAAATTTCTTTGATATTACCTGCGTTTATTTGTGAAAAAAAAAAGGAAATTTGGCGAAAATTTTGCAATTTTCCAACTTTGAATTTTATGCAATTAAATCACAGATATGTCACACAAAATACTTAATAAGTAACATTTCCCACATGTCTACTTTACATCAGCACAATTTTGGAACCAAAAATTTTTTTTTGTTAGGGAGTTATAAGGGTTAAAAGTTGACCAGCAATTTCTCATTTTTACAACACCATTTTTTTTAAGGACCACATCTCATTTGAAGTCATTTTGAGGGGTCTATATGATAGAAAATAACCAAGTGTGACACCATTCTAAAAACTGCACCCCTCAAGGTGCTCAAAACCACATTCAAGAAGTTTATTAACCCTTCAGGTGTTTCACAGGAATTTTTGAAATGTTTAAAAAAAAAATGAACATTTAACTTTTTTTCACAAAAAATTTACTTCAGCTCCAATTTGTTTTATTTTACCAAGGGTAACAGGAGAAAATTGAACGCCAAAAGTTGTTGCACAATTTGTCCTGAATACGCCAATACCTCATATGTGGGGATAAACCACTGTTTGGGCGCATGCCAGAGCTCGGAAGCGAAGGAGCGCCATTTGACTTTTCAATGCAAAATTGACTGGAATTGAGATGGGACGCCATGTTGCGTTTGGAGAGCCCCTGATGTGCCTAAACATTGAAACCCCCCCACAAGTGACACCATTTTGGAAAGTAGACCCCCTAAGGAACTTATCTAGATGTGTGGTGAGCACTTTGACCCATTAAGTGATTCACAGAAGGTTATAATGCAGAGCCGTAAAAATAAAAAATCATATTTTTTCACAAAAATGATCTTTTCGCCCCCCAATTTTTTAATTTTCCCAAGGGTACGAGAAGAAATTGGACCCCAAAAGTTGTGGTACAATTTGTCCTGAGTACGCCAATACCCCATATGTGGGGATAAACCTCTGTTTGGGCGCATGGGAGAGCTCGGAAGGGAAGGAGCGCCATTTGACTTTTCAATGCAAAATTGACAGGAATTGAGATGGGACGCCATGTTGCGTTTGGAGAGCCACTGATGTGCCTAAACATTGAAACCCCCCACAAGTGACACCATTTTGGAAAGTAGACCCCCTAAGGAACTCATCTAGATGTGTATGTTTATAACACAGAGCCCTGAAAATAAAAAATCCCACAATAATTATATTTTAGCCCCCAGTTTTGTATTTTCCAAGGGTAACAGGAGAAATTGGACCCAAAAAGTTGTTGTCCAATGTGTCCCGAGTATGCTGATACCCCATATGTGGAGGGGAACCACCATTTGAGGGCATGGCAGAGCTCGGAAGGGAAGGAGGGTCATTTGGAATGCAGACTTAGATGGATTAGTCTGCAGGCGTCACATTGCATTTGCAGAGCCCCTAATGTACCTAAACAGTAGAAACCCCCCACAAGTGACCCCATATTAGAAACTAGACCCCCCAAGGAACTTGTCTAGATGTGTTGTGAGAACTTTGAACCCCCACGTGTTTCACTACTGTTTATAACGTAGAGCCGTGAAAATAAAAAATATTTTTTTTTTCCACAAAAATAATTTTTTAGCCCCCAGTTTTGTATTTTCCCAATGGTAACAGGAGAAATTGGACCCCAAAAGTTGTTGTCCAATGTGTCCTGAGTACGCTGATACCCCATATGTTGGGGTAAACTCCTGTTTGGGTGCACGGAAGAGCTCGGAAGGGAAGGAGCACTGTTTTACTTTTTAACGCAAAATTGGCTGGAATTGAGATCGGATGCCATGCCACGTTTGGAGAGCCCCTGATGTGCCTAAACAGTGGAAACCCCCCAATTATAACTGAAACCCTAATCCAAACACATCCCTAACCCTAATCCCAACGGTAACCCTAACCACACCCCTAACCCTAATCCCAACCCTATTCCCAACCGTAAATGTAATCCAAACCCTAACTTTAGCCCCAACCCTAACTGTAGCCTTAACCCTAGCCCCAACCCTAGACCTAACCCTAATGGGAAAATGGAAACACATTTTTTAAATTTTTTAATTTTTCCTTAACCAAGGGGGTGATGAAGGGGGGGTTTGATTTACTATTTATAGCGGGTTATTTAGCGAATTTTTATGATTGGCATCCGTCACACACGGAAAGACGCTTTTTATTACAAAAAATATTTTTTGCGTTACCACATTTTGAGAGCTATAATTTTTCCATATTTTGGTCCAAAGAGTCATGTGAGGTCTTGTTTTTTGAGGGACGAGTTGACGTTTTTATTGGTAACATTTTCGGGCTAAAAGATAATTTTTGTGAAAAAATATGATTTTTTATTTTTACGGTTCTGCATTATAAACTTCTGTGAAGCACTTGGTGGGTCAAAGTGCTCACCACACCTCTAGATAAGTTCCTTAGGGGGTCTACTTTCCAAAATGGTGTCATTTGTGGGGGGTTTCAATGTTTAGGCACATCAGGGGCTCTCCAAACGAAACATGGCGTCCCATCTCGATTCCAGTCAATTTTGCATTGAAAAGTCAAATGGCGCTCCTTCGCTTCCGAGCTCTGTCATGCGCCCAAACAGTGGTTTACCCCCACATATGGGGTATCGGTGTACTCAGGACAAATTGTACAACAGCTTTTGGGGTCCATTTTCTCCTGTTACCCTTGGTAAAATAAAACAAATTGGAGCTGAAGTAAATTTTTTGTGAAAAAAAGTTAAATGTTCATTTTTATTTAAACATTCCAAAAATTCCTGTGAAGCACCAGAAGGGTTAATAAACTTCTTGAATATGGTTTTGAGCACCTTGAGGTGTGCAGTTTTTAGGATGGTGTCACACTTGGGTATTTTCTATCATATAGACCCCTCAAAATGACTTCAAATGAGATGTGGTCCCTAAAAAAAAAAATGGTGTTGTAAAAATGAGAAATTGCTGGTCAACTTTTAACCCTTATAACTCCCTAACAAAAAAAATTTTGGTTCCAAAATTGTGCTGAAGTAAAGTAGACATGTGGGAAATGTTACTTATTAAGTATTTTGTGTGACATATCTCTGTGATTTAATTGCATAAAAATTCAAAGTTGGAAAATTGCAAAAATTTTCATAATTTTCGCCAAATTTCCGTTTTTTTCACAAATAAACGCAGGTACTATCAAAGAATTTTTACCACTATCATGAAGTACAATATGTCATGAGAAAACAATGTCAGAATCACTGGGATCCGTTGAAGCGTTCCAGAGTTATAACCTCATAAAGGGACAGTGGTCAGAATTGTAAAAATTGGCCTGGTCATTAACGTGCAAACCACCCTTGGGGGTAAAGGGGTTAACCCCTTCACGACATGCGCCGTACATGTAAAAATGCTTTATATATATATCTACTATATAATTGTCTAAGGGTCACTTCCGTCTGTCTGTCCTTCTGTCACGGTTATTCATTCGCTGATTGGTCTCGCCAGCTGCCTGTCATGGCTGCCGCGACCAATCAGCGACAGGCACAGTCCGGAAGAAAATGACCGCTCCTTACTCCCCGCAGTCAGTGTCCCCGGCGCTCCGCTCCATGCTCCCGCAGTGTCCCCAGCGCTCCACTCCATGCTCCCCGCAGTGTCTCTGGCGCTCTGCTCCATTCTCCCTGCAGTGTCCCCGGCACTCCGCTCCATGCTCCCCACAGTCACTGTCCCCGCGCCTGCTCCATACTCCCCTCCGGTCACCGCTAACACAAGGTTAATGCCGGCGGTAACGGACCGCATTATGCCGCGGGTAACGCACTCTATTACCGCCGCTATTAACCCTGTGTGTCCCCAACCTTTTACTATTGATGCTGCCTATGCGGCATCAATAGTAAAAAAAAGTAATGTTAAAAATAGTAATGGGTAATTTTGCAATAACATAGTAACATAGTTAGTAAGGCCGAAAAAAGACATTTGTCCATCCAGTTCAGCCTATATTCCATTATAATAAATACCCAGATCTACGTCCTTCTACAGAACCTAATAATTGTATGATACAATATTG
The DNA here is from genome assembly GCF_032444005.1 of Ranitomeya imitator. Lineage (NCBI taxonomy): Eukaryota > Metazoa > Chordata > Amphibia > Anura > Dendrobatidae > Ranitomeya > Ranitomeya imitator. The sequence goes on from NC_091282.1 coordinate 969,225,484, forward strand.
TTCTGCTCCAGGAAGACATCCAGGCCTCTCTTGAACCCCTCGACTGAGTTCGCCATCACCACCTCCTCAGGCAAGCAATTCCAGATTCTCACTGCCCTAACAGTAAAGAATCCTCTTCTATGTTGGTGGAAAAACCTTCTCTCCTCCAGACGCAAAGAATGCCCCCTTGTGCCCGTCACCTTCCTTGGTATAAACAGATCCTCAGCGAGATATTTGTATTGTCCCCTTATATACTTATACATGGTTATTAGATCGCCCCTCAGTCGTCTTTTTTCTAGACTAAATAATCCTAATTTCGCTAATCTATCTGGGTATTGTAGTTCTCCCATCCCCTTTATTAATTTTGTTGCCCTCCTTTGTACTCTCTCTAGTTCCATTATATCCTTCCTGAGCACCGGTGCCCAAAACTGGACACAGTACTCCATGTGCGGTCTAACTAGGGATTTGTACAGAGGCAGTATAATGCTCTCATCATGTGTATCCAGACCTCTTTTAATGCACCCCATGATCCTGTTTGCCTTGGCAGCTGCTGCCTGGCACTGGCTGCTCCAGGTAAGTTTATCATTAACTAGGATCCCCAAGTCCTTCTCCCTGTCAGATTTACCCAGTGGTTTCCCGTTCAGTGTGTAATGGTGATATTGATTCCCTCTTCCCATGTGTATAACCTTACATTTATCATTGTTAAACCTCATCTGCCACCTTTCAGCCCAAGTTTCCAACTTATCCAGATCCATCTGTAGCAGAATACTATCTTCTCTTGTATTAACTGCTTTACATAGTTTTGTATCATCTGCAAATATCGATATTTTACTGTGTAAACCTTCTACCAGATCATTAATGAATATGTTGAAGAGAACAGGTCCCAATACTGACCCCTGCGGTACCCCACTGGTCACAGCGACCCAGTTAGAGACTATACCATTTATAACCACCCTCTGCTTTCTATCACTAAGCCAGTTACTAACCCATTTACACACATTTTCCCCCAGACCAAGCATTCTCATTTTGTGTACCAACCTCTTGTGCGGCACGGTATCAAACGCTTTGGAAAAATCGAGATATACCACGTCCAATGACTCACCGTGGTCCAGCCTATAGCTTACCTCTTCATAGAAACTGATTAGATTGGTTTGACAGGAGCGATTTCTCATAAACCCATGCTGATATGGAGTTAAACAGTTATTCTCATTGAGATAATCCAGAATAACATCCCTCAGAAACCCTTCAAATATTTTACCAACAATAGAGGTTAGACTTACTGGCCTATAATTTCCAGGTTCACTTTTAGAGCCCTTTTTGAATATTGGCACCACATTTGCTATGCGCCAGTCCTGCGGAACAGACCCTGTCGCTATAGAGTCCCTAAAAATAAGAAATAATGGTTTATCTATTACATTACTTAGTTCTCTTAGTACTCGTGGGTGTATGCCATCCGGACCCGGAGATTTATCTATTTTAATCTTATTTAGCCGGTTTCGCACCTCTTCTTGGGTTAGATTGGTGACCCTTAATATAGGGTTTTCATTGTATCTTGGGATTTCACCTAGCATTTCATTTTCCACCGTGAATACCGTGGAGAAGAAGGTGTTTAATATGTTAGCTTTTTCCTCGTCATCTACAACCATTCTTTCCTCACTATTTTTTAAGGGGCCTACATTTTCAGTTTTTATTCTTTTACTATTGATATAGTTGAAGAACAGTTTGGGATTAGTTTTACTCTCCTTAGCAATGTGCTTCTCTGTTTCCTTTTTGGCAGCTTTAATTAGTTTTTTAGATAAAGTATTTTTCTCCCTATAGTTTTTTAGAGCTTCAATGGTGCCATCCTGCTTTAGTAGTGCAAATGCTTTCTTTTTACTGTTAATTGCCTGTCTTACTTCTTTGTTTAGCCACATTGGGTTTTTCCTATTTCTAGTCCTTTTATTCCCACAAGGTATAAACCGCTTACACTGCCTATTTAGGATGTTCTTAAACATTTCCCATTTATTATCTGTATTCTCATTTCTGAGGATATTGTCCCAGTCTACCAGATTAAGGGCATCTCTAAGCTGTTCAAACTTTGCCTTCCTAAAGTTCAATGTTTTTGTGACTCCCTGACAAGTCCCCCTAGTGAAAGACAGGTGAAACTGCACAATATTGTGGTCGCTATTTCCTAAATGCCCAACCACCTGCAGATTTGTTATTCTGTCAGGTCTATTAGATAGTATTAGGTCTAAAAGTGCTGCTCCTCTGGTTGGATTCTGCACCAATTGTGAAAGATAATTTTTCTTGGTTATTAGCAGAAACCTGTTGCCTTTATGGGTTTCACAGGTTTCTGTTTCCCAGTTAATATCCGGGTAGTTAAAGTCCCCCATAACCAGGACCTCATTATGGGTTGCAGCTTCATCTATCTGCTTTAGAAGTAGACTTTCCATGCTTTCTGTTATATTTGGGGGTTTGTAACAGACCCCAATGAGAATTTTGTTACCATTTTTCCCTCCATGAATTTCAACCCATATGGACTCGACATCCTCATTCCCTTCGCTAATATCCTCCCTTAAAGTGGACTTTAGACAAGACTTTACATAGAGACAAACCCCTCCTCCTCTCCGATTTTTACGATCCTTTCTAAACAGACTGTAACCCTGTAAGTTAACTGCCCAGTCATAGCTTTCATCTAACCATGTCTCGGTTATTCCCACTATGTCAAAGTTACCTGTAGATATTTCTGCTTCTAGTTCTTCCATCTTGTTTGTCAGGCTTCTGGCGTTTGCGAGCATGCAGTTCAGAGGATTTTGTTTTGTTCCAATCTCCTCACTGTGGATTGTTTTAGAAATGTTCTTACCTCCCTTCTGAGTATGTTTTCCTGGGTCGTCTTTGTTCGAGTCTAATGTTTTTCTTCCCGTCCCCTCTTCTTCTAGTTTAACGCCCTCCTGATGAGTGTAGCGAGTCTTCTGGCGAATGTGTGTTTCCCAGGTTTGTTGAGGTGTAGTCCGTCTCTGGCGAGGAGTCCATCATACCAGTAATTCACACCGTGGTCCAGGAATCCAAATCCTTGTTGTCTGCACCATCGTCTTAGCCAGTTGTTTGCATCAAGGATCCTGTTCCATCTCCTGGTGCCATGCCCGTCTACTGGAAGGATAGAAGAAAAAACTACCTGTGCATCCAGTTCCTTTACTTTCTTCCCCAACTCTTCAAAGTCCTTGCAGATTGTCGGTAGGTCCTTCCTTGCCGTGTCATTGGTGCCAACATGTATCAGAAGAAATGGGTGGACGTCCTTGGAGCTGAAGAGCTTTGGTATCCTATCGGTCACATCCTTGATCATCGCACCTGGAAGGCAGCATACTTCTCTTGCAGTTATGTCCGGTCTGCAGATGGCTGCTTCTGTGCCTCTCAGTAGTGAGTCTCCCACCACCACCACTCTTTGTTGCTTCTTGGCTGTACTTTTTGCTGTCACTTGTTGCTGTGTGCCCTTTTCTTTTTTGCTTGCTGGTATTGCTTCATTCTTAGGTGTGCCATCTTCATCCTCTACAAAGATTTGATATCGGTTCTTCAGTTGTGTGGTTGGTGATTTCTCCATGGTCTTCTTGCTTCTTTTGGTCACATGCTTCCACTCATCTGCTTTTGGAGGTTCTCTGACACTTTTTGCACCTTCTGTGACCAGTAGAGATGCTTCTGTTCTGTCTAGAAAGTCTTCATTCTCTTTGATGAGTTTCAAAGTTGCTATTCTTTCTTCCAGACCCCGCACCTTTTCTTCTAAAAGGGCCACTAGTCTACACTTCTGACAGGTGAAATTGGATTCTTCTTCTGGTCGATCTGTGAACATGTAGCACATGCTGCAGCTCACCATGTAGGTTGTCACATCTGCCATGTTGCTCCTAGATCCTGCTGACTTGCTGTGTGTTTTCCTTCTTGTGTAATCTACTCAGCCAAGCTCTCTTGCAATAATGTCCTACAGGCAAAAAAAGGTTTGGTGATGCTTTCGAAGCAGCTGGTCCCGGCTATACCCAACGATCTTCTAGCTTAGGGAGACTTCGCTTCTCCCAGAAGGCACCTGGAATATGCAAATTAGCCTCCTGAAGCTTGAATCCCTGGTTTTTCCAATACATCCTGGGAACGGAAGATGGCGGCAGCCGCGCGCCCATCAGCACAGCGCCGTTGGATCCCAGGAGGAGGACAGACGGGACGCTGAGGAGCAGCGACCAGAATGGTGAGTATGTTAAACTACAAGGGCCCTCGGATCGTTAGGCAAGTATGTTTATTTTTTATTTTTTAACCTGTGACATATGTGGCTGGCTAATATACTACGTCGCTGGGCAATATACTACGTGGCTCTGTGCTGTATACTACGGTACGTCACTGGGCAATATACTATGTGGCTCTGTGCTGTATACTACGTCGCTGTGCAATATACTATGTGGCTCTGTGCTATATACTACGTAACTGGACAATATACTACGTGACTGGGCAATATACTACGTGACTGGGCAACATACTACGTCACTGGGCAATATACTATGTAACTGGGCAATATACTACGTCACTGGGCAATATACTACGTGGCTGGACAATATACTACGTGGCTGGGCAATATATTATGTGGACATGCATATTCTAGAATACCCGATGCGTTAGAATCGGGCCACCATCTAGTATATATACAGTTAGGTCCATATATATTTTGACAGAGACAACATTTTTCTAATTTTGGTTATAGACATTACCACAATGCATTTTAAACAAAACAATTCAGATGCAGTTGAAGTTCAGACTTTCAGCTTTCATTTGAGGGTATCCACATTAAAATTGGATGAAGGGTTTAGGAGTTTCAGCTCCTTAACATGTGCCACCCTGTTTTTAAAGGGACCAAAAGTAATTGGACAGAGTCAATAATTTTAAATTAAATGTTCATTTTTAGTACTTGGGTTGAAAACCCTTTGTTGGCAATGACTGCCTGAAGTGTTGAACTCATGGACATCACCAGATGCTGTGCTTCATTCTTTTTAAAGCTCTGCCAGGCCTTCACTGTGGTGGTTTTCAGTTGCTGTTTGTTCGTGGGCCTTTCTGTCTGAAGTTTAGTCTTTAACAAGTGAAATGCATGTTCAATTGGGTTGAGATCAGGTGACTGACTTGGCCATTCAAGAATATTCCACTTCTTTGCTTTAATAAACTCCTGGGTTGCTTTGGCTTTATGTTTTGGGTCATTGTCCATCTGTAGTATGAAACGACGACCAATCAGTTTGGCTGCATTTGGCTGGATCTGAGCACACAGTATGGCTCTGAATACCTCAGAATTCATTCGGCTACTTCTGTCCTGTGTCACATCATCAATAAACACAAGTGACCCAGTGCCACTGGCAGCCATGCATGCCCAAGCCATCACACTGCCTCTGCCATGTTTTACAGATGATGTGGTATGCTTTGGATCATGAGCTGTACCACGCCTTTGCCATACTTTTCTCTTTCCATCATTCTGGTAGAGGTTGATGTTGGTTTCATCTGTCCAAAGAATGCTCTTCCAGAACTGTGCTGGCTTTTTTAGATGCTTTTTAGCAAAGTCCAGTCTAGCCTTTTTATTCTTGATGCTTATGAGTGGCTTGCACCGTGCAGTGATCCCTCTGTATTTACTTTCATGCAGTCTTCTCTTTATGGTAGATTTGGATATTGATATGCCTACCTCCTGGAGAGTGTTGTTCACTTGGTTGGCTGTTGTGAAGGGGTTTCTCTTTACCATGGAGATTATTCTGCGATCATCCACCACTGTTGTCTTCTGTGGGCACCCAGGTCTTTTTGCATTGATGAGTTCACCAGAGCTTTCTTTCTTTCTCAGGATGTACCAAACTGTAGATTTTGCCACTCCTAATATTGTAGCAATTTCTCGGATGGGTTTTTTCTGTTTTCGCAGCTTAAGGATGGCTTGTTTCACCTGCATGGAGAGCTCCTTTGACCACATGTTTACTTCCCAGCAAAACCTTCCAAATGCGTGCACCACACCTCAAATCAACTCCAGGCCTTTTATCTGCTTAATTGAGAATTACATAACGAAGGGATTGCCCACACCTGTCCATGAAATAGCCTTGGAGTCAATTGTCCAATTACTTTTGGTCCCTTTAAAAACAGGGTGGCACATGTTACGGAGCTGAAACTCCTAAACCCTTCATCCAATTTTAATGTGGATACCCTCAAATGAAAGCTGAAAGTCTGAACTTCAACTGCATCTGAATTGTTTTGTTTAAAATTCATTGTGGTAATGTCTATAACCAAAATTAGTAAAATGTTGTCTCTGTCCAAATATATATGGACCTAACTGTATATATATATATATATATATATATATATATATATATATATATATATAAATTCAAATCACCCCCCCCATTCAAAATAAAAACTGAAAAAATACACATATTTGGCATCGAAGCATTCAGAATCCCCCAATCTATCAAGCTCTAAAAAGAATGAATCCGATCGGTAAACGGCGTAGCGAAAAAAAAAGTCAAAATGCCAGAATTATGTTTTTTGGGTCACTGCAACATTGCATTAAAATGCAAAAATGGGCCATTAAAAGATAGTATCCACACCAAAATGGTATTATTAAAAACGTCAGCTTGGAACCCAAAAAATAAGCCCTCACCCAGCCCAAGATCACGAAAAATGGAGACTCTACGGGTATCGGAAAATTGTTTTCGTCTTTTTGATCGCGTGTTATTCCACTTTTTGTTCGGCGGTATGATAATAAAGCGTTGTTCTTTGCCTCGTTTTTTTTTTTCTTACGGTGTTTACTGAAGGGGTTAACTAGTGGACCAGTTTTATAGGTACTTAGATAAAGAAATGTATTTATGGGAATAATATATATATATTTTTTCATTATTTAGGAATATTTTTTTTACACATTTGGAAAAATTGTTTTTTACTTTTTTACTTTGTCCCAGGGGGGGACATCACAGATCGGTGATCTGACAGTTTGCACATCACCGATCTGACTTACAGCACTGCAAGCTTCACAGTGCCTGCTCTGAGCAGGCTCTGTGAAGCCACCTCCCTCCCTGCAGGACCCGGATGCCGCAGCCATCTTGGATCCGGGCCTGGAGCAGGGAGGGAGGTAGGAAGACCCTTGCAGCAACGCGATCACATCGTGTTGATGCGGGGGGCTCAGGGAAGCCCGCAGGGAGCCCCCTCCCTGCGCGATGCTTCCCTGTACCGCCGGCACATCGCGATCATGTTTGATCGCGGTGTGCCGGGGGTTAATGTGTCAGGGCGGTCCGTGACCGCTCCTGGCACATAGTGCCGGATGTCAGCTGCGATAGGCAGCTGACACCCGGCCGCGCTCCCCCCATGAGTGTGGCTGATCGCGTATGACGTACTATCCCGTTGGTGGTCATGGGGGCCCACCCCACCTCGACGGGATAGTATGTCTAATGTCAGAAAGGGGTTAAAATCCGCACCCCCATACATATTGAAAACTGCTGCTAGTTAATTTACCCTTCAGGTGATTTTCAGGAATTAATGCAAAGTGGCATGACAGAAGTGAAAATGTGTATTTTTAGAACCTAACTTCTGAACAGGTCACCATAGACGCCAGACTCTAAGGCTGCTATTTGGCCATTAATTGCCATGGCAAACTCAGGACCACACAATGACGATCTCAGGGTGCCGATGGGGATAAAGAGGAAGCCCCCACACTCTGTTAACCATATATATGATGTAGTCACTATTAACAGCAGCATCTAAGGGGTTAAACAGATATGGACGGTGCCAATGCTGATTGTGGCTAATGCAGCAAGTTGTCAGCGATAGTGTACAGCCGACAGCTGCTGGATTGTCACCAGAATGGGGATGCTATGCTCTTATATCTCAGGTCAGTAAAAAGACATATTGGTGGTCATTAAGGGGTTACGGATCTTTCCAGGGTGTACAAGGAGAGATATATCAATCACCTGCTCCAGCGCTGGGAAAAAGTGGGCAAGGGTGGCACTGGACTAGTCTCCTCTATCCCTATTAACTATGGCTGAATCTTTAAAGTATATTTACTCTGAATTGCTACAGCTGCAAGTGCTGAGGTGGCAGGTTACCATTAATAATAAAAATAATTTTATTTCTATAGCGCCAACATATTCCACAGCACTTTGCATTGTAGAGGGGACTTGTACAGACAATAGACATTACAGCAAAACAATAAACACAGATCAAAATAGAGACCAAGAGGAATGAGGGCCCTGCTCGCAAGCTTACAAACTATGAGGAAAAGGGGAGACGCGAGAGGTGGATGGTAACAATTGCTTTCGTTGTTCAGACCAGCCATAGTGTAAGGATCGGGTGATCATGTAAAGCTGCATGAACCAGTTAAAGGAAACCTGTCACCCCCAAAATGGAAGGTGAGCTAAGCCCACCGGCATCAGGGGCTTATCTACAGCATTCTGGAATGCTGTAGATAAGCCCCGATGTATCCTAAAAGATGAGAAAAAGAGGTTAGATTATACTCACCCAGGATCGGTCCCGGTCCGATTCTGGTCCAATGAGCGTCGCGGTCCAGTCTGGGGCCTCCTATCTTCATCAGATGATGTCCTCATCTTCTCTTCACACTGCGGCTCCGGCACAGGAGTACTTTGTGTGCCCTGTTGAGGGCAGAGCAAAGTAATCCAGTGCGCAGGCGCAGGGAAAGGTCAGAGAGGCCCGGCACCTGCGCACTGCAGTACTTTGCTCTGAAAGAACTCACGGTCACCATGTAACAAACTCTCCCACATTCATGACTTCTTTCCTTCAAATTCCCTTAACCTTCCTGCTCTTAGTGAAACCTAGATACAGCAAACAGAGACCACCACCGCTGCTGCATTCTCATATGGTGACCTACATTTTTCATATACCACCAGACCTGACAACAAACCAAGTGGAGGTGTTGGCCTGCTTCTTTCAACAAAATGTGCTTTTTAGGTTATCCCCCTGTACCATCACTTATCTTCCTTTCTTTTGAGGTCCACACTGTCAGACACTACCAGCCCTTCTTCCTGTGAGGGGCGGTTGTACTGTATATCGCCCACAGGCCACGACCGTCAGTTCATGGATCACATGCCACCTGGCTTCCAAACTTTTTCTCCTGTGACATCCCTAGTCTCTTCATGGTGGACTTTTACATCTCCATTGGTAATCCCATTTTTCCATCTGCCGCTCAACTTTTATCTGTAATTTGCTCTTGGCCTTTCCCAACTTACTAACTCTCCTACACATGAAGACAGGAATACGGTGGACCTAGTCTTCTCCTGGTTCTGCTCAGTGCAAGATTTTACTGACTCCTCTCTCCAGCTCTCTGACTACAATCTTCTTTCATTCTCTGTCAATAACTGTCATCCCGCTCAGGACACCCTCACTTACCACACTTTCAGGAGTACATATCCCATTAAAACCCAAAAACGTATCAAGAATTTGAAGTCATCATTGGCCCCGATCTTCTCTCTCTCATGTCCCAAACCTGCTTTGAAACATTATAATTAAACATTGCAAAGTGACCTGGATGAAGCTGCACCTCCTACATTTAAAACAAAGGCACAGACGGCACATGCTGCAACCATGTTTTCTCAATCAGTGCTCCAGGCGCATCTCTGGAGAAAATCCAATCTGGTCAAAGATGTCATCAATCATAAGTTTATGCTTGAAACATACAACTTTGCCCTTTCCCTCTCCAAACAAACCTACCTCAACACCCTCATCACCTCACTATTCAACAATCCTAAACGACGCTTTGATACTTTTCATTCTCTCCTCAATCCAAAAGTGCAGACCCCCACCGCCGACCTCAGAACTGACAATTTGGCCAATTATTTCTAAGAAAAAATTGACCGCAACACACACAAAGTTTTCTCCCAATCCCCTATCATGAACTCTACTCCCTTCCACACGGCATCCAGCTCACTTTCTGTCTTTGAACTGGTCACAGAAGAATTAAATGAATTCTCAATGCCCAGAGTTTTAAGCGTGGCCTAAAAATACATTTCTTTAGACTGGGCTATTGCCTCACTTCACTTATCTAACTATTCCCGGTTTGCCCTTACAAAATTATTTTCTTCCAAATCAGGATCCTCGTAGCATCTGTTCACACCCTCCATGCACTTAATCGCTTTCTGTGTCTGTACTTGTACACCTAGTGGCTGGTGACCGGTTCATGCAGCATTATGTGAATACTCTATTTGTTATATTGATGGCTGGACCGTACAATACAGCACTTTTTACCATATTCCTTTCATGTCTCCCCTATTTCCTCATAAACTGTAAGCTTGTGAGCAGGACATTCACTCATTTTGGTATCTGTTAAGTTTTGTGTTATTATTAGTGATGAGCGAATGTGCTCGGATAAGGCGTTATCCAAGCATGCTCGGGTGCTAACTGAGTGACTTTGGCGTACTCGAAAAATATGTTCGAGTCCCCGAAGCTGCATGTCTCGATGCTGTTTGAAAGCCACAACATATGCAGGGATCGTCTAACAAACAGGGAATCTCTGCTTGTGTTGCTGCTGTCGAACAACATTGAGACATGCAGCTGCGGGGACTCAAACATGTTATTCGAGCACACCGATGTCACTCGGTTAGCACCCGAGCATGCTTGGATAACACCTTATCTGAGCATGTTTGCTCATCATTAGTTATCATGTTATGTCTTTATTGTATGTACAAGTCCCCTATAAAATGTGAAGTGCTGCTGAATATGTTGGCGCTATAAAAATTCAAATTATTAATATTACTACATGTCTTTCCTGAAATGCATTAGTGTGCATGAAGGCATCTACTGTCAGTGTTTTAGAGGATGTAAGGAGATGCAGGATTTTAAACAAGGCGTTTCTACTTATTGCTAACATTAAAAGACTCTTTCATAGTGCTTTATGTTTTACGCATTTATTAGATTTGATATATGGTGTGACATGATGGCATGATTTATAATATTCTGATAATATTAATATATTTTTTATATAATAAGAAAAACTATTTATATTATTTTACTGTACAATCGATCAAGCTTGTATTTGAAGCCTGTACATATATTGTTTAGGTCTCACATAATTAATACTACGATATATGAGGTCACAGAGGGGTTAGTTTTGCATAATACAAAATAATTCTGTAAAAGAAAACAGTCATTATTAAATTAGCATTAAAAAAAAAGAGTTCAGTAATAAAGCCTTACACAAAAGCCATTCAGTTTATGATTGGGCACTAAATTCAATGATGTAAGTGTCTTCACAAGCCCGCTATCGAACGTTAGCACAGCTATGGCAGGACACCTGCTTGTGGAAGATGAGCATCAACTCAGCTGCTTGACATCAAATCCTTGAAGCAGAATATTCCTTGTCATTCATGCTCGGCAAATTATGCACCAGTTTAACTATTCAAGTTAGAAATATGTGCTGCTTAGTAACAATAATTATTTGTTTATTTTACAATTAAAAAACTTAGAAAGAAGTGTTGTCATCTTTTGTATACACTGTGTGCAGAATTATTGGGCAAGTTGTATTTTGATCACATGATACTTTTTATACATGTTGTCCTACTCCAAGCTGTTCAGGCTTGAGAGCCAACTACAAATTAAGTAAATCAGGTGATGTGCATCTCTGTAATGAGGAGGGGTGTTGTCTAATGACATCAAAACCCTATATCAGGTGTGCTTAATTATTAGGCAACTTCCTTTCCTTTGGCAAAATGGGTCAGAAGAGAGATTTTTTTTTTTTTTCATCTGAGACATTTAATAGTGCACTTGGCTATACTTTGATAAGACATATGCATCAAGATATAAATCTATTTTCTAAGCTCTTTTGTTTTTATATTTATCACGTTTAGCATAGGGATTGCATCCAGATACTGAAAAAAAAAATCTGAGGTATAAATACAAGTATACATTAAATAATTAAGTATGCCATGCAGTTACTATCTGGAACAATACACATTACATTAACATGGTATGTACAGAGACACAGTTTTACAGTCCTGGAGATTACAATGAATATACAAGGTTTATATACTTAATTGGAATATGTGGAAACACTGATAATGAAAACACTATTATTATAACTGTTACATTAACAGATTCTTCATTGCAAAGCATACATATAATACTGATTTGACTGGCTCTGAAAAGTCCAAAATTGTGAGATGTCTTGCAGAGGGGTGCAGCAGTCTTGAAATTGGCAATCTTTTGAAGCGTGATCACCGAACAATCAAGCGTTTCATGGCAAATAGCCAACAGGGTCGCAAGAAGCGTGTTGGGCAAAAAAGGCGCAAAATAACTGCCCATGAATTGAGGAAAATCAAGTGTGAAGCTGCCAAGATGCCATTTGCCACCAGTTTTGCCATATTTCAGAGCTGCAACGTTACTGGAGTAACAAAAAGAACAAGGTGTGCAATACTCAGGGACATAGCCAAGGTAAAGAAGGCTGAAAAACGACCGCCTTTCAACAAGAAACATAAGATAAAATGTCAAGACTGGGCCAAGAAATATCTTAAGACTGACTTTTCAAAGGTTTTATGGACTGTTGAAATGAGAGTGACTCTTGATGGGCCAGATGGATGGTCCAGAGGCTGGATCAGTAAAGGGCAGAGAGCTCCACTCCAACTCAGATGCCAGCAAGAAGGAGGTGGGGTACTGGTATGGGCTGGTATCATCAAAGATGAACTTGTGGGACCTTTTCGGGTTGAGGATGGAGTGAAGCTCAACTCCCAGACCTACTGCCAGTTTCTTGAAGACAACTTCTTCAAGCAGTGGTACCGGAAGAAGTCGGTATCGTTCAGGAAAAACATGTTTTTCATGCAGGACAATGCTCCATCACATGCCTCCAACTACTCCACAGCGTGGCTAGCCAGTAAAGGTCTCAAAGAAGGAAAAATAATGGCGTGGCCCCCTTGTTCACCTGATCTGAACCCCATAGAGAACCTGTGGTCCTTCATAAAATGTGAGATCTTCAGGGAGGGAAAACAGTACACTTCTCGGAACAGAGTCTGGGAGGCTGTGGTGGCTGCTGCACGCAATGTTGATCGTAAACAGATCAAGCAGCTGACAGAATCTATGGATGGAAGGCTGTTAGTTTCATCATAAAGAAAGGTGGCTACATTGGTCACTAATGTTTTTGGGTTTTGTTTTTGCATGTCAGAAATGTTTATTTCTAAATTTTGTGCAGTTATATTGGTTTACCTGGAGAAAATAAACAAGTGAGATGGGAATATATTTGGTTTTTATTATGTTGCCTAATAATTCTGCACAGTAATAGTTACCTGCACAAACAGATATCCTCCTAAGATAGCCAAATCTAAAAAAAACCACTCCAACTTCCAAAAATATTAAGCTTTGATATTTATGGGTCTTTTGGGTTGATTGACAACATAGTTGTTGATCAATAATAAAAATAATCCTCTAAAATACAACTTGCCTAATAATTCTGCACACAGTGTATATACTGCACATTTTTGTGCCCATAATTTTTTAAACTAGCAATTCCTCCCTTACTAATCGTATGCTGCTCTTGTGCCTTTTCCTGCACCATTTCCTGTTCACCCAGCTCTAGTTACAATGTGCCGATATGACATTTGAACAGGATTGTCAAAATTTAGCTTCAGCATTGCCCTCTTTGGCTTTGACATGTCACTGATACAATACATGTGGAGCTGTCTGCAGCACTCTCATATCGGCAGGACTCAAAGCTCATAAACCAAAGAATCACACTTGGCAAAAATCCTCAACCCCAACCAGAGAGACAGCGTTCAAAAGAGATAGAGAGATGAAAATGAAAATTTATGCACACTGAATGATAGCAACTGAATGCAATTCATGATAGCTATAAATGTTCATTTTTCATCTCACCACCCTTTTGGACGATGTCTATGTCCTTGATATAGTCATTACCTGGCTACAGTGGTAATTACTCGCAAGTCATGGCTGGAGCACAGTACACACAGACTGAGAAACGTTGGTGAGGTGTGTACTAAGCCAGCCATACAGAATAGATGGCTGTTGGCAGAACAATAGTTTGGCCGATCATTCAGCCAGAAGCCATCTCGAACTGGATCTGCTTGGTCGGAGACGTAAGAGCACTCCTGTGTTCTCTCCAAGAGAGGCTTTGCCAAAGATACCTTCAGGCACCTAACAATACGATCAGCAGTTTAAAATCGGACATGCCAGATCAATATGTTTACCAACAATAGCTTGTTTGTGGCTCCCATAAAACTAGACAGTCGTCCAAATGATAGCATACCCCAGTGGTGGATACAGCCTATTTAGTATTTCAGGAAAAAAGGAGTCAAAAAGACCATAAACCAAGTACAGCTATTTCATTTCTAAGGTTATTTTGGTTATAAATCTGTGTGCCAATATGGTGCATGCAGCAATGTCAAAGAGACTAGTGCACTGTTCATATGGTGCACCAATATACATAAATGTCAGACTGTGCACACTCTGAACAATTAGTTATTAATCCAGATTCTTACAGAATTGTAAAGTGTAAACTTGCTTCACAGGATCTGCATCATTGAGAAAATTTGTCCTATAATATTGAGTAGTATCTACTGAACCAATATTTTAATTACTGTACGAATGTGCAGTATTTCCCACTAGCTACCCTGAGGCTACATCTTCATGGAGAATTCTTAATCCTTTGTGTTCTCTGATCATTCCACTCTTCCTCAAGTATTTTACCACATTTGCTGTGTCTAATTTAGTGATTATGGGGCTTCAACTCACTCTGTCTGGATCTAACCTGTTCTGACTCAGGGGACTGGTAACTACATCAGATGTACTGCCTAAAATGAGATGGATAAGAGATTGTAGAATCAGCTTAGCTTAAGAGAAATTGAACAGGACTTTAAAAGTGAGTCATTGTCAGGTTAAATGGGGTTTCCAGCCAAACAACATGCATAAAAGAGCCTTAAAAAGGAAGTCATAATACTTTCTAATATTATTCTATTTGGCCAAATGTCTTCACTGGCAGGTAATCACTCCATCCTAGCCACATTGCTCTGATCATGTGCTGACACAGGAACCATGGGACCAAAAACAGTGTGTCAAACAATGGACCAGAAGAAAAGCTCCTGGGACCCGGGATGGAGTAGTCACTTGATGAGTTTCAGTACCCAGCCTTATAAAAATATATTATAAAGTTATTTTAAAACTAATTTATGTATGTTTTTTGTCACTGAAACCCACTTAAGGCTTAACACGTAAGCACATTTAGCTGTTATTAGCCTGTGCAGTGTAGTATATGCTCTATGCAATCTAAATAGAAAAAGCAACGCATTCTTAAAGTTCAAGACGTCTAATCCCCTCTCTCCCTTTATCTGTCATATTGGAGTGTTGGGACGCCTCATAAACATTAATAGCTCAAAGGTCCGACCGAAATCAGTAAGCTAACCAGTTTTCATCTACTGTGAATTTGCAATTTATGCTCAAGTAGCAGTATGATTTATTTTAAAACAGGAGCCCACAACCTGGGGCCCTGGATGCCATTCTACGCGGCCCCCCAACCATATGGACAGAAAAAAGCAGCTTGTCTGACAAGCTAACTGTAAGTGAGAAGCTACACAGAGACCAGTAGCTGAGGAGCCAGGAGTGGCAAAGTGCTAATGGTGAACTGTGTTGACATCTTTGGATGCCTCATACATCTGGAGAATGGGGACTCCAGGCCAGTGTTGCACTTCAGAAAAGAGTATGTGAAATAGATAGAAGGCCTTACGTCTCTGAGGCTCGCTCCACTGTAAAAAAATTATCAAAAATGCGCATACCATAACAATTTATACACTTGGGACATTCAAAAATGAGGATGGCATACAATAAGGGATTATAAAAACATATACAGTCATGGCCAAAAGTATTGACACCCCTGCAATTCTGTCAGATAATACTCAGTTTCTTCCTGAAAATGATTGCAAACACAAAATCTTTGTTATTATTATCTTCATTTAATTTGTCTTAAAAGAAAAAAACACAAAAAGAATTGTCCCAAAGCCAAATTGGATATAATTCCACACCAAACATAAAAAAGGGGGTGGACAAAATTATTGGCACTGTTCGAAAAATCATGTGATGCTTCTCTAATTTGTGTAATTTACAGCACCTGTAACTTACCTGTGGCACCTAACAGGTGTTGGCAATAACTAAATCACACTTGCAGCCAGTTGACATGGATTAAAGTTGAGTCAACCTCTGTCCTGTGTCCTTGTGTGTACCACATTGACCATGGAGAAAAGAAAGAAGAACAAAGAACTGTCTGAGGACTTGAGAAACCAAATTGTGAGGAAGCATGAGCAATCTCAAGGCTATAGGTCCATCTCCAAAGACCTGAATGTTCCTGTGTCTACCATGCGCAGTGTCATCAAGAAGTTTAAAGCCCTTGGCACTGTGGCTAACCTCCCTAGATGTGGACGGAAAAATTGACAAGAGATTTCAATGCAAGATTGTGCGGATGTTGGATAAAGAACCTCGACTAACATCCAAACAAGTTCAAGCTGCCCTGCAGTCCGAAGGTACAACAGTGTCAACCCGTACTATCCGTCGGCATCTGAATGAAAAGGGACTGTATGGTAGGAGACCCAGGAAGACCCCACTTCTTACCCCGAGACATAAAAAAGCCAGGCTGGAGTTTGCCAAAACTTACCTGAAAAAGACTAAAACGTTTTGGAAGAATGTTCTCTGGTTAGATGAGACAAAAGTAGAGCTTTTGGGGCAAAGGCATCAACATAGAGTTTACAGGAGAAAAAAAGAGGCATTCAAAGAAAAGAACACGGTCCCTACAGTCAAACATGGCGGAGGTTCCCTGATGTTTTGGGGTTGCTTTGCTGCCTCTGGCGCTGGACTGCTTGACCGTGTGCATGGCATTATGAAGTCTGAAGACTACCAACTAATTTTGCAGCTTAATCTAGGGCCCAGTGTGAGAAAGCTGGGTCTCCCTCAGAGGTTATGGATCTTTCAGCAGGACAATGACCCAAAACACACTTCAAAAAGCACTAGAAAATGGTTTGAGAGAAAGCACTGGAGACTTATAACGTGGCCAGCAATGAGTCCAGACCTGAATCCCATAGAACTCCTGTGGAGAGATCTAAAAATGGCAGTTTGGAGAAGGCACCCTTCAAATATCAGGGACCTGGAGCAGTTTGCCAAAGAAGAATGGTCTAAAATTCCAGCAGAGCATTGTAAGAAACTCATTGATCGTTACCGGAAGCGGTTGGTCGCAGTTATTTTGGCTAAAGGTTGTGCAACCAAGTATTAGGCTGAGGGTGCCAATACTTTTGTCTGGCCCATTTTTGGAGTTTTGTGTGAAATGATCAATGTTTTGCTTTTTGCTTCATTCTCTTTTGTGTTTTTTCATTTAAAACAAATTAAATGAAGATAATAATACCAAAGAATTTGTGATTGCAATCATTTTCAGGTTGAAACTGAGTATTATCTGACAGAATTGCAGGGGTATCAATACTTTTGGCCACAACTGTATATACTTTCAATTTACTATAGATGTCATAAAAGGTAATTCTCCTTTAGCTTTTAGTGCAGGGGACTTGAACCTGCGATCGTCTGATCACTTGTGCTATACATAACATTGCATCAGCACTGCCATGTATAGAGAAAATCACGGTCTCCTAGGAACACCAGCTAAACGCTGACTTTACAGGAGAATTGTCATGACAAGAACGAAGGTCTTTAGCAGACCCCAGGCTGTCTTAGCAACAAATTGGCACCCCGCGATAAGGCCACGGGTGGGTCAATGAGAGCGTGGAATGATGCGTCCACCTTTTGGCACATACAGTGCCTTGCGAAAGTATTCGGCCCCCTGGAACTTTTCAACATTTTCCCACATATCATGCTTCAAACATAAAGATACCAAGTGTAAATTTTGGGTGAAGAATCAACAAGTGGAACACAATTGTGAAGTTGAACAAAATGTATTGGTTATTTTACATTTTTGTGGAAATTCAAAATCTGACAAGTGGGGCGTGCAATATTATTCGGCCCCTTTACTTTCAGTACAGCAAACTCACTCCAGAAGTTCATTGTGGATCTCTGAATGATCCAATGTTGTCCTAAATGCCTAATGATGATAAATATAATCCACCTGTGTGTAATCAAGTCTCCGTATAAATGCACCTGCTCTGTTATAGTCTCAGGGTTCTGTTTGAAGCACAGAGAGCATCATGAAGACCAAGGAACACAACAGGCAGGTCGGTGATACTGTTGTGGAGAAGGTTAAAGCTGGATTTGGATACAAAATGATTTCCAAAACTTTAAACATCCCAATGAGCACTGTGCAAGCGATCATTTTGAAATGGAAGGAGTATCATATCACTGCAAATCTACCAAAACTCGGCCGTCCCTCTAAACTTTCATCTCAAACAAGGAGAAGACTGATCAGAGATGCAGCCAAGAGGCCCATGATTACTCTGGATGAACTGCAGAGATCCACAGCTGAGGTGGGACAGTCTGTTCATAGGACAATCAGTCATACACTGCACAAATCTGGCCTTTATGGAAGAGTGGCAAGAAGAAAGCCATTTCTCAAAGATATCCATAAAAAGTGTTGTTTAAAGTTTGTAACAAGCCACCTGGGAGACACACCAAACATATGGAAGAAGGTGCTCTGGTCAGATGAAACCAAAATCGAACTTTTTGGCATCAATGCCATACGATCTGTTTGGCGTAAAGGCAACACAGCTCATCACCCTGAACACACCATCCCCACTGTCAAACATGGTGGTGGCAACATCATGGTTTGGGCCTGCTTTTCTTCAGCAGGGACAGGGAAGATGGTTAAAATTGATGGGAAGATGGATGGAGCCAAATATAGGACCATTCTTGAAGAAAACCTGTTGGAGTCTGCAAAAGACCCGAGACTGGGATGGAGATTTGTCTTCCAACAAGACAATGATCCCAAACATAAAGCAAAATCTACAATGGAATGGTTCACAAATAAATGTATCCACATGTTAGAATGGCCAAGTCAAAATCCAGACCTCAATCCAATCGAGAATCTGTGGAAAGAGCTGAAAACTGCTGTTCACAAACGATCTCCATCAAACCTTACTGAGCTCGAGCGGTTTGCCAAGGAAGAATGGGCAAGAATTTCAGTCTCTCCTTGTACAAAACTGATAGAGACATACCCCAAGCGACTTGCAGCTGTAATCACAGAAAAAGGTGGCGCAACAAAGTATTAAGTTAAAGGGGCCAAATAAAATTGCACGCCCTACTTTTCAGTTTTTGAATTTCCACAAAAATTTAAAATAACCAATACATTTCGTTCAAATTCACAATTGTGTTCCACTTGTTGTTGATGCTTCACCAAAAATTTACATTTGATATCTTTATGTTTGAAGCATGATATGTGGGAAAAGGTTGAAAGGTTCCAGGGAGCCGAATACTTTCGCAAGGCACTGTATCAAATGCCATTGTCAGAGAATAGCAGCGGCATTTAGTCTGTTAACAGAGCAAAGCTGTTAGTAGTAGATGATGGATGATTAATTCAACAATCATCTGCCAGGAAACTCAGGGACCTGACATATGACTGTATGTCATAACTTGTGAAAGAGATAACCATATATTGTTTACACTGGTACCTTTACACAGGTTGGAATAGGGGGAAGTAAATATGTACAAAACCCTCTGTACCACAATTTGGGTGAAGTGAAGTAATGCGAGGGATTATGCCCCGTTTTGAAGTATACACTGGAATTTCTTCTATTTATGCTTCTGGTTGTGGAAGCCAACGTAAGCACTTACAAACCTTTATGAGTTTGGATTATAGCTATGAACGTCTATGCATATACAGAAAGAAGAAAATGATTGTGTGATTTGTCATTAGAATTTTTCTTCATGTTATTCTGAACCATTTTCATGAATTCATAGATCCACTATTTTTTTAATTAATGCCATCAGTTGGCATCAATTAACTTCTGCTCTTCCAAGAAACCATTTTTGATGGAAAAACAGGGTAACTTCCTAATGAATGTTTTGTTATGTTAACAATTGAAGTCAAATAAAAAGGATGATCAAAATAAAAAAGCTTAACAGTTTCTTAAAAAAGGAAGCGAGGCGCTGGACAGTACATAAGAACAAGGGAAATTAGCCTTGTTGAGCTTTACTTTGCACTCTTGAATTATTTCATCTTTCAATTTCTTTTTTTTTTTTTTTTTACAAAGTTTTTTTTTAAGAAACAAATTTTTGCAAAGTTGCAAAGGAGGATAATGTACAAATGAATTTAAATCAATTTATAACAACAGACTTTACTTTGACTCATATTCTTCTGTCTTCCACAAAATCAATAGCCATTAATGCACTGATATTAAATTCAATAACCATTTCAGTTATGCTAATTCAAAGACATCATTAACTGGAATGCAAAGCAGGGCAAAAGCTGTCACAAATATCATTAGGACCAATTTTCTAAGTATTGCTGGTTTGTTTAATCCTCAGAATTTAAAAAAATGTTTTCATCGGTTCTCTTTGGAATAAATCATGCAAAACTAATTAGCAAGTTAAGTCATTAAATTTAAATCTCCAAGCCATTCAGGACTAATACATTGGTGGCACACTGCGCCAATAGCTTGTCCTCTTTCATTTTCTAATATTCAAAAAAGTATGTCACCTGCCATCAAACTTTTGCTCATTGTTCTGTTTCCACAAATAAATGTGGCTCCGCCTGGGTTTAGTGGAGCCTGAAATTAGAAGTGACAGCAATTCACTCCAACAAAATGAGCTTCCTTCTCTGCCTGCAGTCCAAATCCCATTCATACCCCACAAACCCAACAGCCTAGCCAGTCTTGCCTGCCAAAAGAAGAAAAATAGAGCAGGAGCGAGTACATGTGGCTGAGTTGCACAGAGGTGGAGAGGAACCTGCTGGTAGTCCTGTGCTGTCACATAAGGTCCTCACCTTCGCACTGCTGGTAGTCATTCTTTTCGCCTTCAGATGGCTCTGACACCTCTGAAGTGAGAACTTGGAGCATTTGCTTGCACTCCTGTAGCATGGCCACAACCTCCTGATTATTCATGATGACCATTTCCCACTTGACTGTGAATTGAGTGTCCCTGTGTGCTCTATGATCAATGACCTAAGAGAAGGCACATATTCTGAATAAAAGGGATCTTTCAAGCTTGAGGTACCTGCGGAACAAAAGGGGAAAAGAGATGATTAACTAAAGCATCATCAATTATAAGAGAAATTCAAGCTGCGGAGAGATAATGGAGGAAAGAGTACATGAAAACACAGGATGGCATCTGAGCACTTTATTGGAGAAGTGAGAAATTACAGCAGGGTGCCTGACACACATGGGGATAAAAAAACAGATAGAAAAGATAAGAGAATGAGAGCGATACAGAAATCTATAGAGGACCTGCCACAAGTTCATTAACCGTTTCTGATGACATGGTGGACTAAAAAGCTCTGGCCTGTTCTTTCAGGAGCACCTCCCCTTAAAAGCATGCCCATAAAATATATAAAGAATTATCTAGAATTATACCTATCTATAAAACAGAATGTTTCAGTTAATGTACCGTATTTATTTTGTGACAGTTTATAATCTATAGCCATCTGTGACAGAAAAATAAAGAATATGTATATACTGTATACATGTGTGAGTGAAAAATCTATATACCGTACATAATTGTCTAAGGGGTACTTCCGTCTGTCTGTCTGTCCTTCTGTCACGGATATTCATTGGTCCTGGCCTCTATCATGGCAATCCAAGTCGCTGATTGGTCGCCGCAAAACAGCCAATCAGCGACGGGCACAGTCCGGAAGAAAATGGCCGCTCCATACTCCCCGCAGTCAGTGGCTGGCGCCCGCTCCCCGCAGTCACTGTCCCCGGCGCTCCGCTCCCCGCAGTCAGTGTCCCCGGCGCTCCGCTCCCCGCAGTCAGTGTTCCCGGCGCTCCGCTCCCCGCAGTTAGTGTCCCCGGCGCTCCGCTCCCCACAGTCACTGTCCCCGGCGCTCCGCTCCCCGCACTGTGTCCCCGGCGCTCCGCTCCCTGCACGCTCCATACTCCCCTCCGGTCACTGCCAACACAGGGTTAATGCCGGCGGTAACACGTTCCGTTACCGCCGCTATTAACCCTGTGTCCCCAACCTTTTACTATTGATGCTGCCTATGCGGCATCAATAGTAAAAGAAAGTAATGTTAAAAATAATAAAAAAAAAACAAAAACCTGCTATACTCACCCTCCATTGTCCGCTGAACCGCCGGTGCCTGCCACCATCTTCCTTTCCCAGCGATGCTTTGCGAAATTACCCATAAGACCTAGCGGTCTCGCGATGCAAAGCATCCTGGGAATGCAAGATGGCGGCAGCCGCTCGCCCATCTGCACAGGATCCCAGAAGGCGGAGAGACGGGACGCTGAGGAGCAGCAACAAGAATGGTGAGTATGTTACACTACAAGGGGCCCTTGGATCGTTAGGTGAGTATGTTTAGTTTTTATTTTTTTTAACCTGTGACATACGTGGCTCGGTAATATAGTACGTCACTGGGCAATATCCTACATGGCTCTGTGCTGTATACTACAAGGCTGTGCAATATACTACGTTGCTGTGCAATATACTACGTGGCTGGACAATATACTACCTCGCTCTGCAATATACTATGTGGCTCTGTGCTGTATACTACGTGGCTGGGCAATATACTACGTGGCTCTGTGCTGTATACTACGTGGCTGGGCAATATACTACGTGGCTCTGTGCTGTATACTACGTGGCTGGGCAATATACTACGTGGCTGGGCAATATACTACGTGGACATGCATACTCTAGAATACCCGATGCGTTAGAATCGGGCCACCATCTAGTATATAATAAACATATATGAAATGTTTTATATCTTCTGACTTTGTGTTCTCATACACTAATTAGCGAATTCTTCAGCCATTTCCAATCCTATACAATTTACAAAAGGGTTTTAATATCCCATATATAATAATCATCTTTATTTTTATATAGCGCTAACATATTCCGCAGCGCTTTACAGGTTGCACACATTATCATCACTGTCCCCGATGGGGCTCACAATCTAGAATCCCTATCAGTATGGAATGTGGGAGGAAACCGAAGTACCCGGAGGAAACCCACGCAAACACGGGGAGAACATAAATACTCTTTGCAGATGTTGTCCTTGGTGGGGTTTGAACCCGGGAGTCCAGCGCTGCAGGGCTGCTGTGCTAACCACTGTGCCACCGTGGCACAACACAACCCAACACAACCCAGGTTAAAAACAATAAAACAAAGAAAAAAAATCACACTATTACCTTCTGGCGTCCCGCGCAGCATTACCGATGCTTGCGATGCTCCCGGCAGCTGGTGTTCCCAGTAATGCCTTGCGTGCAATGACCTCTGATGATGTCGCGGTCTCGCGAATCATTTCGCAATGCATTACTGGGAAAGGCAGCTGCCGGGAGCATCAGTAACGCTGCGTGGAACGCCGGAAGGTAAGAATATTGCAAATTTTTTAATTTTTTTAATTTTTAACATTATATCTTGTTACTATTGATGCTGCATAGGCAGCATTAATAGTAAAAAGAGAGAGAGAGCGAGCGAGAGAATTTCCCTGACTGGAAATTCTTCCGCGCATGCTTAGTTTCAAAAGACGGAACCCATCACTGGATTCCTGCTTTTGACAGTCAGCAACGGATCCTGCGTCCATAGGCTTCCATTATAGCCAACGACCGGCAGCGCAGGACCCGTCGCTGGGCGATTTTCCGACGTACAGAAAAAACGTTCCTCTGTGCGTTGTCCCCACCCGACCAACAGCAATTTTCCGACGGATCCAGTGCACGACGAATGAAACGGATGGCCATCTGTCACAATACGTCGCTAATACAAGTCTATGGGAAAAAACAGGATCCAGCAGAAACATTTGCTGGATCCTGTTTTTTCAAAAATTGACGGATTTCGACAGAAGCTCAAAGACGGAAGTGTGAAAGAGGCCTAAGGGACTTGCCGTAGGTAAGGCTACTTTCACACTGGCGTTTTTTGCAATACGTCGCAATGCGTCGTTTAGGGGAAAAAACGCATCCTGCAAAGTTGTTTGCAGGATGCGTTTTTGCCCCATAGATTAACATTAGCGACGCATTGCCACACGTTGCAACCGTCGTGCGACGGTTGCGCCGTGTTGTGGCAGACCGCCGGGAGCAAAAAACGTTACATGTAACATTTTTGGCTGCCGACGGACCGCTTTTTCCGGCCGCGCCGCCTCCACCTCCCCGCACTTTACAATGTGGCAGCGGATGCGCAGGAAAAATGCATCCGCTGCCTCTGTTGTGCCTCCGTTTCACTGCTAGCGTCGGAACCTCGGCCCGACGCACTGCGACGGGCCGAGTCCGACGCTAGTGTGAAAGTCGCCTAAAGGACTACAACTGTGGCCTACGTTTGATAGTACTTCTTTTAGTACTTTTTATTTTCTTTATTTAACAAAATTCAAACCCCTTCCAAAAAAATGACATCTTACAAAAGGTAGGCACAAATCCAAAAAGCAACAGGGAGCTGAAGTGGCGTGGCAAATGTGGATGAAAATTTTGACTAGCAAAACAGATGTGTAAAAAAAAATTGTTTGCAACACACATACATAAAAAAAAAAAAAAACAAAGCATACAAAATTACATTACAAAAATGATTGCACAAGAAAAAAAAAACTCACTACATGTCTGACACTGATTTCAGATTTTTTATTCTGTAAAAATATTGTCAGCTGACCGGCTAATTTCTAGTGCATTAAGAATGAAGAAAAAAATGTGTAATTGTAATTCAAATTGAGAAAGAAAAATGGCAACTATATCATATCACTGATAAATCATCACACCAAGTCTGGCACTCCTGCTGCTAGCACCTCTCATATCTTTCATCTTCTTCAGTACTGCAGTTGTATAATACAGTCTGCCTGCTTTAGTGCTTTCTCTACCTAGCTCTAATGCTGATTCCTGAGCTCTGACATCCTTTCACTATTCGGAGTCATTCTAAAATGGTTGTTGCATTCTCTCTCTAAGCTTTTATACTTGCTATGACAGTTGCGCCTGGTTGGCTGAACTATACCATTGAATATGCTAGCTGCAAGGCATTATGGGGAATTCTACAAAGGTTGCACCTATGGTCATGTAAGCCTTCCGTGACTACTGCAATCTTATGCAATGTGTAATGTTCATCTGGAGTCTCGCTAAGAAAGCATGTATTTGCCTGTACATGAACTTCCACACTTTAATAAAAAAGTTTAACAGTAGTGTTGATCGTATAGCTTTGGATAAGCCCTTATCAAAATAGCTACAGCGCTCACCGAATAGCTGCGCCGGTAACCTGGATACCTGGAGCGCTGCCGATAATCAGCTGTTCGGCACTGTAGCTGCATGTGTCGCGGCTGTGTGACAGTAACAACACATGAATGGAGGGCCTGTGTGTTGAGCTCTCATGCAGTCTCTATTTTTATTGCTCTTCATGCAGTCTGTACTGCGCAGGCAGCGCCATTTTCAATCTTTTTTTTTCCCCTAGCTGGATAACATCAAGAAAATGTATTATTACACTAACCATACGATTATCCTGCAGAGCAGGTGCCACGGCTGACACCTGCCTGCAGAAGCGTTTTTTAGTCTTTCTTCAGTAAGTTAGGTATTCATTATGCAAACTAGCGGGCAGGTCAGTGAGGGATCAGTGACCTGTCAGCAGTCTGCATTATGAATACTTAATGAGAGCATCACATACACCAACCCCGCCTTAGGATATGAGCATATCATTAACTACAAACGGAAAATAAAGATTAAAAAACAACAACCACAAGACGGATTTCATCAACCCAGGTATCATTTTAATCAGTAGAACGGTGCCGACCTGACACTGTGTGTAGGTTACTGTGCGCAATCCTGCTGACACGTTCCCTTTAAGCTCCCACTTCAGATGTTTCCACCTCAAAGGGCTCTTTTCCATTTGCGAGAAACACATCCGTGTCTTGCACGTGAAAACCCAGCTCTGGCGCCGGCACTTGGGAGCGGAGCGTGCAGCTCCATGTATTGCTATGCGGCCGCACGCTCCGCTCCCAAGTGCCGGCGCCAGAGCTTGGTTTTCACATGCGAGACACGGACGTGTTTCTCGCGAATGGAAAAGAGCCCTAACCCTCACACTCTAATCCAAGATGATGCCAAAGAGATTTCATCACATGGCCAGATAAACAACCACCTTCTACTGGTTCATTGAAGTTACAACAAAAAGACTTCTACTACAAACCATATCAGGCAGACTCAATCCAGACCAATGTGGACTCTCTTCACCATCGGGCTCCTGCGTTATCTTTCCTTCCAAGTCTCAAACACCTATTCACATACCACCTTTACTGTAAAGGTGCCGTCACATTAAGCGACGCTGCAGCGATATAGACAACGAGCCGATCGCTGCAGCATCGCTGTTTAGGTCGCTAGGAGACGTCAAACACAGCAACAGCAGAACGATGCAGGAGCGATCCAGTGACGTACTTATCGTTCTCGCTGGTTGTTGCTCGATGAAAAAACATTGCTGGCATCGTTGCTTTTGCTGTCAAACATGACGAATCACGCCACCTGACGACCAAATAAAGTTCCAGACTTTCAGCAACGACCAGCGATGTCACAGCAGGATCCAGATCGCTGCTGCGTGTCAAACACAACGAGATCGCTATCCAGGACGCTGCAACGTCACGGATCGTTGTCGTTCTCGTTGGAAAGTTGTTCAGTGTGAAGGTACCTTAAGTCTTCTCATATCATAGGATAGATTAGTGAGCTGATTAGTGATTACCTCTGTTCTGTACAAATCAAGAGGGAGTGGTAACCTGCCTAAAATCTACTTTCCATAACAAATCTGAAGACAGATCTTAACCCTGAAAGATTGCTACCTCTAAAATTCGAGGATTGGATTATCTTCAATATTTTCTACATTGTTGGGCTGGCAACTAGACAGCCTGCTGTTTACTAGGAATAATGGCAAAATAATAAAAATAACATATATATATGTATATAAATATATATATATATATACAAACGAAGAAGAAAGAAGGAGAGGCGGCACTCACCGGTCCATTACGAGAGGTAACTTTATTACTTAAAAGCCATCACAGCCGGGGGTACAAAACATACAGTGCGGCAAGCCTGACGACGGCTGTTTCGCGCCCTCCTGGCGCTTCCACGCTGACTGACCCGTGGAAGCGCCAGGAGGGCGCGAAACGGCCGTCGTCAGGCTTGCCGCACTGTATGTTTTGTACCGCCTCTCCTTCTTTCTTCTTCATTTGGACTTGGACTTGTTTTGTGGCTAGAGCACCTCGGATCCGGCGGTCAAGACTCCCATCCCAGGTGAGCAGACGCATGTTGTTTCCTTTGAGCGGTGGTGCTGTCAGCTTTTTTTCTTTAAGATTGACTTATATATATATATATATATATATAATTTATTTTATATATATATAAAATATAAAACCATTAGAGCTGGCATAATCTTCCCCTCTACTGGCATCCATGGCCATAGCCAATCTTGCACCCACACTCCCAATTAAAGCATTACCAGTAGTAATATGCGGCCAATATTGTTTAATGAGCGATTATTCTTCTTGAAATAATAAAGCCCACACGTTTAATAATAGTGAAATTGGCCTCAGTAATTTAGCTTTCTTTGAAGAATTTGCACACAAAAATCAACTGGTGGTAGTTGTGACAGCTGGCATGTATTATTTTCCTTGAATAAGCAACATATGTAAAATTCAATATTTAGGCAATCTAGAGCAAGAGAACAACTGTTCCTATCTGCTAAATGGCTCTTATGTACAAGATACTAGTATTCCTCTAGAGATCCTTTAACTGGGGAAATTAGAAGTGTGATGGGACACGGCATTGTGTTATACAATTTGCTTGCCCCTGCCCCCATATTTTGTTTTACGATCTAGTTTTCTTTTCATAGAGGAGGAGCGGGACGGGCTGCATTAAAATAATGAGAGCGTTCAATCAAAAAAAGCCTCTTAAGGCAGGCTTCTCTTGTTAATATGCACAGACATGAAAAGGACTGCCCTTTCTTCCTATACAGCTACAGTGTGTGCAAATTGCAGGGGGCTCATTGGCATAATTCTCTGTAGTGACTTCTGAGGGTAAACTGGATTTACATTACTTTCTGACAAGAATTAAATGGAGGCCTTGTGGATATATGAACAACTCTCTAGACGGCAACAGATGGGCATGAATGTGTTCCCTAGGCACACTATCGGTGACATCTGTGTCCTCTGAATTCTGGTGGTCCTAGCCAATTAAAAAGCTAAAGAATAAGTAGGCAACTCGTGAACAGCCGGCCAACCAGCGTAAGAAATGCTTGTGTTTAGCAACTCGGCTGCCAGTAACCCTAAGCTGAGAACTTGTTATAATGAGAATGGCACATTGGTGGCTTTGGTTGTTATCATTATTTTAGCTTTACTGACTTTGGGAGTATATAAGGAACAGGCAAGTGGAGCTTATAAAATCACTCTAAAAGGAGCAATTAACCAGAATATTTGCATGAAAATGACACTTTGCACCCAATCTCATTAACTATACATTATGGGGGGAAAAAAGTGTTTTTTGTATTAGCTTACTAATATAAATCCACATTTTTACAATTTCTAATTCACTACAAAAAGCGGAAAATCAGAAAAGGGCCTAAATAACCAATTTACCAAGTATGTGTCAGGTGGCTCTGTCAGTGGTCGCCTGGCAATGGCTACCACGTACAGGCTTGGCACAAGCTACGCCATTTCTCAGAGGAGTGGGATTGCCCTAGCCTTTACCCTTTAAACCCTATACAGGGATCTGGACCTACACAGGGGTCTGTGGGTCAGCGCCACAGAGTCAGCTGCTCAGTGGCACAAGATGGCAGGAAGGATAGCCAGGAAGCTGGGTCAAAACCAAGACGGCAGCAAAGGTACAAAATTGTTAGGCAGGAGAAATGTCAATAACAAGCCGAGGGTAAAAGAGGAAAATACAAATACCAAATAGGAGCTGAGGAAGTGGCAGATTGCCACAAAACGCGTCGGCACAATAAAGCTTTCAAGAATATTTCCATTGTGTGTGGTCAGCGCGGATACATTGAGAAACCTGGTCTTCTCTTTCCTTCTTTGTCACATTGGTATCCATGGGAGTCTGCAATGACCACTGTTTCTTCACATATTCTGCAAGGGGTTGTGACTTTTCACAACATCTCAAGGCGAGTGCACTTACTGTGTATTGTCATCCAAATTATCACTTTTATTGCCCTATGTGCGCTCTCTCTCCTTAATTTCAAATAGGAGCTGAAGACACAGACCAAACCAGGAAAGCACAAAGCTATATCTGGCAGCTTCCAATAGGAAGCTGGTACCTTTAGTAGGGGGTGGTGCTCTCCAATTGGCAGAAACAGGGAGCTGATAACTTCAATTTACCAATTTACGCATCTCTAATAGCATACATTATCATGAATTAGTCAGACGTGCATGGTCACGCTCAGCCCTGCCCAGCTCAGCCCTACTTTTTAAAGGTAGACTGAGCTGGCTGGGAGTTGTGTAAAAATAACAAATATTTTGCAGCATTTCAAAGTATTTTTAGCCTCAATTCTAGGAAAAAACCTTGAGGAATTGAGACCTAGGTCTAATTGTACATTAGGAAAATAATGGTGACTCTATTTTGATCAATTACTAAGGAATTAAAAGAGTTGGTCCACCATTTACTTTATCACCAATCCATAGGATTGGTGAAAAATGTATGAAATGTATGATCAATGTAAAACTTCCCCTCACTGCCCGAACCCCACACACAATAGATAGTTGACGGCCAAGCGACACCTATCTCTCCAGAATCCCCAAAACACAGGAATGCTCGGCTTATCAAAGAACTCCTCTGTTCTCTATGAGAAAGTCGCTGCAAGACTCCACTGGTAGTGGAAGCTTATCTCTAAGGTGAACAAAATTATCCACAGTTCGAAATTGGACATGCCAGATTCTTCTCTCATCCGACATCTCTTGGGGGAGAATAAGGAGGCCCCAATTGCCAGTAAACAGTCATTCGATCATAGCAGAATTGGTGGGTGTAGTCTAACATGTATGGAGGCCTTAGAGAGGAATAGTCATTTTAACTTTTATTTAATAAATTAATAGTACATGCGAAAGTATGAAACTTTGTAATATATCTTATCTGCTTCTTTCTCCTCCAGGACTGATCATTAATTTTCAAAATTCTAAATTCACATGCAAAATCTGTACTCAGTGAAGACAGATTGTTACATTACTGAGATGCCACTTATCATGACAATTTGTTTCCTTCATCTCAATTAGGAAGTGGTATGCATGCACACTACTGTTCTAATTGATGTCAATCGAACTTTTGGACACAGCCGAGCACTGCACTGAATGTCTCTTATTACTAAATCCATTAAATGGAGCAGTAGTTTGCGTCCTCGACCAGCATTCAAATCAGACAAGAGAAATAGGAGCCCTGTTCTTCTGATCCAGTGAAGTGTGAGAAATAATTCATC
The DNA here is from genome assembly GCF_032444005.1 of Ranitomeya imitator. Taxonomy (NCBI): domain Eukaryota; kingdom Metazoa; phylum Chordata; class Amphibia; order Anura; family Dendrobatidae; genus Ranitomeya; species Ranitomeya imitator. The sequence goes on from NC_091282.1 coordinate 969,255,922, forward strand.
AGCTAACCTCTCTAAATATTCCCTCTCCCACTCTAGAATGGATAGACATCTGTATGTCATAATTAAAGTTGATCAAATAGAGATCAGCATCAGAAGATCGTCGCAACTGGACTGGACTCCTACAAACCTCCTTCTACCTGCATCCCCGACATCTCTTCTGATTATTAGGCCCCGCACAGTCATCAATGTGGTGACATTTCATGCCACTGGGATGCCAGCTGGTCGTCAGCGATTTGTAGGGCCCAGTACCATGGACTACTGTTGTGGCCGATGGATCAGGGTATGTACTGAACATTTTTTGTTGCTGGAAATATGTCTGAGAATTCTAACCGGGCAATTAAACCACTTTTTTAAGGTGGCTTTTCAACACGCTCAGCAAGAAGCAAAGGAAAGCCCCAACTAGGCATATACAGTATTTCCCCAATAATGCTAGGGGATTTGGCTTTTGTCTCAAGTCATATTGCCAGACTCGTTAAAGAGTTGATCGCTACTTCCAACAGGTGGCGCTATAGAGTTCAAGCCCTCTTTCTCTCTGAAGAGGCAATTTCCATCTAAAATTTCTCAGAGGAGCATTGTCCTGGAGCAGAACAATATTGTATCATACAATTATTAGGTTCTGTAGAAGGACGTAGATCTGGGGATTTATTATGATGGAATATAGGCTGAACTAGATGGACAAATGTCTTTTTTCGGCCTTACTAACTATGTTACTATGTTACTATGTTACAGCGAATAGGCTTCCTCACCTTGACAATCCAGAGCTGGTATGTCACTCTCCACAATGAGAAATATTACCCCTTAGACGACCCCTATAATGCCAGCAAGGCATGTGGACAGGAAGTCTTGTCGTTCCTACAACTCCATTAAAGGAGGTTTCCGTTTGATGGCCTTAGGATAAGACATCAATGTCTGATTGGTGTAGGTCAGTGTTCCCCAACTCCAGTCCCCCAGAGCCACCAACAGATCATGTTTTCAGGAATTCCTTAGGATTGCCGAGGTGATAATTCCATCACTTGGGCAACACTAAGGAAATCATGAAAATGTGATCTATTGGTGTCGTATGGGTCTCACATAATGTGTCCAGAAGAGAGTTCAATCTGTTACCTAAACATTTGCAAAAAAATGTCCTCCAGAAATGGCTCTCAAAGAAAAAATATTAAATCATTTAGAAGAGGACATGGAAGATAGCAAAACTTATAAACAGTGAATATCCATTGACGGATGGACTTTGACACTGATTTTAAAAGTGCAGAGGACTTGTCGAAAGTTTTGGTGAGCAGCTGATAGTCCTTAAGAAACACTCATTTATAGCTCGTCAACAGTTGGACAACTATAATCATCTCAAAGAAAACCTCAAACCGAATGAGGCAGCATTAAGATTAGACTTTTCAGAGAACTATTCCTGTGTTGTTCAGGATGAGGCAAAGACATTTCATTGGAACAATGAACAAGCAACTGTGCACTCTTTTGGAGGTCTATTACAACGAGAATGGATAAATAAAATACAAAAATGTCATTATGATATCTGAGTGCTCACTTCATGATTCAATAACTGAAATCATTTTTTTTTACAAATGATCACAGACAAAAACTGACATTCTACCAAGTTTGAGCAAAATCTACTACGTCTCAGATGGCTCTTCGGCGCAGTATAAAACTAGGAAAAACTTTATAAAGGTCTGTCATTACAAGAAAGATACAGTGGAGCAAAAAAGTATTTAGTCAGTCAGCAATAGTGCAAGTTCCACCACTTAAAAAGATGAGAGGCGTCTGTAATTTACATCATAGGTAGACCTCAACTATGGGAGACAAACTGAGAAAAAAAAATCCAGAAAATCACATTGTCTGTTTTTTTTAACATTTTATTTGCATATTATGGTGGAAAATAAGTATTTGGTCAGAAACAAAATTTCATCTCAATACTTTGTAATATATCCTTTGTTGGCAATGACAGAGGTCAAACGTTTTCTGTAAGTCTTCACAAGGTTGCCACACACTGTTGTTGGTATGTTGGCCCATTCCTCCATGTAGATCTCCTCTAGAGCAGTGATGTTTTTGGCTTTTCGCTTGGCAACACGGACTTTCAACTCCCTCCAAAGGTTTTCTATAGGGTTGAGATCTGGAGACTGGCTAGGCCACTCCAGGACCTTGAAATGCTTCTTACGAAGCCACTCCTTCGTTGCCCTGGTGGTGTGCTTTGGATCATTGTATTGTTGAAAGACGCAGCCACGGTTCATCTTCAATGCCCTTGCTGATGGAAGGAGGTTTGCACTCAAAATCTCACGATACATGGCCCCATTCATTCTTTCATGTACCCGGATCAGTCGTCCTGGCCCCTTTGCAGAGAAACAGCCCCAAAGCATGATGTTTCCACCACCATGCTTTACAGTAGGTATGGTGTTTGATGGATGAAACTCAGTATTCTTTTTCCTCCAAACACAACAAGTTGTGTTTCTACCAAACAGTTCCAGTTTGGTTTCATCAGACCATAGGACATTCTCCCAAAACTCCTCTGGATCATCCAAATGCTCTCTAGCAAACTTCAGACGGGCCCGGACATGTACTGGCTTAAGCAGTGGGACACGTCTGGCACTGCAGGATCTGAGTCCATGGTGGCGAAGTGTGTTAATTATGGTAGGCCTTGTTACATTGGTTCCAGCTCTCTGCAGTTCATTCACTAGGTCCCCCCGCGTGGTTCTGGGATTTTTGCTCACCGTTCTTGTGATCATTCTGACCCCACGGGGTGGGATTTTGCGTGGAGCCCCAGATCGAGGGAGATTATCAGTGGTCTTGTATGTCTTCCATTTTCTAATTATTGCTCCCACTGTTGATTTCTTCACTCCAAGCTGGTTGGCTATTGCAGATTCAGTCTTCCCAGCCTGGTGCAGGGCTACAATTTTGTTTCTGGTGTCCTTTGACCGCTCTTTGGTCTTCACCATAGTGGAGTTTGGAGTCAGACTGTTTGAGGGTGTGCACAGGTGTCTTTTTATACTGATAACAAGTTTAAACAGGTGCCATTACTACAGGTAATGAGTGGAGGAAAGAGGAGACGCTTAAAGAAGAAGTTACAGGTCTGTGAGAGCCAGAAATCTTGATTGTTTGTTTCTGACCAAATACTTATTTTCCACCATAATATGCAAATAAAATGATAAAAAAAACAGACAATGTGATTTTCTGGATTTTTTTTCTCAGTTTGTCTCCCATAGTTGAGGTCTACCTATTATGTAAATTACAGACGCCGCTCATCTTTTTAAGTGGTGGAACTTGCACTATTGCTGACTGACTAAATCCTTTTTTGCCCCACTGTATTTGAGTGCAAGCTGAATGGCACTTTTTTCCACAGCTCATGGCATAGGTGTATGTGATGGTGTAGAAGGCACCGAGAAATGGCTTGCAGCTCAAGCTAGCCTCCAAAGACCATATTCAGACCAAATCTTAACACCTATGCAACTTTTCAACTAGTGCAAAAAATATTCCTAACATCCAGTTCATGTACTGCACAAACCAGGAACAACAAAAAAGAGGAGAATTTGTTAAAACATTGGTTAAATGAAGCAGACCCCATTAAAGGGACTCAGCAATACCACACTTTCATTTCATTCAGTGAAACTGAAATAAAAACAAGCACGGTGGCTCAGTGGATAGCACTGCAGCCTTGCAGCGCTGGGGTCCTGGGTTCGAATCCCACCCAGGACAACATCTGCAAAGAGTTTGTATGTTCTCTCCGTGTTTGCGTGGGTTTCCTCTGGGTACTCCGGTTTCCTCCCACATTCCAAAGACATACTGATAGGGAATCTAGATTGTGAGCCCCATCGGGGACAGTGATGATAATGTGTGCAAAACTGTAAAGCGCTGAGGAATATGTTAGCGCTATATAAAAATAAAGATTATTATTATTATTATTATTATTTATTCAGCAACGACAGTGACATCTATGAAGTGATTGAAGGTGGCGCAAGATTGGCAAAGAATGTCATAACTGGTAATGTGATAGGCACTGGTAGCTGGCTAGTGTACATTCCAAAGATTCTGCTAATGAAGAAGCAGAGGTGACTTTTTTCCATCCCTCTGGTCCATGCCCATCCTTTGTGTATCCAAGAAAACTAGACATATTAAAAGTAAACAAAAATCAGATATGAGGGGTGTTCATTAAAGATTTTCCCTGACCCACTTCAATTTATCACAGGACGCTGAAACTGCATATGAGTAATGATGTAAGTCTCTTTAGGTTACGTGCCAATTTGCAACTCAGAACTGATAACGGTCTTGATTTTACCGGTGCTGAAGTGGTGTGAGGTTTGATAATTGACCCAATGGAATACAGAGCAGACATCAAGTTTCTTTACACACCAAAGGAGATGTTCGATTAAATGAAAGAGCTTTATGGGGATGATTCCCCACCGTATGATGCAGTCAAGGACTGGCATCGTCAATTCAAATGTGGTCGGACTTTGGTGCAAACAGCTCCAATTCCAGGGCAACCCCACTCTGCTATCGAACACACTATCCAGCAAGTGGAGGTTGCCATTTTGGAAAATCGCTGCGCAACCATTCGTCTTCTAGCCCAAAATGTCAAGTTTAGTGTGGGGTCCGTGAAAAAAATCATCCAATACCATCTTCACATTCATATGGTATCCGCTTGCTGGGTTCCCCGGCTGCTCACACATTTCCAGAAGCAGGAACAAGTCGAATGCTCTCAGGCTCTATTGACGATGTGCCATGGAAACCAGGAGGACTTTTTCAACAGACTGATCACAAAGGATGAAAGCTGGGTCCGTCACTATCATCCTGAGTAGTGATGAGCGAGTGTACTCATTGCTCGAGTTTTCCCGAGCACGCTCGGTGGTCTCCGAGTATTTGACTCGGAGATTTAGTTTTCCTCGCAGCAGCTGGATGATTTGCAACTGTTAGACAGTCTGATTATATGTGGGAATTCCCTAGCAACCAGGCAACACCCACATGTACTCAGCCTGGGTAGTAGCTGTAAAACATTCAGCGGAGGTGATGAAAACTAAATCTCTGAACACTAACAAATACTCGGAGGTCACCCAAGCGTGCCCAGGAAAACCCGAGCAACGAGTACACTCGCTCATCACTAATCTTGAGACTAAAGTCCAGTCGATGCAATGGAAGCACAGACTAGTATTGATGGATTTCCTAGCAAAGGGTATTATGATCATTGGGGCATACTATGCTTCACTGCTGCGGAAATTGCGGGAGGTCATCAAAACCAAGAGACATGGCATGCACACCAAAGGTGTCCTCCTTCTGCGAGACAATGCACCAGTTCACAACTCATATGTTGCCCAAATGAAAGCATGCTCCTGTTTCTTTGAAATTCTACCGCATCCCCCTTATTCACCCAACCTCGCACCATCGGACTTCCACCTCTTTCCAACAATGAAGTTATTTTTGAAGGTCAAGCATTTTCCAGATGATGAGACTCTGATTTGCAAAATCACAACGTGGCTTTTGGAGCTACCTGTCGACTTTTACAAGCGAGGTGTTTACAGTTAAAGAGATGGGAGAAGTGTGTGTCCCTAGGCAGCACCAATGTAGAGAAGGACTAATAACTGTGCCAAGTTTCATTGCTCTCAGTCCACAGGAAGTAGGTGAGGGGAAATCTTTAATAAACGCCCCTCGTAGGTGGATCCAAACACTATAACAGCTGTACATACTCCGTGACACAAAACGAAATGGCCATTGTTAGTAATAGATTGTGGACAAGATGAAATCTTGCCCAACAGAAGGGACAAATTGGTGATAAAAACTCAGTGTAAAGACTTGCTATTAATTATTCAGACTAGTTCATTTTGGCTCATTTTAAAGATTGATGGTTTAACTACTATACTCCGTTTAAAAACTTGAAAAAGGACACGCCTAGTGTCGTAATAAAAAATTGATACACGTATACTGTCTTTTTCTGACCATAAGACGCACTTTTTTCCTCCAAATTTGAGAGGAAAGTGTGGGTGCGTCTTATGGTAGGGATGTAACGTGGGGAGGGGGCAGCAGCAAGTGGGATTGCACTGGGAGGCAGGAAGCAGAAAAATGTCCCTGCTGGCTTCAGGAATCAGCTGGGGAAACCACATGGTCCCGATCATTAAAGTGCAGTGAATATTCATTAGCTGCTTCCCCGCCCACCTGTCAGCTGAGTGGTGAGATGGGAGCAGCAAATGAATACTCATTCACAGGGACACACATGGTTTCCCCAGTGCTGGATTCCTGCAGCATCTGGGGAGATCTGTGTGTCTGGTGAGAGGCAGCAGCAAGGGCCAGAAGGGACAAGATCGCTGCATACCTGCCTGCCGGGGCTGTGCTGGATGCTGAGTGCTCCAGCACAAGGACCTGTGTGATGTCAGGAGTGGGCGGGCTGGAGCATCACATGGCAGCACAGAGCCCTCCCTCTTCTGATGTCATCACAGGTCCAGACACCACACTACAATCTGCAAGCTTACTCCTGTGCTGTGGAGAGGCAACAAGAGGGAGCGCTCTGTGGTGTCATGGGATGGGATGCTCCAGCATTTTACCTCACCACAGTGTGGATGGCTGCCACAATTAAAAGGTTAGTCACTACAACACACAAAGCACTCTGCCACTTCTGTGGTGAACTATGACTCCCAGCATGCCATAGGTTCTGCAGGACATGCTGGGAGTTATAGTTGTCCCAATGGGATCTCAAAGCAGCACTCCAGTGTTATTTTTCAGTGCTGGAGTGGTGCTTTAAATATAAGCCCTGTGCCCCCATTCTTATACTCACCCTCCAGCATCTTCATATAGCACTTCACAGACACCACACTGGTCCCGCAGCACCATCTTCTACCCACAGCTTCCAACATAATAACATACTATTATATATAATAACAACACATATAATAGTATGTTTATGTTATTAAATATTTTACCACCTTTTTTGCTTCAAATATTTTTTTCCCTATTTTCCACCTCTAAAATCTGGGTGCGTCTTATAGTCCGGTGCATCTTATAGTCCAAAAAATATGGTATTTAAGTATTTAATATTGCTTCTTTTACTTTAGTATTAAACATATGAATAGGATGAGACTGTATTTAAAAACACACTTAAAAATATGATCCCAATGAGAACCCAACTTGAGTTATTGGTTACATTTGTACAAGGATTCAAGTAACACATAAGCCTTTTTTTAAAAAAAATGTACAACTTTTTTTTAACTGTGCATCAAAATTTTGAATTTGACACCTGAAAAAACAAAATATCAACATAAACTTGTGACATATCAAATTAAAGCCTGTACCATTCTAAACAAAATGGTGCCTCTCCCATATATTTATCTTATTTCGATCCAGAGATATCATTAAGAATGTAACATCATACAAACCCAAAATTCTGACTTTTCAAAAACTATAGAAATCTATAAAAAATTAACTAAAGAAGACAAACATGAAAACTTTTTTTTGTAATTCATTAAATTAGCACTTTAAAAAAAAAAGAAAGAAAGAAAAAAAAAATCCAAAGACATCTGGAAAAAAAAAATATTGAGACCACTTAAATGACCCAGCTGTGAAAAATATAAAAGTTCTCTGCAGTTTTTAGCCAGTTTTTTTAGATTATGAAATTGGAGAAGAATCAAAACATAAAGACTCAGTTTCATCATTTGCGTTTTTTTGTCTTGTGGCATTTGTTGAATTTTTTTGTGCCAACCTTTCCAAAATGCCGCATGTGGGTTGATGAATTTGGTACAAAACCAAAGATGCTTTTTTTTTTATGTCTGTTACCATGTTAGGAGTCGAGTTTCCTCTGCTGCACAGGGGGAATCTCGATCAGTGTCTGCTGCGGTCTCCCATTCGGTATCGGCCGCAGTGGGCTCTGCTCAGCGGAGACGTCGCTCCCAGCGTCTCGCTGGGGCTAATTCGGTGCATACAGTTAGGGCCAGAAATATTTGGACAGTGACACAAGTTTTGTTATTTTAGCTGTTTACAAAAACATGTTCAGAAATACAATTATATATATAATATGGGCTGAAAGTGCACACTCCCAGCTGCAATATGATAGTTTCCACATCCAAATCGGAGAAAGGGTTTAGGAATCATAGCTCTGTAATGCATAGCGTCCTCTTTTTCAAGGGACCAAAAGTAACTGGACAATGGACTCTAAGGGCTGCAATTAACTCTGAAGGCGTCTCCCTCGTTAACCTGTAATCAATGAAGTAGTTAAAAGGTCAGGGGTGGATTCCAGGTGTGTGGTTTTGCATTTGGAAGCTGTTGCTGTGAGCAGACAACATGCGGTCAAAGGAACTCTCAATTGAGGTGAAGCAGAACATCCTGAGGCTGAAAAAAAAGAAAAAATCCATCAGAGAGATAGCAGACATGCTTGGAGTAGCAAAATCAACAGTTGGGTACATTCTGAGAAAAAAGGAATTGACTGGTGAGCTTGGGAACTCAAAAAGGCCTGGGCGTCCACGGATGACAACAGTGGTGGATGATCGCCGCATACTTAATTTGGTGAAGAAGAACCCGTTCACAACATCAACTGAAGTCCAGAACACTCTCAGTGAAGTAGGTGTATCTGTCTCTAAGTCAACAGTAAAGAGAAGACTCCATGACAGTAAATACAAAGGGTTCACATCTAGATGCAAACCATTCATCAATACCAAAAATAGACAGGCCAGAGTTAAATTTGCAGAAAAACACCTCAAGAAGCCAGCTCAGTTCTGGAAAAGTATTCTATGGACAGATGAGACAAAGAGACAAAGATCAACCTGTACCAGAATGATGGGAAGAAAAAAGTTTGGAGAAGAAAGGGAACGGCACATGATCCAAGGCACACCACATCCTCTGTAAAACATGGTGGAGGCAACGTGATGGCATGGGCATGCATGGCTTTCAATGGCACTGGGTCACTTGTGTTTATTGATGACATAAGAGCAGACAAGAGTAGCCGGATGAATTCTGAAGTGTACTGGGATATACTTTCAGCCCAGATTCAGCCAAATGCTGCAAAGTTGATTGGACGGCGCTTCATAGTACAGATGGACAATGACCCCAAGCATACATCCAAAGCTACCCAGGAGTTCATGAGTGCCAAAAAGTGGAACATTCTGCAATGGCCAAGTCAATCTCCAGATCTAAACCCAATTGAGCATGCATTTCACTTGCTCAAATCCAGACTTAAGACGGAAAGACCCACAAACAAGCAAGACCTGAAGGCTGCGGCTGTAAAGGCCTGGCAAAGCATTAAGAAGGAGGAAACCCAGCGTTTGGTGATGTCCATGGGTTCCAGACTTAAGGCAGTGATTGCCTCCAAAGGATTTGCAACAAAATATTGAAAATAAAAATATTTTGTTTGGGTTATCTCTATTTGTCCAATTACTTTTGACCTCCTAAAATGTGGAGTGTTTGTAAAGAAATGTGTACAATTCCTACATTTTCTATCAGATATTTTTGTTCAACCCTTCAAATTAAACGTTACAATCTGCACTTGAATTCTGTTGTAGAGGTTTCATTTCAAATCCAATGTGGTGGCATGCAGAGCCCAACTCGCGAAAATTGTGTCACTGTCCAAATATTTCTGGCCCTAACTGTAGGGTCACTGCTGCCTTTTCTGGCTTTCCTATGGTACCCTGCACTGATCTGCGGCGAGCGAGCCTCTCTGGGACTAAGTCCTTGTTTACTCACACTGAGCATGCCCAGGGCAGGGTCTCCCATTGGAGGTCGAGGGCCACATGTTCGGTCACATGCTCAGGTGCTGCAGTACATTCCATTGGTCCTTCTGGAAGGTCCTGAAAGGGCAAAACATGCTCAGGTACTGCAGCACTTTCCATTGGTCCTTCTGGAAGGTCCTGAAAGGGCAAAAACTTCAGTAGCAGCTTCCTGTGCTGCAACTATATAAACTGCGCATGACCGCACGGCCATGCGCTAGTATTGTCTTATGTTATGTGCTTTGCGCCAGTGTGGTCACATGTATGTGTGTTCAGGGACCCGGCTGAAATAAGCCCCTAGAATGCTGGCTCCTCCGGCGAGATTGAGTCTGAGTGTATTCAGGGACCCGGCTGAAATAAGCCCCTAGAATGCTGGCTCCTCTGGCGAGGAGTTTTGTGTGTTTGTGTGACCACTGACTGCTCTCTGTTTGGGCAGTTAGCCTGTGCCTCTGTGGAGTCTAACAGGGCACAGTGCTTTCCTTTCACGGCTACTCAGTGAATTAACTGAGTTAGTCTATACCGCCATATAGCTCCGCCGTTTGCTAGCAGCAGGTACTCCTGCACGGTGGACCCCGGGCTGCGAACGCACCAATATCAACAAACATCTCTATTTACTCGGTGCGTTCCGCTAGCCCTAACAGAATACTAGCGCCAGGGTCTGGCTAGTAAATGGCGGACATTTAGCAATCTTTGCGGTATATCCAGCAGCTGGAGGGTAGGTTGGCGGCTCTCGAGAGCTCAACCTCAGCTGTGGATGTTACCGCAGTTGCTGTACAGGCTGCTAGCGTGGCTGCAGCAACCTTGTCCACTGCCACCCCTGTTCCGACGTTATCTCGCCTCCCGCTGCCAGAAAAATTTTCTGGAAATAGCAAAACTTGTAGGGGATTCGTGAGTCAGTGCTCTATTCACCTCGAGCTCCTGGCTGCACGTTTTCCTACAGAGCGGGCTAAGGTGGGATTTATTGTGTCTCTTTTGTCGGACAGGGCGTTGGAGTGGGCTACGCCGCTGTGGGAGCGTGGTGATCATGTGGTGCAGAGTGCTCCGTTGTTCCTGAGCACTCTGAAAAAGGTCTTTTTAGGACCTCAAGTCACCCATGACACAGTGCTCCAACTACTGGCATTAACTCAGGGTGAGTCCTTGGTCAGCCAATTTTCCGTCCGCTTCCGTACTTTAGCTTCCGAGCTGGAGTGGTCGGATAAAGCCCTTATCCCCATATTTTGGAGGGGCCTGGCTGACCACATTAAGGACGCTCTGGCCACTAGGGAGATTCCTGCCACACTGGAGGAGATAATAACTGTCTCTACTCGTATCGACCTCCGTTTTAACGAGCAGAGGTTGGAGCGAGCCCAGTGTAGGCAGAGGTTTCGGCTGGCTCCCACCTTCGCCAAACCTTTGGAATCTCCAGTCCAGGCATCCGAGTCACATGAGGCCTTAGAGGTGACACGAGCGGGATCCAAGTCTCAGTCTGCCCGTGCACATAAGGTCCGTCATGTTTGCCAGCAGTCAGGACACCTTGCCTCCAAGGGTCCTCAGCGGTCGGGGAAACGTCAGCGTCTAGTGGCAGTTGGAGGAGGTACACTAGACACGGCGACGTTTGCCTCAAAGTTGTCCTTCAAGGGGACAATTACCATAGGCCCATCCACTCTTATGGTCGAGCTATGCGTGGATTCTGGGGCAGAGGGTAATTTTATGTCTTCCGCTTTTGCCCAGCGTCACGCAATACCCTTGGTGATGCTCGCCAAGCCGGTAACCGTTCGAGTGGTAAATCGGTCAACACTACCTTCACAGATTACCCACCAAACCATTCCTTTCACGCTATCTGTGTCTCCATCACATCAGGAGATAATCTCCCTATTAGTCATTCCTGAGGGAATTGATGAGGTCCTGTTGGGGATACCATGGCTTCGCTACCATTCTCCTCATATTGAGTGGTCCTCTGGGAGAATTTTGGGATGGAGTAAATCTTGCGAGGGTAGATGTCTGAGGGAGTGCGTTCAGGTTGCTACTACACAGGTACCCGCAGATCTTTCCTCTCTCCCCAAGCACTATTGGCCCTATGCAGACGTGTTCTCCAAAAGAGCTGCGGAGACCCTTCCGCCTCACCGCCCCTATGACTGTCCTATTGACCTCTTGCCTGGTGCTGAGCCTCCCCGGGGTCGAGTCTATCCATTATCTCTCCCGGAGACGGAGGCAATGTCCCAGTACATCCAGGAGAATCTGGCAAGAGGATTCATTAGGAAGTCAGTGTCACCGGCAGGGGCAGGGTTCTTCTTCGTACAGAAGAAGACTGGAGACTTACGTCCATGCATAGACTACAGGGGTCTTAACGCCATCACCGTTAAGAACAAGTACCCACTACCCCTGATATCTGAGCTGTTTGATAGGCTACGGGGAGCGAGGGTATTTACAAAGTTAGATCTGCGGGGTGCTTACAACCTGATTCGCATCCGTGAGGGGGATGAATGGAAGACGGCTTTTAACACCAGGGATGGGCACTATGAATATCTGGTGATGCCCTTCGGGCTCTGTAATGCTCCAGCCGTTTTCCAAGACTTTGTGAACGACATCTTCCGGGATATGCTCACCACCTCGGTCGTAGTCTATCTGGATGATATTCTCATCTTCTCTCCAGATATTGACTCCCATCGGAGAGATGTTCGCAAAGTCTTCGACCTCTTACGAGTCCTTGCCTTTCCTTGGTTATATCATCTCTGCCCAGGGTTTGGCTATGGATCCTGCCAAGCTACAGGCTGTAATGGACTGGCAGGAACCCCATTCTCTTAAAGCGGTGCAGCGCTTTATGGGGTTCATTAATTACTATCGCCAGTTCATTCCACACTTCTCAACTTTGGTAGCTCCCTTGGTTGCCCTCACCAAGAAGGGAGCAAATCCCAAGTTGTGGTCAGAGGAGGTCTCCAAAGCCTTTCTCTCGATCAAGTCACACTTCGCTAGCGCTCCCATCCTACATCGCCCCGATGTTGATAAGCCATTTATCTTGGAGGTGGATGCCTCATCCGTTGGTGCTGGAGCAGTCCTTTTCCAAAAGGATGCTCAAGGTCGGAAGCATCCTTGCTTCTTCTTCTCCAAGACCTTCACACCAGCGGAGAGGAATTATTCCATCGGGGACAGGGAGTTGCTGGCCATGAAGTTGGCTTTTTCGGAGTGGAAACATCTCTTGGAGGGAGCTCGCTTTCCCTTCCAAGTCTTCACTGACCACAAGAACTTGGTGTATCTGCAAACGACCCAGCGGCTGAATTCTCGCCAGGCTAGATGGTCCCTGTTCTTCTCCCGGTTCCATTTTACTCTCCATTTCCTCTCCGGGGAGAAGAACGTTCGTGCTGACGCTCTCTCCCGCTCCGTGGTGTCATCGGAGGAGGAGGAGGAGCCTCGGCTTATTGTCCCTTCTGAGAGCCTGAGAACTGTAGCTCCGGTTTCGCTAGAGTCTGTGCCCCCGGGCAAGAGTTTTGTACCAGCTAACTTGCGACCGGAGATTCTCTCTTGGGCTCACTCCTCCAGAGTGGGTGGGCATTTTGGGACCAAGAGGACATCTGAGCTTCTGGCGAGAACATACTGGTGGCCGCATATGGCCCGAGATGTCAAGGACTATATTCAGGCGTGCGTTTCTTGCGCCCAGAATCGGTCTTCTCGGCAACGGCCTGCTGGGTTGCTTTACCCTCTACCGGTGGCAGACAGGCCCTGGGAGATGGTCGGGATGGACTTTGTGGTGGGTCTACCCAAGTCGCGTGGCTGCTCCATTATTTGGGTTGTCACCGACCATTTCTCCAAGATGGTGCATTTGGTGCCGCTTCCTCGGTTACCCTCAGCACGGGCCTTGGCGGTGTTGTTCATTAAACACGTTTTCCGTTTGCATGGTATGCCTGATAAGATTGTCAGCGATCGGGGTCCCCAGTTCGCATCTCGGTTTTGGAGAGAGCTCTGCCGTTTACTCAGCATAGAGTTAAACCTCTCCTCTGCATACCATCCCGAGACGAATGGGTTGGTGGAGAGAACCAACCAGACTCTGGTGACATATTTGCGACATTTCGTCTCTGCTAGGCAGGATGACTGGGCATCTTTGCTACCTTGGGAGGAATTTGCCCTGAACAACGCCGTAGCCGATTCCACTGGTCAAACTCCTTTTCTCCTTAATTACGGCCAGCATCCGCGTGTCCCTGTGCCCATGCCCGTGTCATCCACCGATTCTAGGGTGGCAGACTGGGCGGTGGAGGCACGTGACATCTGGGACCGCACACAGGATGCCATCCGGGCCTCCTAAGGGTTCAATGTGCTCACCACACATCTCGATCAGTTCATTAAGGGGTCTAGTTTCCAAAATGGGGTACTTGTGGGGGATTTTCACTCTTTAGGCACATCAGGGGCTGTCCAAACGTGACATGGCATTCTCCAATTGTTCCAGCAAATTTTGCATTCAAAAAGTCAAATGGCGCTCCTTCCCTTCCGAGCTCTACCGTCCGCCCAAAGAGTTATTTTCTCCCTCATATGGGGTATCGGCATGCTCAGGAGAAATTACACAAGAAATTTTGGGTCCATTTTTTCCTGTTACCCTTGTCAAAATAAAAAAAAAATTGGATCTGAAGATTTTTTTTTCAAAAAAAGTTAAATGTCCATTAAAAAAAAAAAAATTCCTGTGAAGCAGGAAGTGAGGTTTTGAGCACCTTGAGGGGTGCAGTTTTTAGAATGGTGTCCCTTTTTCGGTATCTTCTATCATATAGACCCCTCAAAGTGACTTCAAATGTGATGTGGTCCCTAAAACAAACTGGTTTTGTAAATTTTGCTGGAAAAATTCTAAATCACTTTTAAGGGTTCTAAGTGTTAAAAGTCAACTTTTAACCCTTATAACTTCCTAACAAAAAAAATGGGGTTCCAACATTGTGCTAATGTAAAGCAGACATGTGAGAAATGTTATTTATTAACTATTTTGTGTGACATATTTTCCAAACTTTCCCCAAATTTAATTTTTTTTCACAAATAAACGCAAGTCATGCCGAAGAAATTTTACCACTATCATGAAGTACAATATGTCATGAAAAAACAATCTCAAAATCACTGGGATCCGTTGAAGCATTCCAGAGTTATTACCTCATAAATTGACAGTGGTCAGAATTGTAAAAATTGGCCTGGTCATTAACGTGCAAACCACCCTCGGGAATTAAATGGGGCTGCGCACATGTCCATGTGACCAACACGAGGACATGTACGTTCTTTTCTGGCAGCCCGAACGTCAATATGTCCTGCACACAGATGATAAAGTGTGACATCCCTGTGCCGTCTATGTGACACGTTCCAGAACAGAATACAGAATAGAAATGGCAGATGTTTAGGTGTTAGATCTGCAAAGATAGAGATTGATGGATAGATATGGTGTAGACAGATGACCGTGAGATAAATAATTAGTTCTGTGCGTGTGTATTTTTCTGTACATGTATTTAGCTAAAAAATATATTAATAAATGAAAAAAATGGTCTGGGGTCCCCCTTCCCAGACTAATAAGAACAGCTCATAGCTGTCTGCTTTCCCTTAAGTGGTTATTAAAAACTAGCTATTGAACCCGTTCTACGCCCGGGTGGCGAGCATTTATATTGGTATATGGTCTCCATCCTGGTATGTGCTGCTCCCATCTTGCTCCCCCATCCTGTCATGAGCTGCTCCATCCTGTGTCCCCTTCCTGTCATGTGCTGCTCCATCCTGCGTCCCCATCCTGTCATGAGCTGCTCCATCCTGCGCTCCCATCCTGTCATGTGCTGCTCCATCCTGCGCCCCATCCTGTCATGTGCTGCTTCATCCTGTGCCTTCATCCTGCACCCCATCCTGTCATGTGCTGCACCCATCCTGCGCCCCCATTCTGACATGTGCTGCACCCATCCTGCGCCTCCATTCTGTCATTTGCTGCTCCCATCCTGTCATGTACTGCTCCCATCTTGCGCCCCCGTTCTGTCATGTGCTGCTTCCATCCTGCACCCCCGTTCTGTCATGTGCTGCTGCCATCCTGCACCCCTGTTCTGTCATGTGCTGCCCTATTCTGTCATGTGCTGCTCCCATCCTGAGCCACAGTTCTGTAATGTGCTGCTCCCATCCTGCGCCACCGTTCTGTAATTTGCTGCTCCCATCCATATGCCCCATACGCTGCTCCATAAAGGTTGATGGCCCCCATAAGATGCTCCATAGTATATGCCTCATATGCTGCTCCATTATGGTTGATGGCCCCCATAAGATGCTCCATAGTATATGCCTCATATGTTGCTCCATTATGGTTGATGGCCCCCATAAGATGCTCTATAGTATATGCCTCATATGCTGCTGCATTATGGTTGATGGCCCCCATAAGATGCTCCATAGTATATGCCCCGTATGCTGCTCCATTATGGTTGATGGCCCCCATAAGATGCTCCATAGTATATGCCCCGTATGCTGCTCCATTATGGTTGATGGCCCCATAAGATGCTCCATAGTATATGCCCTGTATGCTGCTGCATTATGGTTGATGGCCTCCATAAGATGCTCCATAGTATATGCCTCATATGCTGCTCCATTATGGTTGATGGCCCCCATAATATGCTCCATAGTATATGCCCCGTATGCTGCTGCATTATGGTTGATGGCCCCCATAACATGCTCCATAGTATATGCCCCGTATGCTGCTGCATTATGGTTGATGGCCCCCATAAGATGCTCCATAGTATATGCCCCGTATGCTGCTGCATTATGGTTGATGGCCCCCATAAGATGCTACATAGTATATGCCCCGTATGCTGCTGCATTATGGTTGATGGCCCCCATAACATGCTCCATAGTATATGCCCCGTATGCTGCTGCATTATGGTTGATGGCCCCCATAAGATGCTCCATAGTATATGCCCCGTATGCTGCTCCATAAAGGTTTATGGCCCCCATAAGATGCTCCATAGTATATGCCCCGTACACTGCTCCATAAATGTTGATGGCCCTTATAAGATGCTCCATAGTATATGCCCCGTACACCGCTCCATAAATGTTGATGGCCCCCATAAGATGCTCCATAGTATATGCCCTGTATGCTGCTGCAATATATATATAAAAAAAAAACCATACTCACCTATCGTCGCTGGGCGCCGAGTGCTGGGGGGCCTGAGCAGGTGGGGACACCGGCGCGCTGTGGGGGTCAGGTGCCGGAGTCACCGCTAGCTCAGGCCCCCGACACTTGCTATAGTCATCTGTCCCGTTCCAGTGCTGCGCGCCGCTCCGTCTTCTGGATCCTCTGGCTGTGACTGTTCAGTCAGAGGGCGGCACGCATTAAGCGCGTCATCACGCCCTCTGAACTGAACGTCACAGGCAGAGGACCCGGAAGACGGAGCGGCACGCAGCGCTGGAACGGGACAGGTGAATATAACTTATACACACCCTCCTGGCACGTCCCTGCTTCTCCGTTGGAGATTGCGGTGTGCGTTCAGTGCTTACGCATACCGTGATCCCCTGGGCTGCGTCACTCTGTGGGGTCCAGACTGCACCGGCGCTTGCGCTTGCACAGTCTATAAAGGCTTCGGACAGAGTGACGCTCCCAGCGTTATATTATAGATAAGGGGGACCCGATGCAATTTTTTTTTCATTTATTTATTTTTTAGCTAAATACATGCATAGTAAACTACAAACGCATGGCACCAATTATATATCTCACAGGTCTCTAGCTATCTATTCTCTATCTTTGCACATCTTTAACACCTAAACATTAGTGATGAGCGAGTAACCTCGTTGCTCGGGTTTTCCCGAGCACACTGGAGTGATCTCCGAGTATTTGTAAGTGCTCAGAGATTTAGTTTTCATTGCCTCAGCTGCATGATTTACAGCTGATAGACAGCTTGAATACATGTCCGGATTCCCTAGGAACCAGGCAACCCCCACATGTACTCAGGCTGGCTAGCAGCAGTAAATCATGCAGCTGAGGCAAGAAAAATGAAATCTCTGAGCACTTAGGCTACGTTCACATTTGCATTGTGCGGCGCAGCGTCGACGATGCAACACACAACACATGCAAAACGCATGCACAACGCAGCGTTTTGTGACGCATGCGTTCATTTTTTGCATGATTTTTGGCGTAGAAAAAACTGCATCATGCAGCGTCCTCTGCGCCCTGACAGTTGCGCCAAAATGACGCATGCGTCACAAAATGCAAGACAACGCATGTCCATGCGCCCCCCATGTTAAATATAGAGGCGCATGACGCATGCGTCGCCGCAGCTGCGCCCGACGCTGCACCGCACAACGCTAATGTGAACGTAGCCTTACAAACACTCGGAGACCACCAGAGAGTGCTCGGGAAAACCCGAGCAACAAGTATACTCGCTCATCACTACTAAACATCTGCCATTTCTATTCTGCATTCTATTCCAGCATGTGACACACTGATGGTGCACACGGACACCACACAGATTGTACACACGGACACGGACAGCCCTTGAACTGTTTTTTTTTTCCAGTACGAGAAATATTAGGACATGTGAAGGAGGACTAACATGGAGCAAGTAACAAGCTTGTGGAAAAAGAATTTTACTCATTCACTGAGATTATGCAAAAATAGCAAAGAAAATCACATAAGATTAAAAATCAGGTTTTTTGTGCATTCTCTAGCTGGACATTGTTTAAAGCTTTGCATGCCTTTTTGTTGCATAGATTACCTTGGGGCAGTTAGTGGCTGTCCATGACACATATTTTCCCACACCAGGAAATGTATCAGCTGTATGGTAATTGACTTTCCCTACACAGGTGACAGTTTTAGGTGCCCTAAAGTCATGTCACCGAGTATGATGATATAATTATTCTCTATGTCTCAGTCTTGCACACAGCGCAAAGCAATTTGATCCCACACCCTCGATAAAGGCAACAGCGGGATGTTAGTTGACCTCTCATCACAGACAGCCCTGTCCTATTACAACTGCTAAAGCTGGAGACAGAACATAGCTCCCGATATGTATTGTTTTAGACAATAGCTACTTTATTTTCTTAATATAACATGCTCCTCATTAGTGATGCCTGTCAATCAGTTTAGTATTTTTTCAGCTGTCTGTCAAAATCAGGGTATTCATTGAATATCACATCGCAGACTTAGCACCTGTTGTTTATTTCCATGAACAATGAAACCTGGACGGTTGTTTCCAATTTATGACCAAAACAAACACCGCCATGTGATAAATTATGGCCTGCGCCAAAAAAAAGACATGACATGGGACATTACTGAACTTAGTACAGCAATATCTTATGGATCAAAGATGGCTTTGAAGTGACAAAACCCTTAATCCACAAACTGCTAAAGCACTTCCTCTCTGTCCGCAGCAGCCTGTTGTCAAATAAAAGTGAAGTCAAGGAAATTATCTTCATCTGCTAATGTCTAAAAGAACTCATCACCTAATGACAGACTTGTCACACATGACAATCGGGGCAAATTGTTAGGAAGGCGAGTCCTACGACTTAAGAAATAATCTAGCTGTGTGCACTAATCTGGTCTCCACTCAATGCCAGTCACATGGAGGCCTGAAACAGCTAGGGCTTTGTCAATGTTAATAGTGCCTAGAATAGCTTCTTTCATGAATATGTATCGCCAGCTCGGAGTCTTTATTGATGTATAGTACACAAACACAGACAGCGCTAAAGCTGACTGACCTAAACTCAGGCCAAAATTTGGGTAAATAATGAGAACCCACGCTTCTTGAATTCAGGCAGGAGATTCCTCTGTAGCTCAAGGCATTATCTTAATCCTTTTGTTTAGTAGCTACTAGAAGGACCCGGGACACAACAGGGTAGTCTCGAGGTGAATCTTATACTAAAAGCAAAAATGAAAATACTTTCTTAAATTATTTACATAAAAAGCTCATGTTTTTATTTTCCAAAATACTTTACACAGGCTCTTAGATACATGGAAACTGTTTACCCTCAATAAAATAGCATAAGATAAGCAGAGTGGGACAGACAGAAAATATACAAAGGGGCCAAAGTGGCACAAGCCATGACATCCCATCACTCCTGAACAGCACTTGCTTTCCCCTTAGCATGCATTTCTTTGAGAAGGCAAAGGGCCTTAACCCACCCAACCTTTCCCCATTACATGTACAGTATTTTTCGGACTATAAGATGCACTTTTTTCCCCAATTTTTTTTTTTTAGGGAAAATGAGGGGGCTTCTTATAGTCAGAATATACTTACAAGTAGTGTGGCGACAGCAAGAGTCGGGAGATTCTGCAGCGGTCCCGGTCCAACGCTCCAGGGCGATGATCACACTCCCTTCCCAGGCTGGTGCGGCAGGTTTGGCAGTGCTCTGTGGTGGCTCTGCGGGCATTTTTGTGAAAGCCTGGAGGCCCCTGCACATCCATTGCTGCGATGCGGCGGCCTCCGGGAAAATGGCAGCCGGTGGCGGCGCATGCTCAAATTGAGATCTCGACAATGAGATCTCATCCTGAGGTATCGGGAGACGAGATCTCGGTGCCAAGATCTCAATCTGAGCATGCACCGCCCCCTTCGGCCATTTTCCTGGAGGCCACCGCATTGCAGCAATGGATATGCGAGGGCCTCTGGGCTTTCACAAAATGCCGGCAGAGCCCCCCCGCACCACAGAACACCGCTGAGCCAGCCTGAAATGGGATGTCCCGGAGGCCACAGCAACATCGCAGCAACGGATGTGCAGGGGCCTCCAGGCTTTCACAAAATGCCGGCGCAGCCCCCACACCACAGAGTACTGCCGAAACTGCCGCACTAGTCTGGGATGGGAGTCTTATCACTGGACCACTGAACACCCCCTGTGACCATGCTCCACCAGGGCTGCCGCTCCACCCCCCCATCGGTAAGCTGAATTTGGACTGTAAGACGAACCCCCATTTGATACATTAATTTTTTTTCTTCTGAATATTTGGGGTGCGTCTTATGGTCCGATGCATCTTATAGTCCAAAAAATACAGTAATTTGCCAACATTACTAGGGAACAAGTCCTGGGAATGGTGCCTGTACCAGCTGCATGGTCTACATATAGAACACTACCACTCAGGGTATGTTCAGTATTCCCCCCCCGAAAAAGCACAAAAAAACACCAAAAAGAATAAATCTATGCTTATTTTTATTGGCAGCGGCCAAACTTTTAATTCCCACTAAATGGCATACCCAAAATTGCCCTAACACTTCGGAATGGGCTCAAAGTATACCAGCTATTACTACGACTACTACGTTGCAGAGATAGCTGATCATGCCCATTTCTCCCACAATAAATTTAGTAGAGTTTGGGCTCCATGGACAATATACAGGAAATCCAAAGATTTGGTGGGTCTTGAGGACTGGAGTTGAGAAACACTGCTCTATAGCAGTGATCTATAGGTGATTGGCTCAGCCATTGCAACAGGTGAGCATTTTTCTTTGCTAACCAATTTTTTACTAAATTGGATGTGTGCTTAGGATCATTCTCTTGCTGGAGAACAAGAGCAACACTACATTCTCCAGTATATCCTTGTTCATGGTAGCACTCCTATTTTCATCAATTCTATGCAGAGGGCCAATGGCAGATGCAGAAAAGCAGCCGCAAACCATGACATTGGTACCATCATGTTTCACTGTAGGTGTTTGGTACCTAGCATCATTACGTTTTCCAATTGGGTGGTATATTTAGTGCTTGCCATCACTACCAAACAGACTGAACTTTAATTTATCTGACCTCAACACCTTAGATCAATCTGTCTCTTTCCATTAGCTGTGTTCTTTGGCAAACTCAAGTCGGACTTTCCAGTTCTTTGTAGAGGTGAAGCTTCTTGACTGGAACTCGCGCATTCAACCCTGTTGCTCTTCGCCATTGCACCATAGTTTGGCGACTCACTGACCCCATATTCTTCGTTCAGTTCCTGTAAAATCAGTACAGCACTTTTATGCAGATCAGATACTGACTTTTTCTTAAGATTTGTAATCAACTTTGAAGGAAGTTTTCCATAGTCTTCCACTTATAGGTTTGTCAGCTGTTCCATAACCTTCTTTCTCTTTCTTTATTATATCTGACACTTGACTCTGAGAGCAGTTGAATTCCATAGATACCTTTTTGGCTTTTGCCTGACTTTACTCTCAGAATAATAAGCTTCCGGACATCCTGTGAAAATTTGGCATTCTCTTTGCCATGTTTTAACCAAAAAACACACACTCAATTGCCAGAGGGCTGAGTGCTTCTGATGATTGGGAGTTTTGCTGTCGGCATGGTTAGGCCTCTGGTCTGAACTGTACATTCTCCGAAGCTACTAAGCAGCACTGCCAAGTTGTACAGCAAGGAGCATACTAGTGTTGTGCTCCTAGCTGATGACAGACTATCACCAAAAGTGATCGTCTGCAGCGGTGGATGGTAACCTAGGCATTAAGCAGAAAACTATAGAATTAAAAATCATTTTGTTCAAGAACAAAGATGATTTTTAAAGGGAATCTAGTCACCCCTGGGACATATAAGACCTATTAATATGGGCATACAGGTAATAGAAATATTACACTAGTCCTAGCTGTCTGCCTCAAATTAATTTACTTCCCCCTGTCATTGTAATATTTACCTCCTCCCATCAGTGTCAGTTACGGCCCCGGAATCCTGCGCCCTGCACTCCAACAGAAATACATACCTGACCTCCTTTTTGTGGGCGTTGTATTCAGGGATCTTCTGCGCAAGTGCCGCAACTTCTGCTCCAGTGACCTTCAGTGTGCATGGCGATAAGGTGCTCTCCCCACTTCCTCCCTACATAGTCATCACCATGTATACATGGTTCCTAGCGATGACTGCAGTGAGGAAGTGGGGAGAACACCTTATCGGCACGACTCTCAGGCGCCTGCGCAGAAGATCCCTAAATGCAGTGTCCACGAAAGGAAGAATGACGTATGTATTTCTGAGGGAGTGCAGGGCGCAGGATTCTGGGGACATACAGTTAGGTCCATATATATTTGGACACAGGCAACATTTTTCAAATTTTGGTTATAGACATTACCACAATGAATTTGAAACAAAATAATTCAGATGCAGTTGAAGTTCAGACTTTCAGCTTTCATTTGAGGGTATCCACATTAAAATTGGATGAAGGGTTTAGGAGTTTCAGCTCCTTAACATGTGCAACCCTGTTTTTAAAGGGACTAAAAGTAATTGGACAGATTAAATAATTTTAAATAAAATGTTCATTTTTAGTACTTGGTTGAAAACCTTTTGTTGGCAATGACTGCCTGAAGTCTTTGAACTCATGGACATCACCAGATGCTGTGTTTCCTCCTTTTTGATGCTCTGCCAGGCCTTCACTGCGGTGGTTTTCAGTTGCTGTTTGTTTGTGGGCTTTTCTGTCTGAAGTTTAGTCTTTAACAAGTGAAATGCATGCTCAATTGGGTTGAGATCAGGTGACTGACTTGGCCATTCTAGAATATTCCACTTCTTTGCTTTAATAAACTCCTGGTTGCTTTTGGCTTTATGTTTTGGGTCATTGTCCATCTGTAGTATGAAACGACGACCAATCTGTTTTGCTGCATTTGGCTGGATCTGAGCACACAGTATGGCTCTGAATACCTGAGAATTCATTCGGCTGCTTCTGTCCTGTGTCACATCATCAATAAACACTAGTGACCCAGTGCCACTGGCAGCCATGCATGCCCAAGCCATCACACTGCCTCCACATTGTTTTACAGATGATGTGATATGCTTTGGATCATGAGCTGTACCACGCCTTCGCCATACTTTTCTCTTTCCATCATTCTGGTAGAGGTTGATCTTGGATTCATCTGTCCAAAGAATGTTCTTCCAAAACTGTGTTGGCTTTTTTAGATGTTTTTTAGCAAAACCAGTCTAGCCTTTTTATTCTTGATGCTTTTGAGTGGCCTGCACCATGCAGTGAACCCTCTGTATTTACTTTCATGCAGTCTTCTCTTTATGGTAGATTTGGATATTGATGCGCCTACCTCCTGGAGAGTGTTGTTCACTTGGTTGGCTGTTGTGAAGGGGTTTCTCTTCACCATGGAGATTATTCTGTGATCATCCACCACTGTTGTCTTCCGTGGGTACCTAGGTCTTTCTGCATTGATGAGTTCACGAGTGCTTTCATTCTTTCTCAGGATGTACCAAACTGTAGATTTTGCCACTCCTAATATTGTAGCAATGTCTCGGATGGGTTTTTTCAGTTTTCGCAGCTTAAGGATGGCTTGTTTCACCTGCATGGAGAGCTCCTTTGACCGCATGTTTACTTCACAGCAAAACCTTCCAAATGCAAGCACCACACCTCAAATCAACTCCAGGCCTTTTATCTGCTTAATTGAGAATGACATAACGACGGGACTGCCCACACCTGTCCATGAAATAGCCTTGGAGTCAATTGTCCAATTACTTTTGGTCTCTTTAAAAACAGGGTGGCACATGTTAAGGAGCTGAAACTCCTAAACCCTTCATCCAATTTTAATGTGGATACCCTCAAATGAAAGCTGAAAGTCTGAACTTCAACTGCATCTGAATTGTTTTGTTTAAAATTCATTGTGGTAATGTCTATAACCAAAATTAGAAAAATGCTGTCTCTGTCCAAATATATATGGACCTAACTGTAACTGACCTGTATGGGAGGGGGGTAGTACTGTAATGAAGAAAGGAGGCAGGGATTTCCTCCAGGCACTGCACACCCCAGAGGAAGTGTCGGACGAAACGTGCATCGGGGCTGAGGGACGTAGTAGAGACCGATTCACTACACAATATTTGTAAGTTCACCTAACGGGGCTCTATACCATTTATATGGACTTGTAATAATCAAAAAACGCTGCAGGTATTACTTTACTCATATGTATCTTTAGATGCCATAAACTATTATTATTTATTACTTTGCACAAATATTGACCTAGGATCCATGTGCAATAACATATGGCCAAAACAGGGCTTGTGTGCAATAATTAATCATGGCTAAAAATTAATTCCTATCATTGAAATAAGCACCTGCACTTTAAAAGACACTTAAATAGCGTTGATAGAGAACCGAATCTATTTTAAATACACATAACTAAATCAAATATACTAGATAGTGGCCTGATTCTAACGCATCGGGTATTCTAGAATATGCATGTCCCATTCTAGAATATGCATGTCCATGTAGTATATTGGTCAGTCACATAGTATAATGCTCCATGCAGTTATGGCCCCATAGATGTCCCATATAATGCTCCATGCAGTTATGGCCCCATAGATGCCACATATAATGCTCCATGCAGTTATGGCCCCATAGATGCCCCATATAATGCCCCATGCAGTTATGGCCCCATAGATGCCCCATTTAATGCTTCATGCAGTTCTTTATTGCCCCATAGACGCTCCATATAGTATTGTCCCATATGTAATGCTGCTGCTGCTATAAAAAAAAAATGACATACTCACCTCTCGTCGCTGCTCCTCAGCGTCCCGTCTCTCCGCACTGACTGTTCAGGCAGAGGGTGGCGTGCACACTAATACGTCATCGTGCCCTCTGACCTGCACAAACACTGCAAGAGGACGGGAAGACGGAGTGGCGCCTGGCGGATGGAACACGGACAGGTGAATATGAAATACTCACCTGCTCCTGACGCTGTCCCTGCCTTTCCCATGGTACCGCAGCTTCTTCACGCCTGCGCGAGAAGGACCTGCCATGACGTCACGGTCACATGACCGTGACGTCATGGCAGGTCCTTCTCGCGCAGGGCCTGTGATGACGTCGCGGTCACATGACCGTGACGTCATGGCAGGTCCTTCTCGTGCAGGCGCAGGGCCTGTGATGACGTCGCGGTCACATGACCGTGACGTCATGGCAGGTCCTTCTCCCATACCATCATTAGCACCGGAACCTGCCGCTTGCATGGAGAGGTCACCGGAGCGTCGCGAAAGGTGAGTATATAATGATTTTTTTATTATTTTTAACATTAGATCCTTTTACTATTGACGCTGCATAGGCAGCGTCAATAGTAAAAACTTGGTCACACAGGGTTAATAGCGGCGGTAACGGAGTGAGTTACCCGCGGCATAACACGGTCCGTTACCGCCGGCATTAACCCTGTGTGAGCGGTGACTGCGGGGAGTATGGAGCGGGCGCTGACTGCAGGGGAGTAGGGAGGGACTAATCGGACTGTGGCCGTCGCTGATTGGTCGCGGCAGCCACGACAGGCAAGCTGCCGAGACCAATCAGCAAATGAATATCCGTGAAAGAAAGAAAGAGAAAGAAAGAAAGAAGGACAGACGGAAGTGACCCTTAGACAATTATATAGTAGATAATACAGTATTAGGTTGGTGGCTTTTTTCCAAGCGGTGTATAATTTGCCCTCTACCTATGTATGTAATCTTAGAAATTTATGATTTTTTTAAATGTGAATGAGGTCTTAAGCCTTCCTGTCCCTCACATTAGTGGTTTGGTAGTTGTTGTATCTCTAAACAGCAAGAGCACAAGAAGAGGATTCAGAGATCCTCCAAAAAATAGAAAAAAACAGCAAAACAAGGCAGAGCTTCTTACCTGCCTAGGCCTCTAAACAAATGCACTATCAGGATGCAGTGGACCCATGTGGTTAAGATGGAGACAACACAGGTGCAGCATAACCGATGAGGCAGCCACTCTCAACCCACCAATCTAATGGAGGGGGTGGCTGCTTGGCACAATGCTGCACATAAAAGACTTGTATGTGGCGCTGTTCACACAATGGAGATGCACAGCATCCAGGCAAGCCTAGTAGTGACACCCTTCTATTAGATCAGGCGGGCCTGCCCAGCGCTATCCAAATGCACCCCATGTGAACAGACACCACAGTTTACAAGACAAAAATGGGCCCAACTTCACCCCGAAAAAAAGTGCAAAAAACACAAAAAAATATAAAAAAAATTTTTGTGAGGTATTAGTTTATACTTTGGCCAAAATACGCAAGCTCGTAACCCGCGTCAAGGGTCCCCACGCTTACGAGTCCTAATTCTAAACAGCAAGAGCACAAGAAGAGGATTCAGAGATCCTCCAAAAAATAGAAAAAAACAGCAAAACAAGGCAGAGCTTCTTACCTGCCTAGGCCTCTAAACAAATGCACTATCAGGATGCAGTGGACCCATGTGGTTAAGATGGAGACAACACAGGTGCAGCATAACCGATGAGGCAGCCACACTCAACCCACCAAACTAATGGAGGGGGTGGCTGCTTGGCACAATGCTGCACATAAAAGACATTGTGCCAAGCAGCCACCCCCTCCATTAGTTTGGTGGGTTGAGAGTGGCTGCCTCATCGGTTATGCTGCACCTGTGTTGTCTCCATCTTAACCACATGGGTCCACTGCATCCTGATAGTGCATTTGTTTAGAGGCCTAGGCAGGTAAGAAGCTCTGCCCTGTTTTGCTGTTTTTTGTAGTTGTTGTATCACGTTTAATTTTATTCTAATAAAGTCTACGTACCTTGACCTATTTTGAGTTACAGTATGTCCACTTTTACTATTTTTCGCATAATTTATGCAGTATAATAGTAATTTTTTTTACTTACTACTGCACGCCCCAGAGCCTGGAAGACATCATTAACATAAATACAAATTATAACATGTCTCAGCATCAAGACCATTAATATGAGGCATACAGGTAGGACTAGTGTAACATTTCTATTACCTATACGCCCATATTAATAGGTCACCTTTAACAAGTAGCAAACTGTAAAGTTGCTAGTTTTAACAAGCACTTTGCAAATATACCCATTCATTATATTGAGACAATCCCTTTAAGGTATATTCATATATTGCAGAATTGCTGCTGAAAAATAATTCCGAGCATATGTAAGGAAGCTGCTGCCAAAAAAATGTGCTAACCATTTACATGGGACGGTCACAAAACAGGTTCATGTGGGTGGGATAAATGGATTTTTTTTCTATCCACAACTAGTTGCAGTACTAACAATGTGATCTCATCCCCTCCATAGGTTGCGGATTCATATTTTGCAGTGCAATGAAATGCAGTGAAATTTTTGCTGTGTATTTGCAGCAAAATATCTACTGCAGAAATTCCCCATCAATATGTGGATATATAATTAGGATTCTCAAATATGTCACTAATAATTAAAAAATACTAACTTTTCCTTCATGGACAAAGCAAATCTATGTCCACACATTCCAGAATGTGCAAATAAACACGTAGCAAATTTCATCACATAGGATGCATTAAAAGAGGTCTGGATACATATGATGAGAGCATTATACTGCCTCTGTACAAATCCCTAGTTAGACCGCACATGGAGTACTGTGTCCAGTTTTGGGCACCGGTGCTCAGGAAGGATATAATGGAACTAGAGAGAGTATAAAGGAGGGCAACAAAATTAATAAAGGGGATGGGAGAACTACAATACCCAGATAGATTAGCGAAATTAGGATTATTTAGTCTAGAAAAAAGATGACTGAGGGGCGATCTAATAACCATGTATAAGTATATAAGGAAACAATGCAAATACCGTATATACTCGAGTATAAGCCGAGATTTTCAGCCCAAATTTTTGGGCTGAAAGTGCCCCCCTCGGCTTATACTCGAGTCACGGTAGCGGTGGGGTCGGCAGGTGAGGGGCTGAGGGCGCTGGGGTATACTTACCTAGTCCCAGCGATCCTCGCGCTGTCCCTGCCGTCCCACGGGCTTCGGCGCTGCAGTTTCTTCCTCTCTTCAGCGGTCACGTGGGACCGCTCATTACAGAAATGAATAAGCGGCTCCACCTCCCATAGGGGCGGAGCCGCTTATTCATTTCTCTAATCAGCGGTGCCGGTGACCGCTGATAGAGAAAGAAGCTGCGGCACCGAAGACAGGAGGGGACAGCGCGAGGATCGCCAGGACTAGGTGAGTATAGCATATTCACCTGTCCTCGTTCCAGCCGCCGGGCGCCGATCCATCTTCCCGGCCGGCGCCTCCATCTTCCCGGCGTCTCTGCTCTCTGACTGATCAGGCAGGGGGCGCGATGACGCATATAGTGTGCGCGGCGCCCTCTGCCTGATCAGTCAGAGCAGAGACGCCGGGAAGATGGAGGCGCCGGAACGAGACGCCGGGAGCTGCAATCAAGGGAGGTGAGTATGTGTTTTTTTTTCTTTATTGCGGCAGCGGCGGCACAAATTTATGTGGAACATCTATGGGGCACAGTGAACGGTGCAAAGCACCGTATATGGCACAGCACAGCTATGTATGGGGCACAGTGAACGGTGCAGAGCACCGTATATGGCACAGCACAGCTATGGGGCACAGTGAACGGTGCAGAGCACCGTATATGGCACAGCTATGGGGCACAGTGAACGGTGCAGAGCACCGTATATGGCACATCTATGGGGCACAATGAACGGTGCAGAGCACCGTATATGGCACAGCTAGGGGGCACAATGAACGGTGCAGAGCACTATATGGTTCACACCTATGGGGAAATATGAACGGTGCAGAGCACTATATGGCACAGCTATGGGGAAATAATGATCTATTTTTATTTTTGAAATTCACCGGTAAATGCTGCATTTCCACCCTAGGCTTATACTCGAGTCAATAAGTTTTCCCAGTTTTTTGTGGCAAAATTAGGGGGGTCGGCTTATACTCGGGTCGGCTTATACTCGAGTATATACGGTATCTCGCTGAGGATCTGTTTATACCAAGGAAGGTGACGGGCACAAGGGGGCATTCTTTGCGTCTGGAGGAGAGAAGGTTTTTCCACCAACATAGAAGAGGATTCTTTACTGTAAGGGCAGAGAGAATCTGGAATTGCTTGCCTGAGGAGGTGGTGATGGCGAACTCAGTCGAGGGGTTCAAGAGAGGCCTGGATGTCTTCCTGGAGCAGAACAATATTGTATCATACAATTATTAGGTTCTGTAGATCTGGGGATTTATTATGATGGAATATAGGCTGAACTGGATGGACAAATGTCTTTTTTCGGCCTTACTAACTATGTTACTATGCTTTTTATTTTTGTTTTTTTGCCACATTGTGACAGGCATACCTTTTTTTCTTATTTTTCCATTGATATAGATGTAGTATTCTTTTTTTATTTTTTAGGAGCGTTTGAATGTGCCATTTTATATATTTTTTTTATTTTGATTGGAGGAGTAAAAATGACAATTCCACAATATCAATATAAATCATTATACTTACACGGATACCAACTATTTATAGGAGGTAGAAGGTATTCCCCAGGAGCTGGAAAATTTTCTGAAATGTTCTACTAGTATAAACTGCTTTTATCAATAAGTGAACAATGGTAACAGAATATCTTTAAAAATGTAATATAGCTTATTGAAGATGCAAGCGAAGAGCTGTGCTGCTGAAGGCAAAAAGTAAGACAGTACTGCCATCTAGTGGATGCATATATTATTACCCTTTAATTTCCATTAAGAAATATGCTACTAGAAAACAAAAAATAAAAGGCAATTAATCCTATGTTAGGAGTTGGTATTCTCCTGCTGTGTGGGATAGATCCAAAGCATTATCTGCTTCTGCGGTCTCCCATTCAGGTCTGGCCGCTGCAAGTGCTGCTCAGCACAGACATCGGTCCCATCGTCTTGCTCAGTTCAATTCAATTCAATTCAATTCAAAGAAGCTTTATTGGCAGGACCAAATACACATCAGTTTTGCCAAAGCAAGTGTATAGAGGCAATAGGGATAGGGACTGAGGGGATGTTGGGTAGGAGCTGTGGGGGGAGGTGGATGGGGCAGATCCAGGGTGGGGGCTATAGTCCATGGCATAGGGGAGATGGATGGGGCAGATCCAGGGTGGGGGCTATAGTCCATGGCATAGGGGAGGTGGATGGGGCAGGTCCAGGTTGGGGGCTATAGTCCATGGCATCATAGTTCTCTTTCTCGCAGTCTATGACATTCGCTCACATACCGCGCTGCTATCTCCACCGCTCTCTCTTCTTCTCCCAGCAAGATATAGGTTTTCTCTTCCTCCTTCATGGTGATGAAGTCTGGGAAGAGATGTGAGAGTCTCCTGAAGTGAGTGTCCCTCACTGCTGAGTATTTGGAGCAGTGTAGCAGGAAGTGGGTTTCGTCCTCTATGGCCTCCTGATCACAGTGTTGGCACAGTCTTTCCTCCCTGGGCTTGTAGCTCTGCCTGTGTCGGCCACATTCGATGGCCAGACTGTGGGCACTGAGTCTATATCGGCTCAGGATCTGGCGGTCTCTGGGGTCCGGGAGTTTCTCCAGATATGGGGCCAGTCTGTAGTCTCTCTGTAGGCTCCGGTACATGGTCAGTTTCTGTGAGCTGATGATATCATTCTTCCAGTCACTGACATACCTCTCCTGGCCTTCATCTGCCATCTTCCTAATTCCGGCTTTTGTCATGTTGTTGTGATTGGTGTTCTGCTCCGGTTGGGTTTGGCTGGGCTGTTCCGGGGGTTCTGGTTTTTCTGTTTCACCTTCATGTATCAGGGCTTTATGGTGGTGGGAGCTTGGATTGCTCCTATGCAGGTGAGCCCGGAATGACAGCGCCCTCTTTAGAACTGTTAGGTGTAGAGGGAATCTGCCCAGCTCGGCCCGACAAGCACTGTTGGAGGTGCTCCGATGGACCTGGAGAAGGTGCTTGCAGAATTCCAGGTGGAATATTTCTGTTGGACTGGAGTCCCACTTTGACCAGTCTGGGTAGGTGTGAGGACCCCAGACTTCGCTGCCATACAGGAGGATTGGGGCGATGATGGAGTCGAAGATTTTTAGCCAGACCCTCACTGGTGGCTTCAGATGGTAGAGTGTCCTTCGGATGGCATAGAAGGTTTTGCAGGCCTTGTCTTTCAGGGTCTCTATGGCTTGTTTGAAGTTCCCTGACCGGTGAATCTCTAGGCCCAGGTAGGTATATTTGTCCGTTCCTGTGAGGTCGCAGTTGTTGAGGATAAATGATGGGTGTTGGTCTGATCTTCTCTTTCTCCTCTGGAACACCATGGTGTTGGTTTTCTTTAGGTTGACCGGTAGGGCCCAGGTGGAGCTGAATTTCTCTAGGATTTTCAGGTTGTCCTGGAGGCCTTTCTCGGTTGGTGACAGCAGCAGCAGGTCATCTGCATACAGCAGGAATTTCACCTGGGCGTCGTGGAGGGTGAGACCTGGTGCTGAGGAGGATTCCAGGGCGGTAGCCAGCTCGTTGATGTAGATGTTGAAGAGCGTTGGGCTTAGGCTGCAGCCTTGTCTTACTCCGCGGCTCTGCTGGAAAAAAGCCGTTCTTTTGCCGCTCACACTCACGCTGCAGCTGTTCTCGGTGTAGGAGCTTTTGATGACATCGTAGGTCTTTCCTCCTATTCCACTCTCCAGCAGTTTCAGGAATAAGCCCGGGTGCCACACTGAATCAAAAGCCTTTTTAAAGTCCACAAAGCAGGCGTATATCTTCCCATTCTTTGTATTGTAGACGTGTCTCTGAATGAGGCTGTGCAGAGTATAGATGTGGTCAGTGGTGCGGTGGTTCGGCATGAACCCTGCTTGGCTCTTGTTGAGGACGTTGTGCTCGGTGAGGAAGGTGAGGATCCTCTTGTTCAGGATACTGTTGAACAGTTTTCCCAGGTTGCTGCTGACGCATATGCCTCTGTAGTTAGCTGGGTCATACCTGTCCCCACTCTTGTGGATGGGTGTGATGAGGCCTTGGTTCCAGGTACGAGGGAAGTAGCCGGCACTCAGTACAATATTGAAGAGTTTAACCATTGCAGCCTGTATTTCTGGTGGGCTGTACTTCAGCATTTCTGGTAGGATTCCATCTAGGCCGCCGGCTTTTCTACATCTTATGGAGGAGAGTCTCTCGGTTACTTCCTGTAGTGTTATAGGTGTATCCACCGGGTTTTGGAAGTTTTTGATTTTTTCCTCCATTGCTTTTAGTTTCGCCATTATGTTTTCCTGTTCTTGGCTTAGTCCTTCCTTTGGAATGTCTTTATAGAGGTCTCTGAAGTATTGGAGCCAGAGGTTGCCATTTTGGATATGGTTGTTGTTTTTCTTGTCTTTGGTGCCCATGTGGTTCCATAGTTCCCAGAAGGAGTTGTCTTGGAGGGCGTCTTGGAGTTGATTGAGCTTGGTAGAGATGTAACTCTGCTTCTTCCTCCTGAGGATGGTTTTGTACTGCTTTTGTATGGAGTCATAGGCTTCCCTCAGACCCAGGTGGTTGGGGTCTCTGTGTTTCTTGTTGGAGGCTGTTCTCAGGGTCTTCCGTACAGCTTTACATTCTCTGTCAAACCAGCCATTGACCTGTGTTTCTTTTGGTCTCTTGTAGTCGACTTTTTTAAGGTCAGACAGTCTGGCCATTGCGTAGAATATATTGTTGAGGTCCTTTGCTGCTTGGTTCACTCCCTCTGGGTTTGGCATGTACTCAAGGTTGTAGAAGTGGTGGAGCATCCGCTGTATTTCAGGTCTGCTGGAAGCTTCTTTATATCTTAGTGCCGACATTTTGGACCATTTATAGGATGGAGGCCGGGTGAAGAGGCCGCTCTGCTGTGGCTTCTGAGTGGATGGTTTCTCTGTAGATTTTATGTACAGAAGAAGTTGGCTGTGGTCTGACAGGTGCGTTTGTGGGGTGACTATGAAGGCGCTGACATCTGCCAGGTTCAGGTCTGTAATGGCGTAATCAACTACACTCCTCCCTACATGGGAGTTTAGTGTATACCTTCCTAAGGAGTCACCCTTGCTTCGTCCATTAAGGATATGAAGTCCTAAACTTTTACATACGTTCAGGAGCTTTCTGCCACTTTTGTTGACTGTACTGTCATAGCTGTTTCTCTCAGTGTGTACAGGGTCTTGGCCGTCATTCTCTGCTCCAAGTATGTAGATGTTTCCATCCGTGGTCAGGAAGTCTCTCTCTCTCCCTGTTCTTGCATTGAGGTCTCCAAAGATGAGAACTTTGCCCAGGGCCTGATAATGGGCGGCTTCTCTTTGTAAGATCTCGAAGCAGTCTGGATTGAAGTAGGGGGACTCTGGCGGTGGTATATAGGTGGCACAGAGGTGGACATCAGACTGACAGGTGAGGATGGAGCTGCTGATTCTGATCCATATGTGGCTGTCTCCTTTCTTCACCGGTTTGATGTACTGGTGGAGCTCCTCTTTATACCAGATCGCTACTCCTCCTGAGCCCCGGCCCTGTTTGATGTTTTTATTTTTCTGGGCATGGACCAAGAATTCCTTGTATCCAATAGGCACCAGGGATTCGTTTTCGGCTCTGGTCCATGTTTCCAGGAGGATCTGAATGTCTATATTTTTCATACTTTGTATAAAATCAGGGTCCTTTGTTTTAGATCCAAAGGTTGAGGCGTTGAGACCCTGGATATTCCAGCTGCTGATTGTAAGTGAAGACATTCTTCTGTGTGGTTTGTGTGTATATACCTTGTAATGAGTATGGCTGTGTGGGACAAACTGGATTTCTGACTGTTTTATAGCGGTGCTTGGTTCCATCCAGTCACATTATTATTCTGTGCAGTGCATTGAGTAGGTTTATTATCTCATCCCTATCTCTGCTCTGCATGTATCTGTGTGGGCTTGGTGGTCTCCTCGGTGGAGGTCTCCACCTCCGATGGTCTGACACTGGGTGAAGAGCTTTGTTTCCAGCTTCAGGAGGTAGCCTTGGGGTTTTCTGCTTTATCGTTCTCGGGGGTCTTTCAGTGTGATTATGGCCACTGTTGAATCCAGGCCCGGGGTCTCTGTTTAGCACGATGTCCTTCAGCTCTTTGGCCAGGAGGCTGACCCCTTGTTTGTTGAGGTGTTTATCATCGTGCAGGTGACTGTTGTTTATGGAGAGGTGTTGTGCCAGGGTCACGTTTGGCACAGTCTTGATCTTTTCAGTCAGTTCTGCATTGATGGCTTGGGTGGTTTGCCTGGGTATGTCCTTTCTTGGAAGCAGCGATGACAGAATGATTTTACTGTCCCGGAATTTTAGTTTTGCCATCTTTGCCAGGTTGATCAGTTGTTCTGCGATCTGCTGGTCTGGCCGATTGTTTGTACCCGTGTGTATAATAATGTGCTTTGGGTTGGTAAACCGTGGTCTACTGATGACCTCTGTCACCTGTTCAATACTTGCACAGCGGATTGTACGGACCTGTTTTCCTGGGAATAGCCGCTGTGTATTTAGGTACTTCCCATTTGAGTCCATTATTAGGACAATATCAGGACTTTGTGATGTCTTGGGTGGGCTACGGTGCTGCTGACGAGGGTCTGTGGTGCTGGCTTTGCTGGTGGCTGGTTCTGTTCTCTCTTCCATCTCTCTGGTTTCAGGATTTGAGTCCATTATTAGGACAGTATCAGGACTTTGTGATGTCTTGGGTGGGCTACGGTGCTGCTGACGAGGGTCTGTGGTGCTGGCTTTGCTGGTGGCTGGTTCTGTTCTCTCTTCCATCTCTCTGGTTTCAGGATTTGAGTCCATTATTAGGACAGTATCAGGACTTTGTGATGTCTTGGGTGGGCTACGGTGCTGCTGACGGGGGTCTGTGGTGCTGACTTTGCTGGTGGCTGGTTCTTTTCTCTCTTCCATCATATTGTTGGTTATTATTTTAATGCTGTTTGGTGTCTCTACATTCTGTTCAGTGGTGGCCATGTTGTCTGCTCTCTGGCTTGTTTTCGTTGCCCCCTGCTGGTTCAGATGTCCAGGGCTATGGGCTTTTAATTCTCTAATCTCCTTTCGGAGTTGATCATTG
The DNA here is from genome assembly GCF_032444005.1 of Ranitomeya imitator. Taxonomy (NCBI): domain Eukaryota; kingdom Metazoa; phylum Chordata; class Amphibia; order Anura; family Dendrobatidae; genus Ranitomeya; species Ranitomeya imitator. The sequence goes on from NC_091282.1 coordinate 969,291,185, forward strand.
TCTTTTTTCAGTTCCCCCATTTCCTGTAGTGCTGCCTTGTATTGACACTTCATTTCACACATTTCGGCCCTTATTTTCTGTGTGGCTGTGTCATTTGCTGCTTGGTAATTTGCGTTGCTTTGTGAGTTTCTTTCACATGCTAATTTCAGTTGGACCAAGTCTCTTTCTAGTTGAGATAAGAAGTCTCTGATGTTATCGGGCGAGAGGTGTGAAGTGTCGGGGGTTGGGTGGCTCTGTCTGGGAATCCCTATGTGAGCATTAGAGGTAGCTGCTGGGGCTTGTAGTCCTTTATAGGTTTGTGCCTGCTCTTTGATATCGGAGAAACAATTTTCAAATTGCTGCAGAATCTCCTGCGTCCCCTGCGCCATGACTGTGCCATTTTTGTATAGGAGTATGGTGAGCGCATTGGTGTCCTCTGCTTGGCTGGTAATTTTAATCTGCTGGACACCTTTATCATTGGTTTTAGATACATGTTTATATCGTTTGCACAGCGCAGTGCGCCAGGCTGAGGGTTGTTCTGTATAGAATAATACGTTGGTTTTTCTTTTTGGTTCTTTCTTTGTGAAATCTGCATAAAGAGTCTCTGGATTCTCTCTAACGTAGTCCATCTTGGATTTATTGCCCCCCTGTGTTATCTCCTGATCTGGCCCCCAGCATTCCTGTGTCTCTGGCTCTGGGCTTTGTTCATTTACATGTTCTAAATTTGTGTTTTCCATTTTGTAGTTATATGTTAATTATAATCCTTGTTTCTAAGAAGATTAATTTGTAGCACGTCTATAGGTTGTGTTGTAGTTAAAGAATTCTCCTACCTTCTATAGGTCCAGGTATCAGGATGTCAGATGTATGATGTCGGCTGCTTCCAGTCTGTGTCCTCCAGGAGATTCTTGTTTTGTCCACCGTAGCTCAGGCTCGTGGTATATGCTTGGTTAGTGTTGGCCTTCCAGTACGTCTATAGTAACCAGTGATATGCAGGTGTAGCCAGTGGCGTAATTTGAAACTCATGGGCCCCAATGTGAAAGCTCTAACGGGGCCCCAAATATTTGAAATCTTTAATAGCAATAATCTTTTTCTACAGGCCAAAGGGACTTTTAGGGCCCCCTAGGCTCCAGAGCCCGGGTGCGATTGCAACCCCTGCCCCTGTTGTAGTTACACCCCTGGGTACAGCCCTGTGCTCCGGAGTCTAAGCCCAGAGACCACACTACTGAGCATGTCCGTGATGTGGTGTCTTCTCATTGTTGGTCGGACATTAGCTGCTCTGGTGATGTGGCGGCTCCGGATTGGCCCGCAGGGTTTAAAAGGCTCTCAGCGGCGCACTAGTATCATTTATGGTTGGTGTGTGTGTACGCGTGTGTGCATGCATGCGTGAGACTTTGCTCAGAGTCTGTACACGTGGGCAGGCAGGTAGCACACTTATGTGGTTTCGTTCCCTTGGCTCAACGCCAGAGTCTCTAGTCTGCTACATACTTTGGGTGCCGGCTCTGCACAGGTTCTGCAGTGTCAGGACAGGGGTAACTAGCCACATGGCTCAGCATCTGACTCGTTCATGTGCGTGATTGGCACAGTTCAGTTACAGAGCAAGCTCAACCCCTATACTATACTTCTCTGTGAAGTAAACAGGGTATGGTGCCTAGCGTCATAGGAGTTCTTTCTCTTGGCTCAGCATCTGCTTCATTCATGTGTGCGGTTAGCACAGTTTAGTTGCAGATCCACGTGCTTCCATCCCTGTGACATTTAACAGGGTGTAGCACTTTGCATACTCGTGCCTGTACCTCTCGGTGAAGTAACTGAGCTTGGTACTCTGTGTTCCGTTCACACTGAGTGGCGTTAACCCAGTGTGGTCAAGGTAACACTTGCTGTTTAGTTCCGCCATTGTTCACACTAGCAGCAGTCATCCATCTCTGCACGGTGGACCCCGGTTTGCGATTGCACTTTAATTTATATTTTATTTAGTGCAATCCGACAACCCTAACGTACTGCTCTTATTTAACCCCTTCAGTATCTGTGCTATTTTTGTTTTTAGGACTGGAAGACTGTCTATGTTTTGAATATTTCCATTGATGTAGTAGTATAGGGGGTTGTGTTTGAAGATGTTTTAGTCCTCATATAACTTATGTGTGTTAAATATCCGAGTGCCGTCATTTTTTTTTTTTTATCAGACCGTACTCAAACCCATAGAGTCTCAGAGATCCATTCACACATCCATGAAAATGATGGATCGGAGAATGAGACCCGTGAAACTCCGAGCTTGTCCTACTCTGGCCCTTTGCTGAGGATTAGAATAGGATGTACTCAGTGAGTCTGTGTGCTGTTTGATAAAAAAGTCAGAACGCTCACTAATCAGTAATACTACTTCTGCATAATATAGTACATTTCATGAAAAATATCGCTTTATGTCATCACATTGCAAGAGTCACAACTTTTTTACAATGAAACTTATCTGCCCTGTTGAGGGCAGGGCAACGTACTGCAGAGCGCAGGCGCTGGGAAAGGTCAGAGAGACCCGAGCCTGCGCACAGCACGATTTTGCTCTGAAGAACTTATTGGCAGAGTCCATATTAAAAGCTTTTCTGTATTATAAAAAAAAAAACATTAAAAAAAGTGGCTTCATATCTGCACCAGAAATGCATCAAAAAAGGGGGAAAAGATTGTTATTGTGTAGTTTGGTGTGAACATCTGCATAGAAAAAAATAACAGTATTTCTACAAAGTGTGAACACGGCCTACAGACACAAAAAAGCCAGATGTCACATAGTGAAGCTACATAAAGATGAGAAAGTTATGGCGGCTACGACTGTGAATGAAGGAACAAAAATAAATCCACAGGTCCAAACTAGAGACGAGTAGGATGCACAGATGACGTCGTGCTGCCCGGACTAATGAAAAGCCGCGCCAGGGACGCCAGAAGATTACAGATTTGCAGGCCTGCCATCAAGCTGCCACGTAGCACTGAGCTGAACGCTGGACCAGAGACCCGTGAACCGATCTGCTTATCTCTAGTCCCAACTGTCCCAGATACAGCGGACAGTCCCAGACTTGAATCTACACCCTGCAATCTTGTGCACCTGCTGAATTTCCCTCACTGCCACTCTGACATTTCCTCCTGCCAGGGGAGAGAGAAATGGTAAATGGATTGGGGTTTGGCATCATGCTAACTTCTTTCTGTTCTTCAAAAATTGGGGCAGTATTGGAGTGCAGATGTTTTGTACAACGCTCCAAATTAACACATGGCCTTAACCCAGACATTCTTTGAAAGAATCAGAAAATTTGTGCATTACAATTACAATGCGCTGTGCGCACCTTGAGATCACCCCATATTTCACCATCTATTCAAAATTAGGCCAATTATTGATCACTTTCATATCAAATCTGCTGAGGCATCCATCCCTCAAAGAGACATTTGAGTAGATGTGTCCCTAATCCATTTCAAGAGGTTTAAATTCTAACACAATTTGCCCGGTAAGAGGGCACTGTAGGAAATGAAAATGTATAAACGGTGTAAGATTACATCCATAAATTTATTAAGATAATTGATTGAACCTCCTGAATGCTCCAGCCCTTTCTGGGAGTGAATGGGAAAGTTGCATGGAAACTGGTGCACCCACTACTGGACCAGAGTTAACATCTCTATATGGATAACTTCTACACTAGCATCCCACTCATCAGGTTCCTCTCGATCAAGGCTATGCAGCATAGTGAAGAAAAATCAGAGAGGCCTCATTAGGTCACTAACTGGTCAACTGCTCAAAAAAAGTGAGAACTGCTTCCAATGTAACGACAACGTGTTGGTGGTCAAGAAGAAGAACAATAAGGATGTCCTTATTTTGAGCACAAATCCCAGAAATTGCTGCACCCTAGTCACTGTCTGTAGTACCGCCACAATTACTCCAAAACCAGAATGTATCCTGGATTATAATATATTCATGGGAGGTGTTGAGGTCTCAAATCAGATTCTCAAGCCTTACAGTGCCATGTGGAAAAATCTACGCTCTAATCTGCAAAATCAGATTAGCACATTTCTCCAGTTTTGGAAGGTAGAAATTAAGGCCGTAATATGTGGAAAATCAGGAAGGAGAAGGCCTCAGTACCCCTAGAAATGTAGAACCCTGTATTTTACCAAGGCAACTCTTCTCTTGCTGCCCCCCAAACAGCAAGGAAAGGAAGAACACAGAAAAGGTGAAGAGTATGTTCCAAAAGGTGAATTAGGAAGCACACAATTTATCATTGTATAACCTATCCTGAAAAACTTGGCCTCTGCATATAGAAATGTTCCATGGGTTATTGATTTTATTTCTGATTTGTTATTACACCACAGCTGATACATGCCCAGTCAGCATGTATAAAGACACTGGCTGTACAAACTTAGGCAGGAAGGTTTGACTCTGAAGCGTGGTGACATTTTACAGAAACACATGCTTTAATAGAAGCCATGGAAGAGCAGCGCTGTAGACCAGTTGGACAGGTGAATCCCAGACTAGTCTCCAGCACTGCTCGGCCGGCAGCCGCTTTTAAAGTATGTGTATGTATAGTGTTTCAGAGTCACACCTTCCTGCCTAAGTTCGTACTGTGGACTGGGCTGCATGTATCAGCTGTCAGCTTCTCTTTAAAGGGAAGGTGCCATCAAAAAAAATTTTTTTTCAGAAATTGTAAAAATGTAAAGAATTAATGATTACATTTTCTTAAAAAATATTATCATTTGTTTATAATTTAGTAAAATATGAAAAATAATTTGAAAAGTTTTGGAATTTCCACTTTTCAACACTAGGGGGAGCAGCTGCTGAAATTTCAGAAAAACCTAGTGTACAAATAGCTCACATTACTGCACTGCAGTAATTATGGGCGGAGTCTGCTGATGTGTGTGATGTCTCCTCTCCTCCCCTTCTGGGTGTTTGCTAAGGGATTAGAGAGGATGATATTCAGGAACCCAGTGAGCAGCCATTTTGTTGGTGACTGCAGAGTATGGCTGCCGTCACACTATCAGTATTTGGTCAGTATTTTACCTCAGTATTTGTAAGCCAAAACCAGGAGTGGAACAAATAGAGGAAAAGTCTAATAGAAACGTATGCACCACTTCTGCATTTATCACCTACTCCTGGTTTTGGCTACAAATACTGAGGTAAAATACTGACCAAATAATGATAGTGTGAAGGCAGCCTTATACTGACAAGTAGACAGTCACCAAGGATGGCAGGCAGCAAAAGGATTCTGGGAGATATGTGGTGGAGGGAGCAGGGTGACAGCAGCACAGAGTATTTCAGGAGAGCAGTGCTGGTCTATAGGGGCCCCCTGTTCGGTGCGCGGAGCAGCCAGGGATTGTACATAGAGCGCTGTCTTTTATACACATGGATGGACCGTCTTCTCCACAGAAATCCAGGAAACATTTCTGCGGATTGATGGCCTGGTCTGATCCAGACTTTGCATGCAGACCCCATTCCCCTCCTCAGATCCTGTCTTCTCCATCCTGTCCTGGCAATGTGTGAAAGCGAGGCGACAGGCGCAGTCCGGGGTGACGCTGGGAAGGAAATGTAGCCATATAGTAACGATAAAAATGAGACCGCTCTCTTCAGCTGCCTCACCAGCCTTCCCCTGACTACACCTAACTGGAGGTCATGCTGTCCCCTCTATTACCCCAGACCCGCGTGCAGGTGCTCAGCCAGAACCACCATAGAATGGGTCCGCTTTCTGAAGATAATACTGCCATAGTGTTCTCGCATAATACCGCCATATAGATCACACATAATACCGCCAGTGTTCTCACATACCACCATATAGATCACACATAATACCGCCAGAGTTCTCACATACCGCCATATAGATCACACATAATACCGCCAGTGTTCTCACATACCGCCATATAGATCACACATAATACCGCCAGTGTTCTCACATACCGCCATATAGATCATACATAATACCGCCAGTGTTCTCACATACCACCATATAGATCACACATAATACCGCCAGTGTTCTCACATACCACCATATGCTTCTCACATAATACCGCCATATAGATCACCCAGAATGCCGCCACATAGATCTCACATGTATTGTAAATAATGACTCGGCCAGAATAAAGTCCTTTATTAATCTTTTTTATACCATACTGAACGCATAATCCTCGACTCCCTCATCTCCCACAACAAAAATAATAAACCACAATTGGGAAAGACACGCAGGGGGGAGAGGAGTGCATAGGAGAGGATTAGATACTGACTGCTGAGCCGTGTATCTAATCCTGTCCTGTGTGATACTGTGCTGCGCCGTGTATCTAATCCTATCTTGTGTGATACTGTACACAGGACAGGATTAGCTACACAAGACTAGATTAGCTACACAGGACAGAGGTAGCAGTGGTAGATGGTATATAGAGGCAGGCAGCAGTGGTAGATGGTATATAGAGGCAGGCAGCAGTGGTAGGTGGTATATAGAGGCAGGCAGCAGTCGTAGATGGTATATAGAGGCAGGCAGCAGTGGTAGATGGTATATAGAGGCAGGCAGCAGTGGTATATAGGGGCAGGTAGCAGTGGTATATAAGGGCTGGTAGCAGTGGTATATAGGGGCTAGTAGCAGTGGTATATAGGGGCAGGTAGCAGTGGTATATAAGGGCTGGTAGCAGTGGTATATAGGGGCTAGTAGCAGTGGTATATAGGGGCAGATAGCAGTGGTATATAGGGGCAGGTAGCAGTGGTATATAGGGGCTAGTAGCAGTGGTATATAGGGGCAGGTAGCAGTGGTATATAGGCGCAGGTAGCAGTGGTATATAGGGGCTAGTAGCAGTGGTATATAGGGGCAGGTAGCAGTGGTATATAGGGGCTAGTAGCAGTGGTATATAGGGGCTGGTAGCAGTGGTATATAGGGGCAGGTAGCAGTGGTATATAGGGGCTGGTAGCAGTGGTATATAGGGGCTGGTAGCAGTGGTATATAGGGGCTGGTAGCAGTGGTATATAAGGGCTGCTAGCAGTGGTGTATAAGGGCAGGTAGCAGTGGTATATAAGGGCTGGTAGTGGTATATAGGGGACAGGTAGCAGTGGTAGATGCATAAGAAAATAAAAACTCTGTACTTACCTTCAGTCCTCTTCCAGGAAGTGCTGACTCATGGTCAGGGCAGAGCAGTGTGACGATCTCCCTGCTCTGCTCTGAACAGGTCGGCAGTGAGCAGTGATTGCAGCCTGTGCTGTAATACTAAGTACAGGCTGCAATCACAGCTCCTGGCTGCAGATACTCACCCCGAACCTCGCTCCCAGCAGCAGCTTCTCCCTGGCAGCTCCTGCTATGATCACACACACTGAGCTGTGTGTGCGATGATAGAGGAAAAAAACAAAATGGCCGCGATCTCCTCTCACAGCTGTGACGTAGCAGCCCAGGGGGCGTGCCCAAGTCACAGCTGAGAGGCAGGAGGAGCGGTTGGAGCCCGACTGTTGGCTCCTATGCCCATGGCTGCCGTAAGTGAGGTGTGCAAGTGTCGTGCCCAGACACTTACACCCACACTAATGAAAATGGCGGCCTCCAGTGGCAAAAGTAAAAATGAATAAATAAAAAAGTATTAAAGTACTACATTTACTTTTGTATTAAAAATAATTGATTATATAATCAATAATTATTAATACAAAAACTAAAATCACGGCACCCTCCCTTTAACCTTGATATACTCATCACAACTTACATATCCCACCACATAAATTCAAATGCCAATAAAACACCAAATAAAAATACTCTAATTTTTCATTTCTTATTTATATAGGTCAATGTATAAATTGTTGTCTTGTTTAGGGAAGAGGGATTGCTGCTTGGCCACTGGTCACCCATTCCAGCAAAATCTGCAATCCAAAATGGCGCTCTCTATGTTGTCAGCTCTGCACTGTGCCTGATCAAAAGTTTCCACCCACATAACAGGGTATATTAACGGACTCAGGAAAATTGTGTTACAAATTGTGAGGTGGCTCTTCTCCTGTCATTTCATTTTCATGCCTCAATATTATAACATTCTGAGAGACACTTTTGGGTTCAAGATGCTCACTGCACACTTACCAAGTGTCTACTTTACATCAGTATAATTTTTTTCATAGGATGTACAGTGCCTTGCGAAAGTATTCGGCCCCCTGGAACTTTTCAACCTTTTCCCACATATCATGCTTCAAACATAAAGATACCGAAGTATCAGCGTGCTCAGGACAAATTGGACAACAACTTTTGGGTCCAATTTCTCCTGTTACCCTTGGAAAAGTACAAAACTGGGGGCTAAAAAATTATTATTGTGGGGGAAAAAAATAATTTTTATTTTCACGGCTCTGTGTTATAAACTGTAGAGAAACACTTGGGGATTCACAGCTCTCACAACACATCTAGATGAGTTCCTTAGGGGGTCTACTTTCCAAAACGGTGTCACTTGTGGGGGGTTTTAATGTTTAGGCACATCAGTGGCTCTCCAAACGCAACATGGCCTCCCATCTCAATTCCAGTCAATTTTGCATTGAAAAGTCAAACGGCGCTCCTTCCCTTCCGAGCTCTGCCATGCGCCCAAACAGTGGTTTACCCCCACATATGGGGTATCGGCGTACTCAGGATAAATTGCACAGCAACTTTTGGGGTCCAATTTCTTCTCTTACCCATGGGAAAATAAAAAATTGGGGGAGAAAAGATCATTTTTGCGAAAAAATATGATTTTTTATTTTTACGCTCTACATTATAAACTTCTGTGAAGCACTTGGTGGGTGTCAGGTCGCCGTTATCACCGCCGCGGCCCCTGCTGTCCGCTCTTACTTACCGCTCCTCGGCGTCCCGGCGCGCTCCTGTTCCTTCTTCAGCGCCGCCTTCTCTGCTCGCTCTCCCGGCTCCTGCTTCCTGTCGGGCGCGCGCGCACTAGGGTTTCCTGCGCACGCGCACTCTGCCTTCCCTTCCTTCCCTGCTCCGGTCAGCCCCGTGTCTCACGCTGGCAGCGCTGACGTTACCAAGCAGCACTCCTGTGCGTCCACAGCGCCTTCTACTGGGAGCACATGAATGCGCACTCTGCCTTTTTCCTTTGGACGCTCTTTCCCCTGCTCTCTGTGGTCCTGGAGGTCCATGACCCGGAAGGTACGCTGCCACTCTGCATTTAAGGCCGCCTCTTCCTCTTGGCTGTGCCTGTCTGTCATTTGTTTTCTGGCAAATGTTTCTGGCTCTCTCGCTTCCTAGCGTACCTTACGTTCTCCCTGCTGCTTGTCTCTGACTTTTCGTTTCTGTGTATTTTCATTTACTGTCTCCGTGTTTCCCTTGCAGCTCCAGTTCTCCTGTACCTTCGTTTCTTCCCGGTGTTCCAGATCCTCTGCCTAGTCCTTCCGCCATCGTCTCCTGCGCTTCCGTGGTCTCGTGTCTCCATCCTGTCTTCCGGTTTGTCCTTCCATTCTCTGTCTGTCTTGTCAGTTTCCCGTTGCCCGTTCCTCTTCTCCTTCTTCGTTTTCTTTTCCGTCGTCCCTGCCCTGACCTTTTCCTTTCCCTGTACTTTGGTACCGGCTGCCGTTCAGTAGTCTCCCCTGGGCCTGCTCCTAACGCTCCCTGTATAGGGGGCGGTCCACCTGGTCCACTCGTCCTGGGGAGGTTCGCTGTTTCGGTCCAGTGGGTCCACTTATCTCGCTTTCCTGGTCCCTAAGCGTAACAGTACAGACAGGCCCTGGATCCCGCTGGTACCTCTGTTTCCACCCAAAAGGAACTCTTGTTTTTACAGGAGAACCAAAGCCGGATAATGGGTTTTCTTAAATCTATGGAGTCCCGTTTAGCTGCTCTTCAACTCTCCGACCCGAACCCAGCTGGCCAGTCTCCAGCAAGAGCTCGCCCAGCAACGTGATACCCAGGGCCACATACTGAGTTACATGGCTTCTGTGGATAATCGTCTGCTCGCCCTTCAAACTGCCGCCTCGGCCCCTGCCCAGGCTCCGGCTTCGCACCCTCCTCCTCGTCTGGCTAGGCCGCCGCGATACGGTGGAGATCCTAAATTGTGTCGAGGTTTCCTTAACCAATGCCAGATGCACTTTGAACTTCTGCCACAACAATACCCCACTGACCGAGCTAAGGTGGCCTTTATTGTGTCTCACTTGGAGGGTGTGGCTCTGGCCTGGGTTAACCCCTTATGGGAACGTGATGATCCTTTCGTCTCCCAACTCTCTTCTTTTCTGGAGACCTTTCGTAAGGTCTTCGATGAGCCGGGACGGTTGGCTTCTACTACCGAGTCTCTTTTTAGTCTCCGCCAGGGTACCCTTTCTGTCGGCCAGTACGCCATTCAATTTCGTACCTTGTCGTCCGAGCTGGGCTGGAACAATGAGGCTTTGGTTGGGGCCTTCTGGCGCGGTCTGTCTGGCCGAATTAAGGACGAGTTGGCGGGTAGAGACACTCCTACTACTCTGGAGGATCTGATTTCCCTGGCGACCCGCATTGATTTGCGTTTTCAGGAACGTCTCCGTGAATCAGCCAGGGAGAGGAGACCGCCTCGTCCAGTCCCATCTTCTCGCAGTCCTCCTCGTTCTCCTCAAGTCTCTCCTTCTGTGGTATCTGCTCCTGAACCTATGCAGGTGGACTGTATCAAGCCGGCGGAGCAGCGTCGTAAGGAGAGACTGGCACAGGGTCTCTGCTTCTACTGTGGCAGTGCCTCCCATCTTCTGCGTTCCTGTCCGGTGAGGCCGGGAAACGCCTCCGCCTAGGTCAGGTAAGGGAGGCTTACCTGGGTGATAGTGATTCCTCTCTACCTTTTACTCTTTCAGTTCAGTTACATATCGGTTCTGCTCGCTTTTCTGAAGTAGCGTATGTTGATTCTGGAGCGGCTGGAAATTTTATTCAACTCGAGGCGGTCAGTAGGTTTCAAATTCCTGTCAGATCCTTGGAGTCTCCTTGGCAGTTAGCTTCAGTTGACGATCGGCCCTTGCAGGAGACCGTTACTTTGGTCACAGAAGAAGTGGAACTGCAAATCGGAGCTTTACATCGGGAGAAGATTGCCTTCTACGTGTTGCCATCTTTATCTTATACGTTTCTCCTGGGTCTTCCGTGGTTAAGAATCCACGAGCCAGTTTTAGATTGGCGTTCTGGTGATGTCCTCCGTTGGGGTCATTCCTGTCAAACTAAATGTCTACGTCCTGTTCTTCCTTTAAGGTCATCCATGTCTACTTCTCCTCCGGCAGGTTTGCCTTCAGCCTATCCCTCCTTTGCTGATGTCTTCGATAAGAAAGAGGCGGAGAACTTGCCCCCGCATAGCCCATATGACTGCCCGATCGACCTCGTTCCTGGTTCAACTCCACCCCGAGGACGAATTTATCCACTGAATCCTCTTGAGTCTCAAGCCATGTCCGAGTATGTTCAGGAGAATTTGGCCAAGGGTTTCATCCGAAAGTCTTCCTCACCCGCAGGTGCAGGTTTCTTTTTTGTTAAGAAGAAGGACGGAACCCTCCGTCCCTGCATCGACTACCGTGGTCTTAATTGTATTACTATTAAGAACAAGTATCCACTGCCTCTTATTCCTGAACTTTTTGATCGGCTACGGGGAGCTCGAATTTTTACTAAGCTGGATCTTCGCGGGGCCTACAATCTTATCCGAATTCGTTCCGGAGATGAGTGGAAGACCGCTTTCAACACCAGAGATGGTCACTACGAGTACCTCGTCATGCCCTTCGGCTTATGCAATGCCCCCGCGGTATTCCAAGAATTTGTGAATGACATTTTCCGTGATCTTTTGTATTCTTGCGTGGTGGTATATCTGGACGATATTCTCGTTTATTCTCCTGACCTGTCTTCTCACAGAAGGGACGTTCGTCTTGTTCTTCTGCGTCTGAGGGAGAATCGTCTATTCGCCAAGATCGAGAAATGCGCCTTTGAGCAGTCATCTCTTCCTTTCCTGGGATACATTATCTCCGACTCTGGTCTATGCATGGATCCGGAAAAGGTGTCCGCCGTGCTCAACTGGCCACGTCCTATTGGTACCAAAGCTATTCAGCGATTCGTCGGTTTCGCGAATTACTACCGACAATTCATTCCTCACTTTTCTTCTCTAATCAAATCCATCATCTCCTTGATTCACAAGGGATCCGACCCTCACATCTGGACCCCTGAAGCTGAAGATGCCTTTCTTTCTTTGAAACAAGCTTTCTTCACAGCTCCCGTACTTCATCGTCCTGAAGTCAATAAACCTTTTATTCTCGAAGTGGATGCTTCTGCAGTAGGAGCAGTACTGTCTCAAGAATCTTCGTCTGGGCGATTTGTCACCTGCGGTTTCTTTTCCAAGACCTTCTCTCCTTCTGAGCGAAACTATTCTATTGGTGACAGGGAGTTATTGGCCATAAAGTTGGCTCTACAGGAGTGGAGATACCTTTTGGAGGGAGCTGTTCACCGGTTCAGGATCTATACGGACCACAAGAATCTAGCTTATATTCGTTCGGCTCAGAGACTTAATCCCCTGCAAGCTAGATGGTCCCTTTTCTTTGCTCGTTTTAATTTCGAGTTACATTTTCGTCCCGGCAATAAAAATCTTAAGGCCGACGCTCTCTCCAGATCCTTTTTGCCTATCGACTCAGAGGAAGAGGCTTCGCATATTCTGGATCCCTCCAAGGTCATCGTAGTAGCTCCCGTCAATCTGTCTTCACTGCCTCCGGGCAAGACCTTCGTCTCTGAGCGCAACAGAAGGCGAGTTTTACGTTGGGGCCATGCCTCCAAGTTTGCTGGTCATGCTGGTCTTAAGAAGACGCTCTTGCTTCTTTCCCGCTACTACTGGTGGCCAACTCTTTCTCAGGATGTTCAAGATTTTGTTGCTTCTTGTCCGTCTTGTGCCAAGAACAAGATTCCTAGACGACGGCCCTCTGGACTTCTTCATCCGCTGCCAGTTCCTTCAGCTCCGTGGCAACACATTGCAATGGATTTTATCACCGTTTTGCCTCGCTCTTCCGGCTGCACTGTCATCCTTGTTGTTGTGGATAGGTTCTCCAAAATGGCTCATTTTTTATCCCTTCCTGGTTTACCCTCTGCACCTGAATTGGCAAAAATTTTTGTCCGCCATATTTTTCGTATTCATGGCTTCCCTCAACATATCGTTTCGGATAGAGGAGTTCAGTTTACATCTCGGTTCTGGAGAGCGCTCTGTAAATAAATGAACATCTCACTTGACTTCTCTTCTGCCTACCACCCTCAGTCCAACGGTCAAGTGGAACGCACCAATCAGACTCTGGTAACTTATCTTCGTCATTTTTCCAATGCACATCACAGTGACTGGTCTGATCTTCTTCCTTGGGCAGAATTTGCATACAACAACCATCCCAGTGAATCTTCTTCCAAGTCGCCCTTCTTTATCGTCTACGGTCAACATCCTGGTGTACCTCTACCGGTTCCTCCTGTCTCGGGGGTGCCGGCGGCTGATCTTTTGTCCGGGGAGTTCTCCAGGATCTGGCAGGAGACCAAGACTGCTCTTGAATTTGCGCGAGACAGAATGAAGAGGCATGCTGACAAGAGGCGCCTAGACCCTCCGTTATATCATCCCGGTGATAGGGTATGGTTATCCTCTAAATTTGTTCACTTAAAGATTCCTTCTCGTAAATTAGGTCCTCGTTATATTGGGCCTTTTGAGATTCTGACCCGTATTAATGATGTCTCCTACAAGTTAAAGCTGCCCTCCTCGCTACGCATTCCTAATTCCTTCCATGTTTCCCTTCTGAAGCCACTTGTTCTCAATCAGTTTCATGCCTCTACTGCGCTTTCTTCCCGGCTGGTCTCCGCTAATGATGTTTTTGAGATTAAGGACATCCTTGCCATGAAGAAAGTGAGGGGGAGGACCTTTTTTTCTGGTGGACTGGAAGGGTTTTGGTCCAGAGGAGAGATCCTGGGAGCCTCGGGAAAACTTCCAAGCTCCTCGAGTTGTGGCTAGATTTCTTTCTGGTTTTAGAAAGGGGGGAGGTAAGGAGGGGAGTACTGTCAGGTCGCCGTTATCACCGCCGCGGCCCCTGCTGTCCGCTCTTACTTACCGCTCCTCGGCGTCCCGGCGCGCTCCTGTTCCTTCTCCAGCGCCGCCTTCTCTGCTCGCTCTCCCGGCTCCTGCTTCCTGTCGGGCGCGCGCGCACTAGGGTTTCCTGCGCACGCGCAATCTGCCTTCCCTTCCTTCCCTGCTCCGGTCAGCCCCGTGTCTCACGCTGGCAGCGCTGACGTTACCAAGCAGCGCTCCTGCGCGTCCACAGCGCCTTCTACTGGGAGCACATGAATGCGCACTCTGCCTTTTTCCTTTGGACGCTCTTTCCCCTGCTCTCTGTGGTCCTGGAGGTCCATGACCCGGAAGGTACGCTGCCACTCTGCATTTAAGGCCGCCTCTTCCTCTTGGCTGTGCCTGTCTGTCATTTGTTTTCTGGCAAATGCCTCTGGCTCTCTCGCTTCCTAGCATACCTTACGTTCTCCCTGCTGCTTGTCTCTGACTTTTCGTTTCTGTGTATTTTCATTTACTGTCTCCGTGTTTCCCTTGCAGCTCCAGTTCTCCTGTACCTTCGTTTCTTCCCGGTGTTCCAGATCCTCTGCCTAGTCCTTCCGCCATCGTCTCCTGCGCTTCCGTGGTCTCGTGTCTCCATCCTGTCTTCCGGTTTGTCCTTCCATTCTCTGTCTGTCTTGTCAGTTTCCCGTTGCCCGTTCCTCTTCTCCTTCTTCGTTTTCTTTTCTGTCGTCCCTGCCCTGACCTTTTCCTTTCCCTGTACTTTGGTACCGGCTGCCGTTCAGTAGTCTCCCCTGGGCCTGCTCCTAACGCTCCCTGTATAGGGGGCGGTCCACCTGGTCCACTCGTCCTGGGGAGGTTCGCTGTTTCGGTCCAGTGGGTCCACTTATCTCGCTTTCCTGGTCCCTAAGCGTAACAGTGGGTCAAAGTGCTCACCACACATCTAGATAAGTTCCTTAGGGGCATCTACTTTCCAAAATGGTGTCACCTGTGGGGGGTTTCAATGTTTAGGCACATCAGGGGCTCTCCAAATGCAACATGGCGTTCCATCTCAATTCCAATCAATTTTGCATTGAAAAGTCAAATAGCGCTCCTTCCCTTCTGAGCTCTGCCATGCGCCCAAACAGTGGTTTACCCCCACATATGGGGTATCGGCGTACTCAGGACAAATTGTACAACAACTTTTGGGGTCTATTTTCTCCTGTTACCCTTGGTAAGATAAAACAAATTGGAGCTGAAGTAAATTTTTTGTGAAACAAAGTTAAATGTTCATTTTTATTTAAACATTCCAAAAATTCCTGTAAAAACCCTGAAGGGTTACTAAACTTCTTGAATATGGTTTTGAGCACCTTGAGGGGTGCAGTTCTTAGAATGGTGTCACACTTGCTTATTTTTTATCATATAGAGCCCTCAAAATGACTTCAAATGAGATGTGGTCCCTAAAAAAAATGGTGTTGTAAAGATGAGAAATTGCTGGTCAACTTTTAACCCTTATGACTCCCTGACAAAAAAAAATGTTGGTTCCAAAATTGTGCTGATGTAAAGTAGACATGGGGGAAATGTTACTTATTAAGTATTTTGTGTGACATATCTCTGTGATTTAATTGCATAAAAATTCAAAGTTGTAAAATTGCGAAATTTTCAAAATTTTCGCCAAGTTTCTGTTTTTTTTCACAAATTAACGCAGGTAATATCAAAGAAATTTTACCACTATCATGAAGTACAATATGTCACGAGAAAACATTGTCAGAATCACCGGGATCCGTTGAAGCGTTCCAGAGTTATAACCTCATAAAGGGACAGTGGTCAGAATTGTAAAAATTGGCCCAGTCATTAACGTGCAAACCACCCTTGGGGGTAAAGGGGTTAATAACACCTATACTCACCTCTGGATCCAGCACTATTTCAGTGCTGTTGGCTCTGGCTCTCCCGAGGCAATTGTGACATTGTTATGCCACGCGATCCCTGTGGCCAATCAGAGGCTTCTTTGGACATAATTGACATCCCAAAGAAGTCAGAGCTGTGGCTGCTCTCTCTTTTGCTTGAGGTGTTTGTCGGAAGAGAAAAAGTGAGGCGGCAGCTGACTGGCTCCAGAGATCGTATGGCATAATCTCGAGAGTCTCGGGAATCCTGTGAAGAACATAATGATTGAGAACGTGTTGTCCAAGTAGTGGACAACCCCTTTACAAGTTTAGCAGCAATTTTCAATTAAATTTACAATTTTAGTGACTACTTTACTGTTGAAGTGACTTTGAGGTGCCTATGTCTCAGAAAGCCCACAACCCCCAATTTTAAAATCTGCACTCCTCATCATATTCAGAAAGTCTGTTAACCCTTTAGGTGCTTCACAGGAATTAATGCTAACCAGAAGAAAAATTACATTTTTTTACTAAAATGTTATTTAACCTCAACATTTTTCATTTTCACAAGGGTAAAAATAGAAAATGGACACCACAGTTTCTCCTGAATACATAGATACCCTATAAGTAGTTGGAAACTATTGTTTGGGTACATGCCAGGACTCAAAAGGGAAGGAGCGCTATTTGATTTATTGGAGTATAAATTTGTCTGGAATAGATTGTGGATGCAATGTGGCATTTGCAGAGCCCCCGAGATGCCAAAACAGCAGACACTCCCCACATGACCACATTTTAGAAACTACTCCTCTCAATGAATTTATGTAGGGGTATGATTGGCATTTTGATCCCTCTGATGCTTCTCAGAACATTATAGTATTGTATAGTGAAAAATAAATGTTATATTTTTTCCCATGAAAATGTTTCTTTAGCCCCAAATTTGTTACTTTCACAAGGGTAACAAGGGAAATTGCAGAAGAAATGTGGGGTCCATTGTCTCCTTACTGCGCCAAAACAGCACATGTAGTTGGAAACTAATGCATGGGCACCTGGCAGGGCTCAGAAGAATCACAGTTTGACTTTTGGGGCACAATTATTGCTCAAACAGATTGCAGACACTATGTTGCATCTGGAGAGAACTCAGGCTGCCAAAATAACAGAAACCTCCATAGCCCCCTAATTTTGGAAACTACACTGCTCAAGGAACTCACCTATAGATATGATGAGCCCTCTGGGGCTTCACAGACCTTTATAATATTCCACAGTGAAATATTACGGTATATTTTTTTAAATGAAAATGTTGCTTTAGCCACAAATGTTTCATTTTCACAAGGTAACAAGACAAAATGCTTTGCACAATTTGCTATACAATTTCTCCTGAGTATGAAGACACCTCATATGTGGTTAGAAACTACTGTTTGGGCAAACAGAAGGAGTGACATTTGAATTTTGGAGCGCAGTTTTTGCTAGAATAGACTGCATGAGACATGACATGACAAAACATGAGAAAACCTCCCGAAAGTGACCTCATTTTGTAAACTACATTTCTTGAGCAATTTGTCTAGGATGGTAGTGAGCATTTTATATCTACAGGTGATTCACTGAATTGTATAATATTGAGCTGTAGAAATGAAAAAAAAAATTTTTTTCTAGTAAAATTATGTTTTGGTCCCAAGTTTTTAATTTTCAATAGGGCTAATAGGAGAAAATGGACCACATAATTTTGTTACCCAATTTCCTAGGTACGCCAATATCCCACTGCCGGCACAGCAGAACCCTCCATAAGTGACCCCATTTTACAAATTAGACCCTTCAACTAATTAATCTAGGAGTGCAGTGAGCATATTAACGCCACAGATGTTTCACATAGTTTTATATAATTGGGCAGTGAAAAAAATCTAAATTACTGTATGTTTTTTTTCCACTAAAATGTTGTTTTAGGCAAAAGTTTTAAAATTTTCAATAGGGTGTAATAGGAGAAAGTGGACCACAAAATGTGTATTGCAATCTCCTGAGTACGCAGATACCCCATATGTGATTGGAAACTACTTTTGAGGCACAGTGCAAAGCTCAGAAGGGAAGAAAGCCATTTTGGAGTGCAGATTTCACAGAAATGGTTGCACGTGCCATGTCACATTGGCAGAGCCCCTGAGGTTCCAGAACAGCAGAACCCTTCATAAGTGATCACATTTTACAAACTACACCCCTAAGTGAACTCCTCTAGGGTTGCAGCGAGCATACTGACATCACCAGGTATGTGACAGAAATTTATACTATTGGGCAGTGAAGAAAAAATAATTTCATGTTTACCACTAAAATGTTGTTGTTTTACATTTTTTCAAGGGAAAATTGCCCGAAAATGTGTTACACAATTTCTCCTGAATATGGCAATAAGGCTAGGTTCACATTGCGTTAGTGGGTGTCCACTAACGGAATCCGTTACATGGCGAAATTGGCTCAATTAATGCTATGTAACGGATCCGTTACCGCACCCATTGACTGCAATGTGCTAACGGATCGTAACGCATCGCTAAACGTATGCCTTTTTCGGCATGCGTCAGCGATGTGCCGTTAGTTTCGGACGGACCTCGAACACTGCTTGCAGCGTTCAGGGTCCGTTCTTCGCTAGCGCAGATCGGGCATCTGCGCTAGTAGGATTGCCAAACGCAATCCCTTTTTGGACATTGCGTTAGTGCAATCCATTAGCGTATCCGCTAAACGGATTGCACTAACGCAATGTGAACCTAGCCTAAGCCGTATTTGGCTGCTACAGTGCTGTTTTGTCACACAGCAGGACTCGAAATGGAAGATGCATTAATTGTCTTTTGGAGCACAGATTTCATAGAATACTTCATTTGCAGAGTCCCTAAGTGCCACAAAAAGCAACACTCAGATGCTATTTTTGATTTCTCCCTTTGTGAGCAATCATGTGTGTATGTATAATGAGGGCAGTAACCATACTCACCAGTCACCATCTTGTGCCATTTTCAGCAGAGCTGTGGCATCAAGTTTCTATATTGGAGCACAAGTCGCTTTATCAATGTAAGTCTACGAGACTAGATATAAGAAAGCTTAGTTCTGAGTATCTTAGAAAATTAAAAAAGTGACATCTGCTCCAACACAGCAGACACTCTTTGATGAATCAAATCACAAATGCAGTCAGGTAGTGTCAGAATGGACCAAAGTGCCGCGGAAAACAACAAAAGACGTGACCAGTGAATATAGTGTTTTCCCAGGTGGCAGGTTCCCTTTAAGAATCATTAGATAAGAAAAAAATTCAGTCTGTTTGCTTCAGTGAAAAAAACTCATTAGAAAAAACAGATAAACCAGGAAGCAACTAGAATCACACTTGAGAAAAAAAGAAATGCTCCATTTCTCTTGGATGACAAAAAGACTGACTGGCACTTCCAAGCCAATGTGAACAGGTGCCAACTAGCAGCAGCTACCTCCATATACAATAAACAAAAGAAGCAGTATTGCTATTAATTAGTGATGAGCGAGTATGCTCGTTACTCAAGTTTCTCCGAGCATGCTCGTGTGGTCTCCCGAGTATTTCAGCGTGCTCGGAGATTTAGTTTGTGCCAACTCAGCTGCATGATTTGTCGCTGTTAGATAGCTTGAATACATGTGTGGATTCCCTTAGAAACAGGCAACCCCCACATGTATTCAGGCTGTCTAGCAGCCACAAATCATGCAGCTGTGTCGACATAAACATAATCTACGAGCACGCTGAAATACTCGGAAACCACCCAAGCGTGCTCGAAGAAACTCGGGTAACGAGCATACTCGTTCATCACTACTATTAATATTTCATATTTTTCACAGACATGCTTTAGCACAACTTTTTTTGTTTATTATACATGGAGGTAGCTACTCCTTTTTTATCTCAAACTAGCTGAAGAGCCCGGCGTTGCCTGGGCATAGTAAATATCTGTGGTTAGTTATAGCACCTCACTTCTCTTATTTTCCCATCACGCCTCTCATTTTCCCAATCACATCTTTCATTTTCCCCCTCATATCTCTCATTTTCTCCCTAACACCTCTCATTTTCTCCCTCACTCCTCTCATTCCCCCCTAACACTTGTCATTTCGACCTCACATCTGTCATTTTCCGATCACTCCACTATTTTCCCTCACTCCTCTTTCGACCCCACATCTGTCATTTTCCGATCACTCCACTATTTTCCCTCACTCCTCTCATTTTGCACTCACACCTTTTCATTTTCACCTCAGTATATACATGTTTGTCATCTCCCTTATATATAGTATACACCTGTATGTCATCTCCTGTATATAGTATATACCTGTATGTCATCTCCCCTGTATATATAATATACCTGCTGTGTGTCATCTCCCCTGTATATAGTATATACCTGTATGTCATCTCCTCCTATACAGTGGGGCAAAAAAGTATTTAGTCAGTCAGCAATAGTGCAAGTTCCACCACTTAAAAAGATGAGAGGCGTCTGTAATTTACATCATATGTAGACCTCAACTATGGGAGACAAAATGAGAAAAAAAAAATCCAGAAAATCACATTGTCTGTTTTTTTAACATTTTATTTGCATATTATGGTGGAAAATAAGTATTTGGTCAGAAACAAACAATCAAGATTTCTGGCTCTCACAGACCTGTAACTTCTTCTTTAAGAGTCTCCTCTTTCCTCCACTCATTACCTGTAGTAATGGCACCTGTTTAAACTTGTTATCAGTATAAAAAGACACCTGTGCACACCCTCAAACAGTCTGACTCCAAACTCCACTATGGTGAAGACCAAAGAGCTGTCAAAGGACACCAGAAACAAAATTGTAGCCCTGCACCAGGCTGGGAAGTCTGAATCTGCAATAGCCAACCAGCTTGGAGTGAAGAAATCAACAGTGGGAGCAATAATTAGAAAATGGAAGACATACAAGACCACTGATAATCTCCCTTGATCTGGGGCTCCACGCAAAATCCCACCCCGTGGGGTCAGAATGATCACAAGAACGGTGAGCAAAAATCCCAGAACCACGCGGGGGGACCTAGTGAATGAACTGCAGAGAGCTGGGACCAATGTAACAAGGCCTACCATAAGTAACACACTACGCCACCATGGACTCAAATCCTGCAGTGCCAGACGTGTCCCACTGCTTAAGCCAGTACATGTCCGGGCCCGTCTGAAGTTTGCTAGAGAGCATTTGGATGATCCAGAGGAGTTTGGGGAGAATGTCCTATGGTCTGATGAAACCAAACTGGAACTGTTTGGTAGAAACACAACTTGTCGTGTTTGGAGGAAATAGAATACTAAGTTGCATCCATCAAACACCTACCTACTGTAAAGCATGGTGGTGGAAACATCATGCTTTGGGGCTGTTTCTCTGCAAAGGGGCCAGGATGACTGATCCGGGTACATGAAAGAATGAATGGGGCCATGTATCGTGAGATTTTGAGTGCAAACCTCCTTCCATCAGCAAGGGCATTGAAGATGAAACGTGGCTGGGTCTTTCAACATGACAATGATCCAAAGCACACCGCCAGGGCAATGAAGGAGTGGCTTCGTAAGAAGCATTTCAAGGTCCTGGAGTGGCCTAGCCAGTCTCCAGATCTCAACCCTATAGAAAACCTTTGGAGGGAGTTGAAAGTCCGTGTTGCCAAGCGAAAAGCCAAAAACATCACTGCTCTAGAGGAGATCTGCATGGAGGAATGGGCCAACATACCAACAACAGTGTGTGGCAACCTTGTGAAGACTTACAGAAAACGTTTGACCTCTGTCATTGCCAACAAAGGATATATTACAAAGTATTGAGATGAAATTTTGTTTCTGACCAAATACTTATTTTCCACCATAATATGCAAATAAAATGTTAAAAAAACAGACAATGTGATTTTCTGGATTTTTTTTTCTCAGTTTGTCTCCCATAGTTGAGGTCTACCTATGATGTACATTACAGACGCCTCTCATCTTTTTAAGTGGTGGAACTTGCACTATTGCTGACTGACTAAATACTTTTTTGCCCCACTGTATCCACATCATATGAAATATGTCAGCATCTGCGGACCTACACCTCGGGCATTCAGAGTCATCACGCAAACCTGCCTTGAACAATACTTCCGGAGATTTATAGACTCTGTGTATCACATAGAGTTGTGAAAGCCTATACCGTTCACTCATTGACAGCCTTGGTACCCATTCCAGCACCGATTCCCAAGTTTCATTCTCCATTGGGCCCACATCTCTCTCCCACCTAGTTCTTGCCGTGATCAGATACCCCAGAAGGTAAGTATGCAGCAAGTCTTTATAAAGAGTAGAAATAACCCCCCTAGTAGTCCCCTCACCACACACATACTCCAACACTATATCCATTTGAATACTGGCATTTCCGTCCCTATTCTGAGCTCCAAATGCGTGCCTCATCTGCAAATACTGATATTCCCCCTTAGGCCCTAGACCAAACTCTGCCTGCAATCGAGAAAAGGATTTCAACTCCCCCTGCTCAATTATCTGATACACATATTGAATTCCCACTGTCTGCCATTCTGGTAATACCCCCAGTGCCACAAATTCCGGTAAGTTATTATTATGCCATATCGGGGAGAACCTGGTCAGACCCTTAACCCCACGTATGTGTTTCAGTCTACCCCACAACTTACATATCAAAAATATAGTGGGATACGACTTCCCCAGGGCCCCCAGAGACCCATCCTCTAGACACTGCACTACCGGTCTTCTGTTTGTCACTTTTTCCATCAATTGCTGTACCGCGCTGGACGATCCCTCATACGCCCAGCCCTTCAAGTGCTGACTCTGGGCTGCCAGAAAATATACTTCAGGGTTAGGCAATGCCAAACCCCCCTCATCCTTGGGCCACTGAAGCGTCTCCAGCCTGATCCGTGGGTGACGTCTCCCCCATACCAAATTTCTAAACAGGGAGTTAATCTGCCTAAATTTTCCCCGTGGTATCCAAACTGGCGCGATATGAAGAACATACAGGATTTTCGGCATCAGAATCATTTTGAGGAGATTCACCCTGCCTACCACAGATAAATGCAACTTAATCCAAGCATCCATTTTTGCCTTAAGAAAACTTAAGATCGGAGTCAGATTCTTATGTATGTAGTCCACCACAGGCATCGAGATCCATATCCCAAGGTATTTAAAGTGACTTACCACCCTCAATCGCCCCTCCTCCAGCGGCTCACTCCCCTCATCTTCCAAATCATCTACCTTGAACAAAATAGACTTACTCCAATTTATCATCAGCCCCGACAATGCCCCAAATCTTTCAATAAGCCCAATAGCACCCCTCAAGGAAGCGACCGGGTCTGCCAGAAACAGTAGGATGTCGTCCACGTACAGCGCCACCTTTTCTTCCATCATCTCATATTTAAACCCTGACACCTCGTCCGACTGTCGAAGCTTAGCAGCCAATGGTTCCACAGCCAGGGCAAACAAAAGAGGAGAGAGTGGACACCCCTGTCTCATTCCTCTTGCTAAATGTATAGTCCTTGGTAACTCCCCATTCACCCTGATGCTAGCCAACCGCCGCGAGTACAGCAGCCGAATCCAGGACACAAACTGTGAGCCAAACCCCATACATTGCAATACCTGCCAAAGATATCCCCATTCCACACTGTTGAATGCCTTATGGGCATCTAAGGATGCAATGACTCTCTGGCCACAGTTGTCGGACTTAAGCTGCAGATTCATAAACAGTCTCTGTAGATTGACCGCCGTGGATCTATCAGGCATAAATCCAGATTGGTCTGGGTGTACCAGGCCGGAGAGGACACTCGTCAACCTAGTCGTCAACACCTTGGCCAGAAGCTTGACATCAACAGTGAGTAAGGAGATCGGCCGGTATGATTCAGGCTGCCCTAAGTCTTTCCCTTCCTTAGGAATTACCATTATTATGGCTTCTGTCATGGATGCTGGCAGATACCCTCTACTTTTAGCCTCATCTAGGACCACCTTTAATCTGGGAATTAGCATCTCCCCCATATTTTTGTAGATCTCAGCGGGAAACCCTTCCACTCCAGGTGCCTTCCCATTAGCCATAGACTGTAATGCCCGACCCAGTTCCTCCACCGTGATGGGAGCCTCCAAACTCTCTCCATCCACATCACTCAACCTCGAAAGTGCCAGTCCTTCAAGAAACGCCACTGTGTCTCCCGCCGACTCATCTACCTTAGAGGAATATAGGTCAGCATAAAAGTCCGCAAAGACCCCCAAAATCTCTGAATTTTCGGAGACAATCCTACCATTCCCGGAAGTCAGAGTGAACAAAAGAAGTATTCCTCTGAGCAGAAACCACCAGCGACAGCATGTGTCCAACAGTCTCACCCTCCTGATAATACGCCAGTTTCTGAAACTCCCGCTTCCTTTCTGTCTTTCCCAGCAAAGTTTTTTCCAGGTGACTCTGAGCTGCCTTTAATCTGTTTTCAGCTTCAGGGGTACCCATCATAACCATCTCATCCTCCGCTGCCCTTAGCCCATCAACCGCTGCCTTCTCTGCCTCTCTCGTCCGCCGCTTACATCTACTAATATCTCTAAATAGTAGTCCTCTTAAGTACACCTTCATAGCTTCCCATATGGTAAGAACATCTGCACTCCCATCATTCAACACAAAAAATTCCGCCAACTCCTGTTTTATCTTATCTAAATCTATACTGTGCAGCCAGTTAGGGTGAAACTTCCACTCTCTCCTGCCCACAGCCCGCGTCCCCACCAGTCAAAACTCCACCTCAATTGGACTATGGTCCGAGAGATCCCTGGGTAAATATCGAACATCCACCACCATAGTGTCCAACAGACGATTGCCCAGTGCTATTCAATTCTGGATAGAGTACTATGAGCCGGTGTGTAACATGAATACCCCCTTTCCCCAACATGCCTAACTCTCCATAGGTCAGTCATACCCACTTGGCGAATATAAGTCCCAAACGTAGTAATATGTCCCACTGTCCTATTCTGGGAATTTTTATTTGTATCCCAAAAGTCATCACATATGTTATTAAGATCCCCTATGATTAGAAAAGGTATCGGACCCCGGCGTTCCACCCATTCCAACACCTCCCTAATTTTCTTACTTGAGTACGGGGGCGGAATGTACATTGCCGCTATACACATCAATACTCCATTTATTTTACATTGCACCATCACATACTGACCATCCACATCCACCTGAACCGTCACCTCTTCATATTGCACTCCCACAGGTACCAACACAGACACACCCCTAGAGTACGCAGAGAAGGTAAAGTGGTATGCCTTCTGTATCCAGCGTCTCTTTAATACATCCACCTTTTCACGCACCAAATGCGTTTCCAGCAGACATATCATTGAGCCTCTCTGCTCTCGAACATACTGTAGACTCGCCGGGTCCCATCCGCAAGGCCTCTCACATTCCAACTCAATATTTTAGTGTGGCTCACCATCATGTGGCTCATCATCCTTCATAGCAACCTCCTTTCCAAATTTGAGCTGTCTAATCCCTCCCACCCCCCATCAACCCCAAACTTACCCCCCTAACCCATCCAATACCACACATTCTACCTCTTATCAAGAGTGGGGCTCCACCGCCCATTGCGAACACTCTCCCTTGCCTTACCCTCTCCACTCGCCTCCCGCTACCGTGACAAACAGAATTTCCCACGATTTTTGTTTTCAAAACAATCCAACTTATAAACACATGTAGAGAAACTTCAAACCAAACTTGCAGTACCCCACAGAACCCTCCTCCCCCATATTTATTAACCATTGCTGCCCCCTTCAGCCGAACACTCAATATGGCCTGGTACAATCCTCAACAATTGCTCAACCATCTAGCAAATATTCTATTAATCGCAGATCCCTTCTCCAGCGACAGAGAAATAACTCCCATCTGGATCCCCACAAAATGTCAATCGCCTTTTCCCTTGAGTCTTTTAGCGTTAGTATCAATCCACTGGGTAGCGTCCTCTGGTGTCAGGAAAAAGTGGGTCTTATCAAAAGCAACCACTCTCAGCTTTGCGGGGAATAACATAGAGTATTGCACTCCTAGTTCCCTCAGTCGTCTCTTGACCCCAGTGAACTTCATCCGTTGTTTCTGAACTGCAGCAGAATAATCCGGGTAGATGGCAATCTTTTGACCTTCAGCCGTCAGATCCTCCATTTCTCTAGCCTTTCTGAGGATAATGTCTCTGTCCCTGTAGTTCTGGAGGTAGCTACTCCTAGTTGGCACCTGTTCACATTAGCTTGGATGTGCCAGTCAGTGTTTTTGTCATTGTATATTAGATTCTGACTGACCACTCCGCCTACCCATAAAATCAGACATAGAAGAGAGGTATTCACATCTACCCAGGAATTCAGACTTCAGTCTTAGAGAGGTATTCATATTAGACACGTAGGACCCTTAAGTTTTGAGACCACCTTGTCGTTGGTTGATGGGCATGCATGAATTGGCCAAATTACAGGTCCTTCTCAAAAAATTAGCATATAGTGTTAAATTTCATTATTTACCATAATGTAATGATTACAATTAAACTTTCATATATTATAGATTCATTATCCACCAACTTAAATTTGTCAGGTCTTTTATTGTTTTAATACTGATGATTTTGGCATACAACTCCTGATAACCCAAAAAACCTGTCTCAATAAATTAGCATATTTCACCCATCCAATCAAATAAAAGTGTTTTTTAATAACAAACAAAAAAACCAACAAATAATAATGTTCAGTTATGCACTCAATACTTGGTCGGGAATCCTTTGGCAGAAATGACTGCTTCAATGCGGCGTGGCATGGAGGCAATCAGCCTGTGACACTGCTGAGATGTTATGGAGGCCCAGGATGCTTCAATAGCGGCCTTAAGCTCATCCAGAGTGTTGGGTCTTGCGTCTCTCAACTTTCTCTTCACAATATCCCACAGATTCTCTATGGGGTTCAGGTCAGGAGAGTTGGCAGGCCAATTGAGCACAGTAATACCATGGTCAGTAAACCATTTACCAGTGGTTTTGGCACTGTGAGCAGGTGCCAGGTCGTGCTGAAAAATGAAATCTTCATCTCCATAAAGCATTTCAGCCGATGGAAGCATGAAGTGCTCCAAAATCTCCTGATAGCTAGCTGCATTGACCCTGCCCTTGATGAAACACAGTGGACCAACACCAGCAGCTGACATGGCACCCCACACCATCACTGACTGTGGGTACTTGACACTGGACTTCAGGCATTTTGGCATTTCCTTCTCCCCAGTCTTCCTCCAGACTCTGGCACCTTGATTTCCGAATGACATGCAAAATTTGCTTTCATCAGAAAAAAGTACTTGGGACCACTTAGCAACAGTCCAGTGCTGCTTCTCTGTAGCTCAAAAGTGGCTTTACCTGGGGAATGCGGCACCTGTAGCCCATTTCCTGCACACGCCTGTGCACGGTGGCTCTGGATGTTTCCACACCAGACTCAGTCCACTGCTTCCTCAGGTTCCCCAAGGTCTGGAATCGGTCCTTCTCCACAATCTTCCTCAGGGTCCGGTCTCCTCTTCTCGTTGTACAGCGTTTTCTGCCACATTGTTTCCTTCCAACAGACTTACCATTGAGGTGCCTTGATACAGCACTCTGGGAACAGCCTATTTGTTGAGAAATTTCTTTCTGGGTCTTACCCTCTTGCTTGAGGGTGTCAATGATGGCCTTCTTGACATCTGTCAGGTTGCTAGTCTTACCCATGATGGGGGTTTTGAGTAATGAACCAGGCAGGGAGTTTATAAAAGCCTCAGGTATCTTTTGCATGTGTTTAGAGTTAATTAGTTGATTCAGAAGATTAGGGTAATAGGTCGTTTAGAGAACCTTTTCTTGATATGCTAATTTATTGAGACAGGTTTTTTGGGTTATCAGGAGTTGTATGCCAAAATCATCAGTATTAAAACAATAAAAGACCTGACAAATTTCAGTTGGTGGATAATGAATCTATAATATATGAAAGTTTAATTGTAATCATTACATTATGGTAAATAATGAAATTTAACACTATATGCTAATTTTTTGAGAAGGACCTGTATGTGCTAAGCATCTCATTTTTTCCTAGTATCCACAAGCAGTATTGCTTTTCATATTTCATATATTTCACATAGACATGCTTAACACTACAGAGTGCACCTTTTTTTGTTTATTTTATTTTTCACATGGATGGAAGGAGGTAAGTTTTACACATCAGTGTTTCATAGTGCAATTACGCACCATAATTTAAGCACTGGCTGAACCCGATTTTAGCAGAGCTGAATAGGCATATATGAGGCTTTTGAGCTTGGATCAGGAGACCACCAGCCAGTCTGTATTTAGAAAATGAAACACTGAGATGTGAAACCATCCTGAGAAACTACAGGTTACAATACACACCACAACCACATAAAGTATCACAAAATAGAATGCCAGACATCTTGTGATAGCTTGAGCCAAGAGAAAATCTAAGGAATATACAGGTGCATATTTCAGCAGGTAGATGCTGGTAAATGATTGAAGTTATCATGCTAAGACCATTAAGATATAATACTAAAACCATTAAGAATTAAAACGCTGAAACTGGTCACTATCCACCTCTGTAATTTATCACCTAAAAGAAGAAGATGATAACTTCCTTACATTACAGAAACTGGTTATGGGTCAATGTCCTCAAAAGTTCAGTGAAAAGCGAATAGAAGAAGGCATTAAAGTGCAAAATAAGCATCAGTTACAGCAATCTACATTGAGTACTTTCCACAGAAGTCTATGGAAAGGAAGCAGGGGTTGTAGTGAGTGCCAAAAAAAACACACAAAAGACATGGTAGCAGCTTCTAGTACGTGTTTTATCTTACGCCAATAATGAATTTACTGGTGAACTACTCAAGATTGCTGCACAACGTCCTCCATGTTGCTGCTGCTTTTAAACATGTACTAAACAGAGATACAAGAGTAGGATCTCCTCTTCTACTTAGGCCGGTTTTACACGTCAGTGGCTCCGGTACGTGTGGTGACAGTTTCCTCACGTACCGGAGACACTGACTCACGTAGACACATTAAAATAAATGTGTCTCGGGGGCGTGTCTAGAGCCTGAAGCATGAGGATGTGATTTCAGGAGCTCCAGAGACAATCATCCCAATCCAACTAATAATCGACTTATATCAAGCCATCCAGCCCCTAAAATACATGGGATTGACCCAAGACATAGTCTAGCCCCATTTGGGACGTTCATTTTTCACTTTTGTGGACTTTGGAAGCCAAGGCCTACAGAACAACATCGAGGCCGGGACCTAGATTTTCTCAGCAGGCCGGCTGCAGCGAAAACAACGCTGCCCTATACCCAGTAAAGCATACCCAGAACTGAGGAGGCACAAGCAGCTCTATCGGACCCCTTCCCCTGGCACCGGGACCGCCGAGACCGAGGTGAGACAGCCGCTGCAGAAGCGTCTCCCTCCCCTCTTCACAGCGCTCGGCGGCGGCAAGCGGGAGATCAAGGGCCTCCCAGCACGCGCCGCGGCCAAACGCGGTGAAGCGGCCGAAAAAAGCAACGCTCCGGAGATCCTGAGGCTCCGACTGGAGCGAGAAGCCCTGCTGGACCCCCGCCACTCCGGAGCCTTCTGGTGCAGGAGGAATCAGGCGCGGCGGTGAGTTACACCTCCCTCCCTGCCTGCGCTGGGACTGACGGCGCGGCCATCTTGAATCCTCGTGGCCCGTGCCACGGCCAGACACAGCGAGGAGAAAAGTAACAGAGCTCCGAACGGAGCAAGAAGCCCTGACAGCCCGCTGCCGCACCGGAGCCCTCAAGCACAGAGGGCGACGGGCGCTGCAGCTAGCGACGTCTCCCTCACTCTCTCCACTGTGACCGGCGGCACAGAGCGGAGCTCAAAGAGCCCTAAGTCCGTGCCGCGTCCTGGCACGGTGAAGCGGCTGAAGATCGGGGACAGCACGGTCTTCAAAGGAAGAGGCAGGAGACCTTACCAGAAGTCCTCCAACGCCAGAGCGACATCAGGAGTGTGGCGAGCACCCGTACGGAGCCGCAGTGAGTACCGGAGCCTCCATATACAGGAGGTTGGAGCCCCCGGTCCCAGCAGTCGAGGTGCAGATCACCTGCACACTATCAGTTGCTACGCTGCACCAGCTATAACTGACTTTGATGTCTCTGCACCCTATCTACTATATCACCACCGCTTAGTAACAGGAATCCCCCTCTCCTACAGGCACACATATAAGTGCCATTGAGCCATATCAAAGCCGCTCTAAAATACAATAAGAGTGGCGGCTCCCACACCGGTTATACCGGTATTATAATCACATTCTTTTGGGGACAAGGCGCAATTGTCAACTTATCCTGAGCACCTGACAAACAGTCTGTGCCAGTTTAGAGACACAGTCATCACCAGTGGTTTCTAAACTGGAGGTTAGAGCCCCTCCTCCTGATCCCAGCACTCGGCTAACAGACTCCTCATAAAGACATATCTGCAGCGTCGTGCTCAAGCGCTTTACATCGCTCCAGAGATCCATTTAAGACGCACCAGCGTTTTCTAACACCTCAGTGTTCCAAGGCGACACAGCGCCTATTTCATTATATCATCATCGCCTAATTGGAGGCTTTTCCCCTCCTTCCTCTACTGACACACACAAAAGTGACATTGAGCCTAGCATAGCCGCTAAAAGGGCAGCAACAGAGGCGGCTTCCACACCAGGCTATCTAGTACCAGAATAGCATAAATACCTAGAGGGTGACTGTAAAAAAGCTGCCTCCTACTTGAGCTTCTCACTGAGGAAGACACACATACCTCATACTGCGCTGCAGAAATCCCTGTATAAGTTGAGACATACAGCTGACAATATTCACTATGAGTTCCGTGAAAACTAAAGTGGGTTCTCAGCAACAACCCTCACCAAAATCCCAAAGCACTGCTAAGCAGAACAAACTTTATAGCAGCTATAAGCCACACAGAGACCAAACAAACCTCATCAGTCCTATTAAGTCTAGGTCCCCTCCTAGAGACCTAAATCATCGTCCTGAAATCAAAAGGAAAACTAATTTGGATGACAGCCCCCATACACCTGATAAAATGGATTCATCCTATTCCTCAAAAAGAGACATGCCGGGAGCGGCGGGCGAAAAATATGAGGATCTAACAGACCACAGTGAGTCAGATGACTCCTCAAACGATTACAGCCCCAATAGGAGCCCGGTGAAACAAAGAATTAGAAGAGAGAGCCCTGTAAGATCTCAATCTGCTTTGAATCCGCAGAACCAAGACACCCAAGCAGACCTCATTGACAGGTTCAGCACAATGCTGGATAAAAAATTTCAAATACAAAAACAAGAAATCAATGAACAATTTGTGAAGTTCTGTGAGAAAGTTGATAAACAATTGGAAAGTCATGAAAAAAGGATTCAAAAATTAGAAAGAGGAGGTGCTGAATCTTCATTTGACTTAGAATATATATCAGCAGAAGTTCATAAACTAAGATTAAAAATGGCAGACATTGAAGATAGGGGACGCCGGAACAATATCAAGATCAGGGGGCTCCCGGAGACAATAACACAGGATGATCTTTCTAATCATATCCAAGGCATTTTCAAATCTGCAATTCCGGACTTGACTCCTTCTGACCTCATCATCGATAGGGCACACAGACTCCCTCGACCTCCTAGAATAGCTCCGGACATCCCAAGAGACACCATTTTAAGAATTCACTTTTATCACACTAAGGAGAAAATTCTTAATTATCTGAGAACAAATAAATTCTTCCCTGAACCGTACAAGGACTTAAAAGTTTTCCCGGATTTGTCTAAAGATACATTAGAGGGCCGAAAGGAATTCAATAGGGTTACTTCAATCCTCAGAGAGGAAAGGATACCCTACAAATGGGGCTTCCCACTAAAATTATTG
Source organism: Ranitomeya imitator (assembly GCF_032444005.1). Lineage (NCBI taxonomy): Eukaryota > Metazoa > Chordata > Amphibia > Anura > Dendrobatidae > Ranitomeya > Ranitomeya imitator. Next base: position 969,322,810 of record NC_091282.1, read on the forward strand.
GTGAACTTTAGAGGTCGGATCATCCCAATCCATTCCCCAGGAGATGGAATGGACTTTATTCACTCAATTAAAGATTCCTTCACCAAAGCCAAAGATTGAAAATGCTATTTGCATCGTTATAATAGGGGTTGTGTTGGCTTTGATGTTCAACTATTTGGATGTTGTCTCTGTTCTTTCCTTTTACAGGAGCTCCTTGCTGAGTGGCGGTAGTACCTCTTCGGGTCTACCTGGGCATCTGTTTTATTCTATCATATATTGTTAACTATTTTTGCTTTGCAGGTTACAAGTAAAATCGTTATATTCATAACATCAAGACAATTGTTACTGTTTATATAAACCTACTATTCTAAGCTACTGTACCACTGTTTATTTTTAGTTGTTTTTCAGTTCTTTTTCACGGAAAAGACTATGGAGCTGAACGTAGTGACATACAACGTCAGGGGTCTGAACAACCCTAGGAAAAGACACGCCCTCTGGAAAGAGCTGATCAAGTCCAAAGCTAACATTATATGCATTCAGGAGTCCAAATTCCTCGAAGGTAACCATCCATACTTCACCCATCACAAATTCCCCCATATTTTTGAGGCATGCAATACAAAGAAAAGAGCAGGGGTTCTCACAATAATAGATAGTTCCATCCCAATCGAAATAATAGAAGAACACAAGGATAATAAAGGCCGTTATCATATTCTGACATGTAAAATTAATGACCAGGAATGTACTATTGCCAACATATACGCACCAAACACTGGCCAAATACCTTTTTTAAATAAGGTCATGAGATTAATCGAGGAAATTAGGAGAGGGTATTTGTTTCTGATGGGTGACTTTAATATTACCCCAGACAACAAATTAGATTCCTCTTCAAAAAATAGACCTATCGCGGACTGCCTTAATGATTGGATGGATAAGAATGAGGTATTTGATACCTTCAGGTGCCTAAATTCAAATTCCAGAGAGTACACCCACTTCTCAGATGTTCACCAGACAGCTTCGCGAATTGACTTAATTCTTACCGACATATATTCCTTAACTAGAACTAAAGAGGTTTCAATCGGCGATAGAACAATCTCTGATCATGCCCCAGTCACCGGTAAAACTATAATAGGCCCCCCTCTTCTAAATACTAAACTCTGGAGATGCAGTTCAAAAAACCTACACAATCTAGAAAGCAAAACAATAATAAAAAAAGCCATAACTAACTTTTTTGAGGACAACAAACCTGAAATGACAAACCTTTGCAATAACTGGTGTGCCCATAAAGCAGTAATTAGAGGAGTGATTATGGGCTTAGCTGCAAAAGAGAAAAAAGAGTCCAGGAAACAAATTCAAAACTTATCAAACAAAATTCGAGAATTGGAAAACAAATTACTTAAATTTACCACACCCCCCCAAAACTTGCAGACTGAATTATCTAAGTTGAGAACGGAACTCAGAGAGATTCTATTCTCACCTTACGATGCTATTGTGAAAATGTCAAACTACAAGTATTATACTTCCCATAACAGACCTACTAAATTTATGGCCAACAAAATTAAAAAGAAAAGAATTAATAATAGAATTAACAGGATTAATAAATTGGACGGGACGGGCAAAATTTCACACCCAAAAGAAGTAGCAAACGAGTTTGCAAAATTTTACTCAAAATTATATAATATTAATCCCAAAAATAATGACCCCATTGAGAAATTAGGAAAAATCAACAAATGATGCAGCATCTGAATATCCAAGCCTCCTGATGATCCAATCGGTGAAACGCGTTGAGGCATGAGGAACTTATCCTCTGAAACATCAAATGATGAGTACCTTATTGAACTTAACTGTTATCTTTTTTAACAACAGAATATGAGTGCACAAACGTTTATCTAGACTGTGCTCTTTTTGATATAGTTCATATCTGTTTTGTGTCTAAAAGCTGTGGTGGTTATATTAGCTATATGCCCACTGTACTGCAGTGTATCTGTAGGGCCATTTGCAGGGTGAGCCGTCGATGAGTGGGGGCGCCGTTTCCGCTGTACAGTAGGGTGCCAACCTCCACGGTTAGGCAGGATACCAGAGCAGGGAACAGTTATAGAGAGGTACTCTATGCATGTTATGCACTATTTTGCACTTTTATATTAGTTTGTCATTCACTCTACCTCACACTGTCTATTTTTGATTGCTATAGATGATTAACGTTGAAAAGCAATCACTGTCCTTTTCATATTTTTCCCTGTCAGGTTTGACTGATATCTAACTGCATCACACTATTATTAGGGGCTGGACAGGAGAAAAAGGGACAGCCGCCGTTGAGCGGGGGCGCCAATCTCGAACATATTTAGGGTGCCAACCTCCGCTGCATAGGCAGGGTAATTTAGGTTATTTACAGTGTGAGGGTCATGTTGTAGCTAAGCACGGTTGTGTGTATGGTGGTTGTGTTGTTGTTGTTTTTAATAATAAAAAACGTAATTCTATCTAGTATCAGTTAGCTACAAGGTTTTTTGGTATATTTTTCTTGATTTTGAACCTTGGATGTCCAATCCAATATTTTTTGTTTAGAAAAATCAACAAAATCAAAGCTTTTTTGTCACAAATTAATCTTCCTACTCTAACTTCAGATGAACTCACCTCCCTTAAGGCCCCAATTCCCCCGCGTGAGATAGAAGGTGTAATCAAGGAAATCGGCCTTCATAAATCCCCTGGCCCTGATGGGTTCACAAACGCTTACTACAAAGCCTTTCCAGGTGCTCTTTCTCCACACTTGGCCGAGGTCTTTAATTATATTTTCCAAGGGGGATCTTTTCCACAGGAAATGCTAATGGCTACGGTCTCAGTTATTCCAAAATCTAAAGGTGATCCCGAGGCTATAGAAAATTTTAGACCCATTTCCTTGATTAACGTGGACTTGAAGATTTATTCAAAAATCTTAGCAGAAAGGATTAGCCTTATACTTCCAAGACTGATACCCAATGATCAGATGGGGTTCGTGAAAGGTAGGCAACCGGCAGATGCAACCAGAAGAATTATAGACATCATGAGTTGGGCTAGGAAAAACAAAACACCCCTAGCCTTATTGTCTCTTGACGCCGAGAAGGCCTTTGACAGGGTTGACTGGGACTTCCTGAGAGAGAGCTTGGCTAAATTCGGGTTTGATGAACCCATGATATCATATATCATGGCACTTTATTCGAAACCTAAAGCCAGTATCTGCTGCAACTGTCAAATTTCAGATCCCTTCTGTATCAATAATGGTACCAGACAGGGTTGCCCCCTCTCACCCATTTTATTTAATATAGCTATAGAACCCTTAGCCGAGCTAATAAGATCTAACAACAAAATCACGGGCATCTCCACCTATACCAGACATCATAAAATTACACTTTTCGCAGACGATTTAATATTAACCCTGTCAAACCCAGAAACCTCTATCCCTGAGGTGTTACTTAACATTGAAAGATTTTCTGCTCTTTCAAACTTTAAAATTAATGAAGTCAAATCTAATATCCTACCCTTAGGATTAGACAAAGACCAAATTCAAACCATAAAAAATTCAACTATGTTGAACTGGTGTGACAAAGAGTTTATATACCTAGGCATTTTGATAAACAAAACCATGAAAGGGACAATAAAGTCAAATTTCAATCTCTTAAGCGAGATTATAAACAAAGAAAACATCGCTCATAGAGACAACACTCTATCATGGTGGGGTAGGACCCTTACAATGGGACTTTTCATCTTACCAAAACTCCTCTATGTTCTTAGATGTATTCCCCTTCCACTCCCGGACATCAGCTTTACTCATCTACAAACACGGATTAAGGCCTTCATCTGGAACGCAAAAAAACCAAGAACAGCCACTCAAACTCTATATAAAAGAAAAACTAATGGGGGGATTAATGTCCCAAACCTCAAAGCACATTACCACACTCTTCTGATAAAGCAAAGTATTCACTGGCTTCAAAATACAGATCCTCCGGTATGGTTGGATTTAGAGATGGCTATAAACAATAACTGCCATCCAAAGTCAATTATCCACAAAGCTCTTTTCAACAACCTTCCAGACTCTGTATCATACCCCCTTTTCCAGGCGGTAGCAAAAGCCTGGAAGAAACTATCTTACCAGAAAAATGGCATAAAACATTCTGATATCTTAAAAGACATTCCCATCTCCTTGGTTTATTCTATCATCAATCAAACTCTCCCTAAACTATGGGTAGACTCAAAAATCAAAAAAATAGGTGATATTTACTCGAACCAAACATTTGTAAATTTTCAGACCTTAAAAGGCAAATTCGGCATTCATACATCTTCCTTTTTGGAATATATGATTCTTAAAAAGAACATAGGGTCTTTCTTGGGAGACAAACCAAAACTATCAGAATCTTCAATTAAACTACTTAATAACATTGGTCACCGTATATTTTGGAGCCATAAATTTATTTATAATATTTTCAACTCAGACTTTGACCTATCCAAAAGCCCACCAATGATTAGGTGGGAACAAGATTTAAAGGAAACATTCAAAATTGAGGATTGGGAGGAAGCTTTCACCACTTCCTATCAATCAACTCTTTCTATGTCTCTCCAAGAAACCCATTTTAAGGTGATCTCGCGGTGGTACTACACCCCAAGCAGGCTGGCACACATGGGAACAACAAACTCCTCCCAATGTTGGAGAGGATGCGGTCAAAAAGGAGACATGATGCACATATTCTGGAGTTGCCCAATGATAAACCCTCTCTGGAAAAAACTCTCTAGAGAGATCATCAGTAAACTTACCAAGGCTCCCTTCACCTTACAACCTCAAAATGCTCTGTTGTCTATTGGACTTGATCAGCTCGACCATAACTTAAAATTAAATATAATCCATATATGTCTTGTGGTGAAGAATTTTATCGCTTTTCATTGGAAGAGTCAACAGATACCATCTTTACAAGATATTGCACTAAGGATTTCTCAGCACAGGTCACATGAGTTTCATTTCTCAATAGCGAATAACCAGTGTTTAAAATTCATGAAAAAATGGTCCAGATGGGACAAAATATTTCCTACCCCAATTACTTGAAATGTTAATCAAGTTCAGGCTCCATTTATGAATCATTAAGCGATTACCTTGATGTATGTTTTCTGTGATCCTAGTTTACACTCTTGGTTGCAGTTCAAGATGTTTATTAACATGCTTGCAAGAATATGTACATAGTTTTTGATATCACATTTGTCGTATACAAAGTTAATGTATGATCATCATTATACCCCACTGTTAGGGGTTTGTTTTTCCCTACCTCCTTACCCTCCCCCCCCCCCTCCCCCTCCTGACTTATCCCTCTCGGTTAAAGTTTAAAATTCAATAAAATATTTTGAAAGCAAAATAATAATAAAAAAAAAATACTCAAAGCACAAAATAAGCCCTCACATAGCCCTACTGTATATCCTACCTAGAAAAACAATGTGTTCCCCCCCCCCCCCCCAATTTCTTAAATAAAATAAACTATACTGAAAAAAATAAATGTGTCTCTGCAGATGTCAGCGTGTTTTCACGGACCGTGTGTCCGTTTGCAAAACACGGAGACATGCCAGTGTTCGTGGGAGCGCGCGGATCACACGGACCCATTAAAGTCAATGGGTCCGTGTAAACACATACCGCACACAGATGCTGTCCGTGTGCCATCCGTGTGCCGCCTGAGGACCACACGGAACAGCGCTACAGTAAGTGCTGTCCCCTGTGTGTGGTGCTGAAGCCGCCATTCATCCCTTTTGTCCTGCTCGGCTGAAAGCAGCGCTTGCAGGAGAGAAGGGATGAAAAATCAAGGTTTTTTCTGTTAAAAATAAAGTTTGGTGGTGATCTAATGCCTCCCACCCCTCCACACCCCCCGCGTGCACGCCCCTAGCAGAGAAATACTCACCCAGCTCCCGCGATGCCTCCTCTCAGTGCCGCAGCTTGTCCTGTGTGAGCGTTACGTGGTACCGCTCATTACAGTGATGAATATGCGGCTCCACCCCTATGGGAGGTGGAGCCGCATACTCATCAATGTAATGAGCGGTACCACGTAACCGCTCACACAGGACAGGCTGCCGGCGCTGAGAGGAGGCATTGCGGGAGCTGGGTGAGTATTTCTCTGCAAGCGGGTGGGCGCACGGGGGGTGGGAGGCGGGAGGTGACTCCAAACTTTATTTTTAACAAAAAAAACCCTTGATTTTTCAATCCTTCTCTCCAGAGAACGCTGCTGGGGAGAAGGAATGAATGCCGGCATCAGCACCAAAAGCAGGGGACAGCGCTTAACTGCAGCGCTGTCTCCTGCACGGTCCGTGTGGTCCTCAGTCGGCACACAGCTGCCACATGTGTGCCACACTGATGTCCCACGTGAGCACACGGGCAACTCCGGTACGGATTTCTCCGGTACCGGAATAAGACTGGCCTTATATATTTGTGAGGCGTATCGAAAACATCATAGCATCTAGTCTCCAACCACTAGCTGAGGGACAACTGAATATTACAGTGGCTACGGAAAGTATTCAGACCCCTTTACATTTTTAACTCTTTGTTTCATTGCAGCCATTTGGTAAATTCAAAAAAGTTCATTTTTTTTCACATTAGTGTACACTCTGCACCCTATCTTCACTGAAAAAAAAACAGAAATGTAGAAATCTTAGCAAATTGAATAAAAAAGAAAAACTGAAATATCACATGGTCAAAAGTATTCAGACCCTTTGCTCAGACACTCATATTTAAGTCACATGCTGTCAATTTCCTTGTGATCCTCCTTGAGATGGTTCTATTCCTTCATTGGAGTCCAGCTGTGATTAATTAAACTGATAGGACTTGATTTGGAAAGGCACACACCTGTCTATATAAGACCTCACAGCTCACAGTGCATGTAAGCACAACGCCCAGACCCATAACTGTTATGATCTGGTGGCCTAGGAGCAGCATGAGACGGACTCTGGAGAAGGTGGTCCCTGTACTGACCGCAAACCCTGACCCTAGCAGCGCAACTAGAAGTAGCCGTGGGGGGTACCTAACACTCCCTAGACCCCTCGGCACAGCCTAAGATCTAACTACCCCTAAAGACAGAAACAGGAAACCTATCTTGCCTCAGAGAAAATCCCCAAAGGATAGATAGCCCCCCACAAATATTGACTGTGAGAGGAGAGGGAAATAACATACGCAGATATGAAATCAGATTTTAGCATAGGAGGCCATACTAGCTAAAAAGAAAGAATAGAACAGAGTACTATGCGGTCAGTATAAAAACACTAGAAAATATCCACCGCAGAAAATACGGATCACCACATCTGACTAAAGACATGGGGGGTATATCTGCATCTCCAGAGAAATAGCTAGGCTGCAAAAAATCCTTCACAGACTAAGCTGGACAAGACAAAAGCATGAAAAAGCACAGAACTATAAGGTCCACTGCAGGTGGACAGCAAAAACAAAGCCAGGACTTATCTTTGTAGAAAAGCACAGCAAACTGGAGAGACCAGCAGGGAAGTGAATCCTTCCAGAACAATGGACAACTGGCACTGACTAAAGGATCCTGCAAAGCTATATACCCCAGTCAGTTTTGCAATTAGTAGATACACCTGTCCACTCCTGCAGTCCAGGCACAACTGCATTACCCTCTAGAACCACCGGAGGGAGCCCAAAAGCTGAATTCACAACAGTACCCCCCCCCCTTGAGGAGGGGTCACCGACGAACCCTCACCAGAGCCCCCAGGCCGATCAGGATGAGCCCGATGAAAGGCACCAACCAAATCAACGGCATGGACATCAGAGGCAGAAACCCAAGAATTATCCTCCTGGCCATAACCCTTCCACTTGACAAGGTACTGAAGCTTCTGCCTCGAAAAACGGGAATCCAAAATCTTCTCAACAACATATTCCAACTCCCCATCGACCAATACAGGGGCCGGAGGATCAACAGAGGGAACAACCGGCTCCACATATTTCCGCAACAAAGATCTATGGAAGACATTATGAATAGCAAAAGAGGCCGGAAGCGCCAGGTGAAAGGACACCGGATTAATAATCTCAGAAATCCTATAAGGACCAATAAATCGAGGCTTAAACTTAGGGGAAGAAACCTTCATAGGAACATGACGGGAAGATAACCAAACCAGATCACCAACCCAAAGCCGGGAACCAACACACCGACGACGGTTAGCAAAACGCTGAGCCTCCTCCTGAGACAGCACCAAATTGTCCACCACATAAGCCCAAATCTGCTGCAACCTGTCAACCACAGAATCCACACCAGGAAGGTCAGAAGGCTCAACCTGCCCAGAAAAAAAAACAAGGATGAAAACCAAAATTACAAAAAAAGGCGAAACCAAAGTAGCCGAACTAGCCCGATTATTAAGGGCAAACTCGGCCAATGGCAAAAAAGCCACCCAATCATCCTGATCAGCAGACACAAAGCATCTCAAATAGGTCTCCAAGGTCTGATTAGTTCGCTCAGTCTGGCCATTTGTCTGAGGATGAAATGCAGAGGAAAAAGACAAATCAATGCCCAGCTTGGCACAAAAGGCCCGCCAAAACCTGGAAACAAACTGGGAACCTCTGTCGGACACAATATTCTCCGGAATACCATGCAAACGCACCACATGCTGAAAAAACAACGGAACCAAATCAGAAGAAGAAGGCAATTTAGGCAAAGGCACCAAATGAACCATCTTAGAAAATCGGTCACAGACAACCCAGATAACCGACATTCTTTGGGAAACAGGAAGATCGGAAATAAAATCCATAGAAATATGCGTCCAAGGTCTCTCAGGGACCGGCAATGGCAATAGCAACCCACTAGCGCGGGAACAGCAAGGCTTAGCCCGCGCACAAATCCCACAGGACTGCACAAAAGAACGCACATCCCGTGACAAAGAAGGCCACCAAAAGGACCTACTAACCAAATCTCTGGTACCAAAAATCCCAGGATGGCCAGCCAACACAGAACAATGAACCTCAGAAATCACTTTACTAGTCCATCTATCAGGAACAAACAGTTTCCCCACAGGACAGCGGTCAGGCTTATCAGCCTGAAATTCCTGAAGAACCCGTCGCAAATCAGGGGAGATGGCAGAAAGAATCACCCCTTTCTTCAAAATGCCGACCGGCTCAAGAACCCCAGGGGAATCAGGAAAAAAACTCCTAGAAAGGGCATCCGCCTTAACATTCTTAGTACCAGGAATGTACAAGACCACAAAATCAAAACGGGAGAAAACAGGGACCATCGAGCATGTCTAGGATTCAGCCGTTTGGCAGACTCGAGGTAAATCAGATTCTTATGATCGGTCAGGACCACAATACGGTGCTTGGCCCCCTCAAGCCAATGTCGCCACTCCTCAAATGCCCACTTCATAGCCAACAACTCCTGATTGCCAACATCATAATTGCGTTCCGCAGGCGAAAACTTCCGAGAAAAGAAGGCACACGGTTTCATCAAGGAACCATCAATCAGAAATCCTCTGAGACAAAACGGCCCCTGCCCCAATCTTTTGACGCGTCAACCTCAATCTGAAATGGAAGAGAAACATCTGGCTGACGCAACACAGGGGCAGAAGTAAATCGGCGTTTAAGCTCCTGAAAGGCAGAAACAGCCGCGGAGGACCAATTCGTCACATCAGCGCCTTTCTTGGTCAAATCCGTTAGAGGTTTAACCACACTGGAGAAGTTGGCAATGAAACGTCGATAAAAATTAGCAAAGCCCAAGAATTTCTGAAGGCTCTTCACAGATGTGGGCTGAATCCAATCATGAATGGCCTGAACCTTAACCGGATCCATTTCTATAGATGAGGGAGAAAAAATGAAACCCAAAAAAGAAACCTTCTGCACTCCAAAGAGGCACTTTGACCCCTTCACAAACAAAGCATTATTACGGAGGATCTGAAATACCATCCTGACCTGTTTCACATGAGACTCCCAATCATTGGAAAAAATCAAAATATCATCCAAATATACAACCATGAATTTATCAAGATAACTCCGAAAGATATCATGCATGAAGGATTGGAACACAGATGGGGCATTAGAGAGTCCGAATGGCATCACAAGGTATTCAAAATGGCCTTCAGGCGTATTAAATGCAGTTTTCCATTCGTCACCCTGCTTGATACGAATAAGATTATATGCCCCTCGAAGGTCAATCTTAGTAAACCAGCTAGACCCCTTAATCCTAGCAAACAAATCAGTAAGCAAAGGCAAGGGGTATTGAAATTTAACCGTGATCTTATTCAAGAGGCGATAATCAATACAGGGTCTCAAGGAGCCATCCTTCTTGGCAACAAAAAAGAATCCCGCTCCCAACGGTGAAGAAGATGGCCGAATATGCCCTTTCTCCAAAGACTCCTTAATATAGCTCCGCATGGCGGTATGTTTAGGCACAGACAGGTTGAAAAGTCGGCCCTTAGGGAACTTACAACCTGGAATCAAGTCAATAGCACAACCACAGTCCCTATGCGGTGGAAGGAAACTGGATTTGGGCTCATCGAATACATCCTGGAAGTCAGACAAAAACTCAGGAACTTCAGAAGAGGGGGAAGAGGAAATTGACATCAAAGGAACCTGATCATGAACCCCCTGACAACCCCAACTAGTCACAGACATGGATTTCCAATCTAACACCGGATTATGTAGCTGCAACCATGGAAAACCCAGCACAATATCATCATGCAAATTATGCAACACCAGAAAACGACAATCTTCCTGATGGGCTGGCGCCATGCGCATGGCCAGTGGTGTCCAAAACTGAGGCTTATTTTTAGCCAACGGTGTAGCATCAATGCCCCTCAAAAGAATAGGGCTCTGCAAAGGCTGCAAGGGAAAACCACAACGTCTGGCAAATTCTAAGTCCATTAAGTTCAGAGCGGCGCCTGAATCCACAAATGCCATGATAGAAAATGATGATAATGAGCAGATCAAGGTCACGGGTAACAGAAATTTAGGTTGTATAGTACTGATGGCAACAGAACTAGTGATTCTCTTAGTACGCTTAGGGCAATCAGAAATAACATGAGCAGAATCGCCGCAGTAAAAACACAACCTATTCTGACGCCTGAATGTTTGACGTTCAGCTCTAGACAAAATCCTATCACACTGCATAGGCTCAGGGCTCTGCTCAGAGGGCAACGCCACAGTGTGCACAACTCTGCGCTCACGCAAGCGCCGATCAATCTGAATGGCCAGAGACATAGAATCACTCAGACCAGCAGGCGTGGGGAACCCCACCATAACATCTTTAACGGATTCAGAAAGACCCTTTCTGAAAATTGCCGCCAAGGCATCCTCATTCCATTTAGTCAGTACAGACCATTTTCTAAATTTCTGGCAATACAATTCTGTCGCTTCTTGACCTTGACACAGGGCTAACAAGATTTTCTCAGCCTGATCCACAGAATTAGGCTCATCATACAACAACCCCAATGCCTGAAAGAACGAATCAACATTAAGCAAAGCAGGATTGCCAGATTTCAGGGAAAATGCCCAATCCTGTGGGTCACCACGCAGCAGAGATATGATGATTTTAACCTGCTGAATAGGATCACCAGAAGACCGGGGTCTTAATGCAAAAAACAGTTTACAGTTATTTTTGAAACTCAAAAATTGGGATCGGTCACCAAAGAATAAATCAGGAGTGGGAATCTTAGGTTCTAAGGCAGGAGTTTGAACAATGAAATCTGAAATACCCTGTACCCTAGCAGCAAGCTGATCCCCCTGAGAAACTAACTCCTGAACATTCATGTTAATACTAGACTCCGTAGCCACCCAGAGGTAAAGAGGGAGGAAAATACCAAACAGGCTAAGGAAAAAAAAATGGCTCAAAAGCTTCCTGCCCTTCTTCTGAGATGCAATTAACTCATTGTTGGCCAGTTGTACTGTTATGATCTGGTGGCCTAGGAGCAGCATGAGACGGACTCTGGAGAAGGTGGTCCCTGTACTGACCGCAAACCCTGAACCTAGCAGCGCAACTAGAAGTAGCCGTGGGGGGTACCTAACACTCCCTAGACCCCTCGGCACAGCCTAAGATCTAACTACCCCTAAAGACAGAAACAGGAAACCTATCTTGCCTGAGAGAAAATCCCCAAAGGATAGATAGCACCCCACAAATATTGACTGTGAGAGGAGAGGGAAATAACATACGCAGATATGAAATCAGATTTTAGCATAGGAGGTCATACTAGCTAAAAAGAAAGAATAGAACAGAGTACTATGCGGTCAGTATAAAAACACTAGAAAATATCCACCGCAGAAAATATGGATCACCACATCTGACTAAAGACATGGGGGGTATATCTGCATCTCCAGAGAAATAGCTAGGCTGCAAAAAATCCTTCACAGACTAAGCTGGACAAGACAAAAACATGAAAAAGCACAGAACTATAAGGTCCACTGCAGGTGGACAGCAAAAACAAAGCCAGGACTTATCTTTGCAGAAAAGCACAGCAAACTGGAGAGACCAGCAGGGAAGTGAATCCTTCCAGAACAATGGACAACTGGCACTGACTAAAGGATCCTGCAAAGCTATATACCCCAGTCAATTTTGCAATTAGTAGATATACCTGTCCACTCCTGCAGTCCAGGCACAACTGCATTACCCTCTACAACCACCGGAGGGAGCCCAAAAGCTGAATTCACAACACATAACCCCAAACGGGGAGTGGGTAACACTTCATATAATTGACTAGAACCTACCAGGAACACAGATGCATATACTGTGGTTCAAGAAGTGCCACAAAACTGTTCATAAAATAGACATTTTATTTACATTTAGATTAAAATACACTACATACATACATACCGTATTTTTCGCTTTGTAAGACGCTCCGGATTATAAGACGCACCCCAAATTTTGAGGAGAAGAATAGGAAAAAACTATTTTTTAATAAATTGGTGGGGCGTCTTATAATCCATGCGTCTTATTACTTACCAGGGGTTGTGGTTGTGGTGGATCAGGGTCCCAGGCTCGTTGCCGGAGGCAGGAGTGGAGCATTGCTGCAGGCTGGGATGAGGGGGTCTGCAGGGGGCTCCTGTGCTGCAGGGGGGCTCCTGTGCTGCAGCCTGGGATGAGGGGTCTGCAGGGGGCTCCTTTGCTGCAGGCTGGGATGAGGGGTCTGTAGGGGGCTCCTGTGCTGTAGGGCTGTCTCCGGTGCTGCGGGGGGCTCTGGCGACATTTTGTGAAAGACCAGAGCCCCCCGGCAGTTCTTCCATGCGTTCCAGTATGACTAATTCCGGGAAAATGGCCGCCGGAATCTCGAGAGATGAGATCTCAGCGCTGAAATCTCATCTCCCGAGATTCCGGCGGCCATTTTCCCGGAGTCAGTCATACTGGAACTAACTCCGGGAAAATGGCCGCCGGAATCTCGAGAGATGAGATCTCAGCGCTGAAATCTCATCTCCCGAGATTCCGGCGGCCATTTTCCCGGAATTAGTCATACTGGAACGCATGGAAGAACTGCCGGGGGGCTCTGGTCTTTCACAAAATGTCGCCAGAGCCCCCCGCAGCACCGGAGCCTTCAGCATCACCCGGGGCAGCAGCGGACAACCCCGGCAGTGGCGGCGGACGACAGCGGCGGCAGGCGGTAGCGGCGGCGGACACCCCCTCCTCCCAGCCTGTAATGGTAAGCGGTATATCCGCTTTGTTAGACGCACCCACATTTCCCCCCCAAATTTGGGGGAAATAAAGTGCGTCTTACAAAGCGGAAAATACGGTACATAAACATAAATGACAAGGTGCCTCTGTACAACCAAAAAATGCGGTCAGCACGAGTAAAACACTTATACACTAAATCTAGGAGTGTGACAAATCCTTCTACTATACAGTTCTATACCAGATCCATTCAATTACGGCGCTGCATACATTTAATCCATGCAATAGGTAGTTAAACTGGACCCTTAATTGTCCAGCCAAACGTATAATCCAATGCTGATAAGCGCTGCTTAAATTGCCGCCGCTTCATCTAATGATATGCGCTAAGACTGGTAAACCTAATAGTACACTGCTCCAAGTATTAACCAGGGTTTTATAACATTCACCGCCATCTGCTGAATATCACAACAACCTGTGCCGCAATGGCAATACCCTTAGCGAAATACCAATGATTCACATGAAGTGTCCCTTGCTCCATACATATTACCTGCTTGGTGTCTTTACTCGGAAGTGCTCAGCCTGGTGGCGTGCTGTTACCGCATACCCGCATATTGGGGTAAAACCCTGGTTAATACTTGGAGCAGTGTACTATTAGGTTTACCAGTCTTAGCGCATAGCATTAGATGAAGCGGCGGCACTTTAAGCAGCGCTTATCAGCATTGGATTATATGTTTGGCTGGACAATTAAGGGTCCAGTTTAACTACCTATTGCATGGATTAAATGTATGCAGCGCCGTAATTGAATGGATCTGGTATAGAACTGTATAGTAGAAGGATTTGTCACACTCCTAGATTTAGTGTATTGCGTATAAGTGTTTTTCTCGTGCTGACCGCATTTTTTGGTTGTACAGAGGCACCTCGTCATTTATGTTTATGTATGTATGTAGTGTATTTTAATCTAAATGTAAATAAAATATGTCTATTTTATGAATAGTTTTGTGGCACTTCTTGGACCATAGTATATGCATCTGTGTTCCTGGTAGGTTCTAGCTCACAGTGCATGTCAGACCAAATGAGCATCATGAGGTCAAAGGAACTGGCCAAGGAGCTCAGAGACATCATTGTGGCAAGGCACAGATCTGGCCAAGGTTACAACAGAATTTCTGCAGTACTCAAGGTTCCTAAGAGCACAGTGGCCTCCATAATCCTTAAATGGAAGAAGTTTGGGACCACCAGAAGTCTTCCTAGATCTGGCTGCCCAGCTAAACTGAGCAATCGTGGGAGAAGAGCCTTGGTGAGAGAGGTAATGAAGAACCCCAAAATCACTGTGGATGAGCTCCAGAGATGAAGTAGGGAGATGGGAGCAAGTTCCACAAAGTCAACTATTACTGCAACCCTCCACCAGTCAGGGCTTTATGGCAGAGTGGCCCAAATGGAAGCCTCTCCTCAGTGCAAGACATATGAACGCCCGCATAGAGTTTGCTAAAAAAAACACATGAAGGACTCCCAGACTATGAGAAATAAGATTCTCTGGTCTGATGAGATGAAGATGGACCTTGTTGGTGATAATTCTAAGCTCTATGTGAGGAGAAAACCAGGCACTGCTCATCACCTGCCCAATACAACCCCAACAGTGAAACATGGTGGTGGCAGCATCATGCTATGGGGTAGTTTTTCAGCTGCAGGGATAGGACTGGTTGTCATTGAAGGTAACATTAATGCGGCCAAGAACAGAGATATCCTGGATGAAAACCTCTTTCAGAGTGCTCTGGACCTCACGCTTGGCCGAAGGTTCACCTTCCAACAAGACAATAACCCTAAGCACACAGCTAAAATAACAAAGGAGTGGCTTCAGAACAACTCTGTGACCATTCTTGACTGGCCCAGCCCTAAACCCAACTGAACATCTCTGGAGAGACCTGAAAATGGCTGACCACCAACGTTCACCATCCAATCTGACGGAACTGGAGAGGATCTGCGAGGAAGAATGGCAGGGGATTCCCAAATCTAGGTGTCAAAAACTTGTTGCATCATTCCCAAGAAGACTCATGGCTGTACTAGCTCAAAAGGGTGCTTCTACTCAATACAGAGCAAATGGTCTGAATACTTATGATCATGTGATATTTCAGTTTTTCTTTTTTAATAAATTTGCAAAAATTACTACATTTCTTTTTTCTTTTCAGTCAAGATGGGGTGCAGAGTGTACATTAATGAGAAAAAAATTAACTTTTTTGAATTTACCAAATGGCTGCAATGAAACTAAGAGTGAAAAATGTAAAGGGATCTGAATACTTTCCACACCCACTGCATAAATAGAACAGGCAGAGAAAAACTGGAAAAAACAAATCCAGGATACAAGTCATTTGACGGTCAGAAATAGTGTTATTAATCATGTTCACACATGACAGTTTATTCTGAACAGTCACCTGAAACAACAGGAATGCTTTAATGGAGTTTTCCAGTTAATTGAGGGGTTTTCCTAACTGATGAAAAAAGTGGAATCACATAATGTAAAACAACAAAGCCAGATAGTACTCCTCTTTGTACTCATCCAACCACTGCTACTCCGAGATTTCTGTTTTGGCTGCAGTGATGAAGTCACTTGGAGAGCTACAATCACTTCTGCATGCATTCATTGAGCTCAGTGTCTCATACCGTCCACATCAGTAGACGCACTGATCTGAGTGATTGGCTACAGCAGTGACGCGAGATGTCCATCATGTCCACAGCCCTCAGTATAATGTCCCTCACAGTCCTCAGTATATCATCCCCTACAGTTTCCCATATAATATGATGTCCCCTACAGCCCCTCCTGTGATAGCCCCCACAGCCAGCCCCTCATGTGATGGCCCCCACAGCCAGCCCCTCGTGATTATCCCCATAGCCCGCCCCTCATGTGATAGCCCCCATTGAGTGGCAAAATAGTATAAAAAAAAAGCTGTCTCCAAGAGCATTCAGGCAGCAAGTAGCCTGCATTCATTTTTTTCTAACTGAATTTTGATTGAATTTTCAGAATAGAGTTACAGAATAAAAACATAAAACTCAAAGTAGTAGCATTCGAGATATATCAATTCAACATTGAAAACTACCATCAACAATGAATGGATTCAACCAACGTAGTCCACATATTGTTATATTTAGACAAGGACAATGACAGGATAAAACATTGATGCAAAGAAGAGGAAACGGATTATAGAACATTTGTAAGTCAGTATAAACTTCCTACATTACTTTTCATAGCTGTATTTATTAACAGTCTCTTTGTACCCAATATGTGCCCCAAAGAGTCCAGACTATTTCAATGCAGTTAACCAAATTATTTAATAAGACTGTAAGCTATTCCATGCAATAGTGCAACTCACTATTTGATGGGGGCCAACCT